>NC_090730.1:35591034-35636034 GCF_036898095.1 Palaemon carinicauda
CTAAGTCGAATAAAAAGACAGCTAGACTTTAATCAACCAAGAGAATAGGAAGGCTTTAGAATTGGGTATTCAACAACTGACCATATCAGGTAATCAACTAGCTAATGAAAAATCAACAGAGTATGGCAAACCAATATGTATGGCATTTATAGATTACGAGAAAGCTTTTTATATTATCAAAAGTTTAGCAGCAATGAAAGCCCTTCAGAGACAAAGAATAGATGAATCATACGTTAGAACACTTGAAGATATATGTTCTGAAAGAACAGCAATCATAAAACTACATAGAAATAGTAAAAAATAATCCCAATTGAAAAAGGGGTTAATCAGTGAAATCTCATATATACTGAAATATTCAAAGCCTGCATAAATGTTTTTAAAAATTCAATTTTGGAAATGGTAGAATTAATATTAATAGGGAATTTGCAGATGGCATGCATTAGTTCTATTTAGTGAATCCTGGGAGGAATTACAAAAGATGATAGAAGATTCGAATAGAGAAAGCTGAAAAATTATGACTGAAAATGTATGTGTAAAATTAAGATAATGTTCAATGAAAATGCTTAGAAACAACAAATAAGAGTTATAGACCCATCGTTAGCGATTGTTAATGGACAGATAATAAATGTTTCCCCAGGACACGAGACTGAAATTAAAAGAAGGATAATCATGGGATAGAGAGCATTTGGAAAACAAAATAAGATTATGAAAATTAAAATGCTACTTTCCGAAAAAAGGAAAAGTATTTAATGAGATTGTCCGACAGGTATTAGCTTATGCATCAGAGACTTGGACGCTTACTAAAGCCTTAAAACATAAGCTAATTACAACTCAAAGAGCTATGGAATGAATAATGATGGGACTAACACGGAGACACAATAAAAGTAACATGGATACGAGAGCATACTAAAGTAGAGGTTATTCTAACAATATGAAAGAAAAGAATTGGACATGGGCAAAACATATAATGAGAATGACCGATCATAGATGGACATTAAGAATAACAGACTGGGTCTCTTGAGAATGCAAAATGAGTATGGGAAGGAAGAAAAGATGAACCAAGAAAATTGTAGGGTGTGGACTGGCATAAAATGACCATAAAGAGAATAGGTGGAAGGATATGTCTGAGGCCTTTGTTCTGCACTGGACTAGTAACGGCTTTTGAGATATATATATATATATATATATATATATATATATATATATATATATATATATATATATATATATATATATATATATATATATATATATATATATATATATATATTTGTAAGTCTTACTTCTAACTGTAATCAAACAGTTTAACATGTTTCTTCAAAAATGCCCATAGGAGAAACAAAAGAAATATAAATCAAAGTGGGCTAATCCTTCCATAACTAATAAAACCTTCTTAGAACAATTGGAAACACCCTTTTGCTTGCATATATAAACTGTCACTGTCCAATCCTTTTCTAATTTTTACTCTATACCTTGAAAAGGGCCAATGTGTGTTAGTCGAAATATAGTGATTTATTTCTATTTTATTTGTGCTTCTTATGGACCCTTTTGAAGAAGTGTTCATATATGTATGTATATATAAATATATATATATATATATATATATATATATATATATATATATATATATATATATATATATATATATATATATATATATATATATATATATGTGTGTGTGTGTGTGTGTGTGTGTGTATGTGTGTGTGTTTGTGTGTGTACGTAGAGAGAGAGAGAGAGAGAGAGAGAGAGAGAGAGAGAGAGAGAGAGAGAGAGAGAGAGAGATGTGTGTGTGCGTCCGTGTATATACTATATATATGCATGTATATGTATTGCTATATATATAGGTTCATTATTTCTGAGCTCATTATCCATAAAGGGTAATAAAAGGAGTGCAGACCTTGTAATAGTCACTCTTCCTAATTACAGACAACTACTTTGGAAGGTTTGTAATTGAATAATGACAGTGCTAATAATTTTGATAATGATAATTGTAGCCATGTTTCCAATTAAAATCTCTAATTAGTAGAGGATGCAAGTGCAATAACGACAGCACTAAAACAATGCAAATAATTTTAAAAGGAGCAGCTATAATTAAAAGATCAACTTCAACAATATGTACCTTCGCCAGAAGGTTACATTTTGATAGTCGTGTATTTTTTTATTTATCTTTTTGTGTTTGTTTGTGATTCACATAACTGAAAAACTATTTGACCGAATCTCATGAGTTTTGGAGGAATGCTTGACCTAGATCCCGGGACACTTTTATTCTGGTTTCTGAGTGATTGGATTAAAGGTCATAGTCAAGGTAACTCTATCGTGGTAAATTTTTGTCCAATTTGCATGAAACTATTGCCTTAAAAGTGCACAATCCAACTGCCTATTTTGTGATTGGGTCAAAGGGCAAGGTGAAAAACGCATTTTTATAATATTGTAGTCAATTTTTATCCGATTTGCATGAAACTAGTGGAAAAAAACGTGCATAAATCAATTATCTATCATGAAATTTGGCTTTGGTGAAGATAGGCGCTTTATCGAGGGCCAGTTCTAATTTCAATGATAAAAATTATATTAATATTAGTAACAATGGTAATAATGATTATAATAACTATAACTGCAGTAATACACATAAAACGGCAATGACGGGATTGATTATATATTGAGTGTAATTCAATTATATAATCCTATGTTCTGTTGTTATACAGCGGTAATAATACTAAAGCAGTGTTGGTGGTATTGAAAACAGCAAGAACATCCACAACAGATCATAGGAGACCTATTGTACATCTAACATCTGCTATGTTTCAAATTGCATAGATGATAATCCTAAAAAAAGGAAAGTGGAAAAACCTTTGAAATATATAAATCATTGATAGATAGGAGCCTAATTTAGATCTTACTTCTCAGTCGAGTGATCATACCAGACTTGATTTTGCCTGATAATGATTTTCAGATTATCATTTTATACAGGGCATGTTTGGTGAGGTCCATCAAAATCTTACCCCGAATAACCCCAACATTCCACATGGTCTCGTGTACGCTTGATTAAAGAGAGCATCAGTATACCTGGTAATAAAATAAAGGCAGTAGAATCAGCAATTTGGTTTCTTGGTAACGGGAAGCACTCCTCCTTGCAATTATATTGCCAGAGCTCTCAGCATATGACGGCTCTGCTTTATGGCACTAGTATCTTTTAAGTTGTCCATGATGGTGTGACCCAGATACGGGCATTCTAGTAAATTCCAGTCTAGTTATTTCTAGAAAGCAATAACTAGAGTCTGGTCTTGCTTTTGTTGGAGATTGTCATACTCCCCAGCATACCTTATACAGGTATCATGATTAGAACTATATCATCTGATAACAGAGATTATAAATTGTGTTCTATTGACTGTGCATCTGGCTGGGCTTGAGCTCACCTTCAGGGTACCCGCGTATGCATTAAACAAATATGGCGAGAGAAGGCCACTGTGACGGGATCCTTTGGAGGACTGAAGTTGAATATTAAGACCTTTGGCCAATTTTACAAAAAATTATTGCGTGAAGACTAGCTATGTCATATGTCTGTTAAGTATAATGTTATACCTCGTTTATGAAGCTTCCCAAAAATTGCAGATATTTAAAATAACAAAGCATAGGAACACAGGAGGCAGATGTCGATAAGTGGTTCTTTTAAGAGATAGTTGCAGATGTCAAATGAGCGATTAGCTTAAAAGCCCAAACTGTTTATTGAAATTTTGAAGAAAGCAAAACTCCATTCAGTTATTTCGATTATATGTTAGTGTTCAGAATTGGCGGTTGCATAATTAAATAAAAGTAAGAATATATAAGAAAGTAATTAATTTCAACGTATTGAATAACATTGTAAGATTATAAATCCGCTGGTAGTGAAAGTCTCTACTGGAAAAGCATTACTGCCAAGTTATTTATTATTGATTTCTTATTCATGGCATCTTTGGTGTTTCCTGGTGTAATATGATCTGCTAAATTATATCGAATATTATCAGCAAGTCCTGTTCACCTAGGCAGTTTAGTGTAGAATTAATATTATCGCCATCATTCTTAATATTATTAATGTTATTATTATTACTAGGTAAGCTACAACCCCAGTTGGAAAAGCATGATGCTATAAGCCCAAGGGCTACAACAGGAAAAAATAGCCCAGTGAGGAAAGGAAACAAGGAAATAAATAAACTCCAAGAGAAGTGATATCAATCTAAATAAGAACATTTTAACATAATCAACAAAATTAAACCATAGCTATCATATATAAACTATAAATAGAAAAAATCATAAAAGCAAGAGGAATAGAAACAACATGGAAAGGGCGTACCCGAGTATACCCTCAAGCAAGAGAACTCTAACCCAAGACAGTGGAAACCAGGGAACAGTCACTACGCCACTAACCAAGATACTAGAGAACAATGGTTTGATTTTGGAGTGTCCTTCTAGAAGAGCTGTATATCCTACTCTTTTATCTTTTATTTCTAGTCCTTTGTATTCAGAGATTCAATTTCATTCCAATAAAAAGGATATTCGCCAGAATATAACTTCCAGACAATATATCTACCCATGATTCTGTCTTATTTAATTGAGTGTCTCCCGAGTCACCAATTCCTCTCAAAGGAAAAGATATTTCTGTGGAAGTCCGATATACAGTAGGTCTTTAACCAGATCATATCAGCCTGATATATTCCGAGTTACGAAGACGTAGATTAAATGTGTTTCTTTTTTACAACTGCATTGTAGCTACCGTGTCAAAGAAACAGACGCTCGAGACTTTTTAGTTGCAAAGTGTAACGTTTGCAAGTAGAACTATTGATCGAAGTTTAGTTTCTGATGACATCTTACAGAACAGCTTCCGGCCGGTCTTAGACTACCAGCTGACAGCCTGCAGCGGTCGTGCATCCTGCGATAGGATGTGATAACATACTGTTGCAAGCTCAGAGTGAAGGTTACAATCCATAATGAACTCGATAAGACGTTAGGGTGCAATGCAATACAGCTGTGATATAGCAACTGTATTTACTTTACTCTGTTTATATATATAAATATATATGTATATATATATATATATATATATATATACATATGTATATATATATATATATATATATATATATATATATATATATATATATATATATAGATAATTAAATATGCATGTATATATATATATATATATATATATATATATATATATATATATATATATATATATATATATATATATATCTATATGTATATATATATATATATATATATATATATATATATATATATATATATATATATATATATATAAATATATATATATATATATATATATATATATATATATATATAATATATATATATATATATATATATATATATATATATATATATATATATATATATATATATATTCATATATATATATATATATATATATATATATATATATATATATATATATATATATATATATATATATATATATATATATATATATATATATATATATATATATATATATATATATATATATATATATATATATATATATATATATATATATATATATATATACACCATATTATTTGCAACTTATTTGAAAGATTAAAATAACCACCAAGAAAGATCTGCTCCCTATCAAATTTTTCCTTGCTTTCAAGACTGAAAAATAATAAACATTCTCTCTCTCTCTCTCTCTCTCTCTCTCTCTCTCTCTCTCTCTCTCTCTCTCTCTCTCTCTCTCTCTCTGAGTTGTATTTGTGTGCCGGTGAAGTGAACACTTGTGCGTCCCTAAAAATATCCTGATTTAACGTGGATAACAAAAACGCTATCGAGTGAAATATAGCTACAAGTTTTCGTGAACAGTCGGTGATTAGTTTGAGGGCAGAAAAGTGGGATAAAACGTCGGCATAGGATAGTTATCTTGTGAATTAATAAAAATCTGATCAAGATGGCATTGTATAACACAGGCAACTCGTGGAGAGACATCGCTGGAGTCAGCAAAACCAAATTCCATGAGTTGGCGAAACAGGAGCTCGACCGATTGACAACAGATGTCACTAGCAACTCCAACCAGTGTGACGGAAAAATATTCGCAGACATAATGAAACAATATGATCCAATAGACTGGAACAAATCTGCGGAAAACATCAGTAAAATAATTGAAAAAATTCCAAAGAAGATCCAAGTAATAAAGAGACTTATAAAGAAAGTCTACATCAATCAACACATTCCATCAAAGAACAATAACAAGTCCAATATGGTGAATATGCTGATTGATGCATTGGGAAAAAGAATGCCAAAATGGTGTAATACATGTAAGATATGGTATTCCATTAATAATCCTCAACAACTGATTAGAAAATGTAATGCCTGTAATGTTCCAACACACCCCACATGTGCTGAAATACAGCAAAAAATAAAAAATAGAGACACAAAGGTATTCTGCTCAACATGCTTAGTCTGGATAGAAAATATAATTAAGTCGAGACTAAAGCTGCAAATAGTTGAAGAAGAAGAAGAAGAAGCAGAAGAAGAAGAAGAGAAAAATTAACAGAATATGTGTAAGGATGCAGAGGAAATCATTGATATAACTTATGATGCCATCCAACAACATACTTATGAAAAAATAAATTATCAGATGGAAACAAATAATAGACCCAAGAGACTCTACCCGGACCTACATACTTTTAGGGAAGAGCAAGAACAAGAAAAAAAAAAGAAAAGAAAGATATAGTCTGTGATAGGCTGAAAAGAGGGAATTGCAAATTTGGCGAAAGATGCTACTACAAGCATCGAAAGATATGCCATAATTATGAAATATTTGGTAAATGTGCGTATTTAGACGGATATGGAGACGAATGCAGAGATCTCCATCCAAAAATATGCAAAACCCTAAAAGAAGGAAAAGGATGCAGTTTCAAAAAAAAATGTCGATATATGCATCCTGCAACTATGAATGAGAGTAAGAAAACTCAGCAAACTGAAAAGAAAAACAAAAATGAAACAAAAAGAGAAACAAAAAAGCAGGCCGCGTATATACCGCACTATGCACCAAAAAAGGCCTTTCAACCCAAAACTCCACAAATAGAGCCCAACTACAAAGAATGCATCTATAATGCCAGGGGTTGGTGCAGATATGGGGATAATTGCAGGTTTACACACAAAAATAAGTATGAAGGCGAAAGAACAAATATTATGGAAAAGTTGGATTTTTTAATGGCAGAATTCCGAGAAATGAAGAAAAGAACATCATATCAGAACAGGAAGGAAGCATGGGAGAATCCATATTATTACCAATATTAAATAATGGGAATGAAACACAAACCATAATAGTGATGAATGCACAGGGTTTAGTCACGAGTAACTCTATAAGGAAAATAGAGTTCCTAGAAGAACTAACCCAAATTGAAACAATAGATATATTAAATATAAGTGAAACGTGGTATTCCCAAGAGACTGGCAGTGATGACCAGATAAAGGGTTTCCAAACTTATAGATCAGACAGAAAAAATAGGAATCAAGGGGGAACCGCAATATATGGAAGAGACATAAATCAAGGAAAAGTCTGTGAAAAATACAGCAACACAGAATGTGAATTGATTGCGGTAGAATTTGAATTTGAAAAACTAGTGAATACTGTAGTTTACAGACCCCCAAATACTAAGGAGTTTGACATAATAATAGAAAAAATAGATGATATATGTAGAAACCATAAAGACTGGAATATACTCCTATCCGGAGATTTTAACTTTCCTTTCGTGGATTGGAAAGAACGGATAGAAGAAAGTGGTTGTATGTATACATATAAAAAAGAGAGTAATAGTAGCGCAGAAGATAAGAGGCAATTTGAAAAGCTTCAAGATATGCTATTAGAACATAATATGCAACAAATATACCACATTCCAACAAGAAAGGAAAATGTCCTAGATCTAGTATTTGTGAATGAGGTGAATTATGTTAAAGAAATAATAGTGTATAACACGGGAATTTCAGACCACAATGTCATAGAATTGATAGTTCATTCCAAAGCAAGTGATCACAGAATTAATAAAAGCACAAAACTTTGGGAAGGTATGGAAAATATAATTTTTACAGTTAGAATATAAAATGGTCAGAAATAAATGAAGAACTGAATAAAGAATGGAAAAATGTATTTATATGTGATAATATACAGGTAAATACGGACATACTGTACAAAATAATGGAGAAAATTGTTGAAAAATATGTACCGAAAAAAAACAATAAACAAAAGACGTGGCTACCAAGAGACAGACGGATCTTATTTCAGAAAATTAGAAAGTGGAAGAAAAATCTTGCAAAAGAAAAAAATGTGTGGAAAATGAGGGAAATAAAATGTAAGATAGAAAATGCAGAACAAAAGAATATACAGTCGAAAGAAAATGAAAAAAGGGACTTAGAAGAAAGGACACTTCAAAATATAAAAAGAAACCCCAAAGTACTTTACTCCTATGCAAAAAAGATGAATAAAGGGAGAATAGAAATAGGCCCTCTAAGAATTGAAGGACGGCTAACGAATGAAAAAAAGGGAATATGCAACATATTAGCAGAAAAATATAAGAGTTCACGCCAAGAATTGCGAATGAGAATAATGAAACAGAAATGAGAGAAGAAAATGTTGAATATCTAACGGATATAGATATTAATGAAGCAGATATTGTCATGGCTATAAACGAAATTAAAAATGGATCGGCAGCTGGACCAGATGGAGTTCCAGCGATTTTGTTAAAAAAAACTGCAAACACTATCGCGAAGCCGCTTGCAATACTGCTAAGACAGAGTGTAGATATGAGCGAGATATATGTTAAACATAAATTAGCTTATATAACCCCTATCTTCAAAAGTGGATCAAGACTAGAGGCAAGCAATTATAGACCTGTTAGTCTAACATCACATATTATGAAAGTGTATGAGACGGTAATAAAAAAAGAAAACAATGAACCATTTGGTCAAAAATATTTTGTTTAATATGGGTCAACACGGTTTCGTACCTGGAAAAAGTACACAGACCCAACTGATAGCACACTATGAAAACATATACAAAAATATGATAAATGAAAAAGACACAGATGTGATCTATCTAGATTCTGCAAAAGCCTTTGACAAGGTAGACCATAACAAATTGGAGAAAAAAATGAGAAAGCATAATATTGTGGGAAAGATAGGAAAATGGGTAAAAGAATTCCTGCAAAACAGAAAACAGATAGTGGTTGCAAATGACGAGAAATCAGATGAAGCCCAGGTAATATCGGGTGTGCCACAAGGTACGGTATTAGCTGCACTGCTGTTTGTTATTATGATCTCAGACATAGACTGTGATGTTGAAAACTCCGTAGTGAGAAGTTTCGCCCATGACACAAGAATAAGTAGAGAAATTACTTGTGATGAAGATAGGAACTCACTAAAAAGAGATCTAAACAAAATATATGAATGGGCGCAGATAAATAGGATGGTATTTAACTCCGATAAATTCGAATCAATAAATTATGGAAACAGAGAAGGAATGGTGTATGCATACAAGGGACCTAATAATGAGACAATCACAAACAAGGAAGCAATTAAAGACCTTGGTGTAATTTTAAATAGGAATATGTTATGCAACGACCAAATAGCAACACTGTTGGCTAAATGTAAAGCAAAAATGGGAATGTTATTCAGACACTTTAAAACAAGAAAAGCTGAACACATGATTATGCTTTACAAAACTTATGTGCGTAGTACACTCGAGTACTGCAATGTGATATGGTACCCACACTACCAAAAGGATATTGCGCAAATAGAGAGTGTACAAAGGTCCTATACTGCTAGAATAGAAGAAGTTAAGGACCTTGACTACTGGGAAAGACTGCAATTTTTAAAACTATACAGTCTAGAAAGGAGAAGAGAACGCTACATGATAATACAAGCATGGAAGCAAGTAGAAGGAATTACTGAAAACAACATGGAGCTTAAAATATCAGAAAGAGCAAGCCGAGCTAGATTAATAGTGCCAAAAAATATTCCAGGTAAACTGAGAAAGGCGCACAGGACATTAATCCACTACGCACCAGCATCGATAATGCAGCGACTATTTAATGTGCTGCCAGCTCATCTAAGAAACATATCAGGAGTGAGCGTAGATGTGTTTAAGAATAAGCTCGATAAATACCTAAGATGCATCCCAGACCATCCAAGACTGGAAGATGCAAAATACACCGGAAGATGCATTAGCAACTCTCTGGTGGATATACGAGGTGCCTCACACTGAGGGACCTGGGGGAACCCAAACAAAAAATAAGGCAATAAGGTAAGGTAAGGCTCTCTCTCTCTCTCTCTCTCTCTCTCTCTCTCTCTCTCTCTCTCTCTCTCTCTCTCTCTCTCTCTCTCTATATACATATATATATATATATATATATATATATATATATATATATATATATATATATATATATATATATATATATATATATATATATATACATATATATATATATATATATATATATATATATATATATATATATATATATACATAAATATACATATATACATAAATATATATATATATATATATATATATATATATATATATATATATATATATATATATATATATGTATATATATATATATATATATATATATATATAAAGATGAACTATTCATAAATATATAAACACACACGTACATGTATAGAATTAGGATTATCTGTGATTAGTCTATTCTGAAGAAGTATTTTGAATCTTTCGTTTTACCTTGTTTCGAGTATTGTTCTCCTGCCTGGTCTGCAGTCAATTATTAAAGTTGTGTCCTCTTCCTCATTAGGCTCAATGCTACAGAGTATTCTATATGTTTTATTCCAGCTGCGACTAGACTGGGGAATGATTATTCCAATCAAGAAGTTGGGTAGGGGAAATTCAGAAGTTTAAATTTGCAGCAAATGTTCTTGTGTCGAACAGGGTGACATAAGTCTTCCTTCATAGTTTATATATGACATATATTTTAACGTTGTTACAGTAACAACATCAAATGCAGCCGTTTGTAGTTGTAGTCCACTGCAGGGCAAAACCCTCAAACATTTCAATTCAAATTTGTGGTTTGATCAGATTTTATCACCACTTTACGCTGGTGATGGTGGGAAATTTTCTTCTGGGTTGCCTCGACTAATACAGCTTTGTTGATCCTGATATATATATATATATATATATATATATATATATATATATATATATATATATATATATATATATATGTATACATATATATATATATATATATATATATATATATATATATATACTGTATGTATATATATATATATATATATATATATATATATATATATATATATATTGTATGTGTATATATATGTATATATATATATATATACATAATATATATATCAATATATATATATGTATATATATATATATATATATATATATATATATATATATATATATATATATATAATATGTATATATATATGTATATGTATATATATATATATATATATATATATATATATATATATATACACACATATATATATATATATATATATATATATATATATACATATATACATACATATATATGTATATATATATGTATATATATATATATATATATATATATATTTATATATATATATATATATATATATATATATATATATATATATGCAAGTGAGTGTGTGTGTGGTTAGTCGAGTATACTAACCTCTCTATTTCTCTGTTATGTGATGATTTGGGAAAAAAATTATTCATTCATACAACGCAGTGATATAACCGCCTTATTAAATAGAATAACTTATAGGAATCACAGAAAAGAGAAATAAGCTTGTATTTTTATAGGTTTGAAAAACTATTTTCTGATTTAATAAATATAATATTTTTTGTGTGCATAGAGGTATGAAACTAATATCGGAAACGAAGTAAAATATACGATAGTAGGTAGATGAAGCAATTTGATCTTAACCCGTGGGAAGCGATAATAAATTGTACAGATATCAGGAGACGGTTGCCATAAGCTTCTTTTCCCGTAATAGAATTAAATAGAGTGTCTCTTTGATCTTTCTTATTTGACGATTATTTCACTTGTACTTTGAAGTAGAGCTGCATGAAAATCTATCAAGACGTGCGTAGGGAATCGGGACCAGTACTGACATTGAGTGAGTTTGATTAAGTAGAATTTCTTAAATGTAGCAAGAATAATTCTCGTTTTCTATCATGAATCTCTGTATTTTTCTAGATCAACCATAAGCAATTCTATCGGGAGTAAAACATAAAGGAAATATTACTTTTTCTAGCATTGTTCCAGTTTTTTCTTCAAATTTAGTAAGTAAAGCAAATGCTCATAACGCAATTATAACTAAACAGACTCTTATCCAAGAGACCGGTGTGGTAGCTGAGAAGAATAAAGAGAAGAATTAAAAAGAGGTATTGTGTTCCTGTCCTTATGTGAAAGTATTTAGTAAGATGGAAAGAGCATAAAAGGCTACAAGGAAAATAAAAACCAGACCAGACTTTGAAAATATAAGGGAATATAAGAGGAACAAAGTAGATAGCAATGAAACCTTGTTTTAAAATAAAATGAGAACACGGCGTTAGCGTACAGAAGAAGGAAAACAAATGATGAACTGCAGATGTTTAATGAAGAAAAATAAGGACAGAAAGCAGAAGAGCAACAGCAGGAAAACAAATACAAGGAAGAGAGACAGGGATTGTGGTCATTAAGAGAAGACCGAAAGAGCAGTGAGCGGTTAGGCGTCGGTGGAGGATTTGATGAGGATAATGCCAATTGATTTCGAGGTTTGTAGGGGAACGATGAAGGAAATGGGAGAGGAAGGGAAACACGGGTTGGGAGGGGATGCTGGTAAGGAAGCCTGCGTCGCTTCTGTAAGATTTTCCAGTTATCATTATCATGGACATTATATGGTGGATGACTCATGTAAGAACGTATTCATGTTAAGAAAATAAACGGGGAAATTTTACGTTATGCCGTTTTTATGATTGAAATAAATTATATATATCATCATAAACCTCTCCTCATACACCTATACACACAAATGGCCTTGGTCGTCTCTATCGTGAGCTTTTAAATCAATACTTCTCCATTCATTATCTCCTACTTCACTCTTCATAGTTCTCGTCCATGTAGGCTGGGATCTTTCAACTCTTCTAGTGCCATGTGGAGCCCATTCTAAAGTTTGATGAACGAATCTCTCTTAGGAAGTGTAAAGAGCATGCCCAAACCATCTCCATCCAAACCTCACCATGATCTGACCCACATATGGCCAGCGGTAATCTCTCTTATAAAATCCCGTCTTGCCATTTAACTCCCAATATTCTTCTGAGGGCTTTGATCTCAAATCTACTTAGACAATTGGAGATTTTTTTTACTGTCATGCCAAGAGTCATATCCTTACTGTAACACAAAACTCACTGAGCTGATATATAGCTAGATTTTTATGTATTTTCAGACGATTTGACTTTCCAACTTTACTCAACCTAGCCAGATTTGTTTTTTCAATCTTTCATCAAACTCAAATTCTAAAGAACCTGTATTAAAGATCATATTTCCTAAATATCTAAATGATTTTTCTTCATTATTCTTTTCGCCTTACAATGATATTTCATCTTTCGTTACATATTCTGTTGATATTATCTCCGTCTTTCTTTGCTTTATCCTAAACCTAACCTGTGTGATATTTCATGCATTCTGGTAAGCAAGTATTGCAAATCTTGTGGTGTTCTGTTAATAAGAACAGTGACATCGGCATACTGAAGATCAGCTATCCCCAACTGTTCTACATGTTACGAAATCCATGAAGATTAACAACATAGGTGACAACACATTCCCATGGAGTACTCCGATGTTCACTGGATATTTATATGATAAGACTCCACTAACATTAACTTTACACTTGCTATGGTCATGAACAGACTAAATCAAACTTACATATTTAAAAGGAACTCTATAGTAGCGCAGGACTCTCCGCAAAATTGTCCGATGCACATTATCAAAGCCTTTGTTTAATCCACAAATATCAATATATGTGGATTTCTATATTCTACATATTGCTGTATAACTTGTCTTAAAATGAAAATTGGGTCAGTACAACTTCACCGTTTTCTACATCCATCTTGTTCATCTCAAAGCTTTTCATCATTCATCCTCTCTAGTCTCGTTAAAATAAGCATACTACATATTTTCATCACAACTGACTGAAGTGCCCTTCCTCTGTAATTATTACAATCAGTCAGGTCTCCCTTTTTTTTGTCATTTTCATCAACACTCCTATCTCCCATTGATCAGGTTTTGGCTCTTCATGATACGCTCTACAAAATAATCTTATTAGTATTCTGGGGATCACTTCATTTTCGGCCACTATTATATTAGCAACTATTCCATCCCACCCAGGGGCTTTCCATATCCTCAGTTCTTGCATGCTAGATTCGACTTCAAACACGTTGAATTCATTAATGGGCACATTAAGGTCTTCCTCAGTTTCAGGTATATCAATCAATGTATTCCCTTTATATCTCCTATTCATGATCTCACTAAAGTGTTTCATCCAACGTTGACTTTCTTCATCATCTGTTGTTATAACAGATCCATCTCTCTTTTTGATGAGTATATGCTTTTTCTTTTTTTATCCCATATATATTTCATTAATAATTGTATGAGCGATTCTTACTTCATAGCCACTCTGAATTCGTAGGATAGTTACCCTCGTCTACTTTCATGTATGAATATTCTTTCCAGTCCTTTCTATCTTTTCTTTCGACCTCATTATTAATGCTGGAATATTTACCATGCTCTAGCTTGTAATGTTCATTAATTCCTCGAAAACTTTTAACCATCAATATCTGTCTTTGTGTCCTTTTTTATAGTATCCCAAGTATCATCTGATATTAATGGCATTCTCCTTGTAACTGCATATCCCAAAGCTTCACCACCAACTGACTGATATATGTTCTTAATATCACAACATTCCTCATTACTTGCCTGCTCTTCATCTCTGAAAGTCTCTAAGAATGCAAATCGATTCCTACATTCAATTGCAAATGTTGCTCTCCGCTCATCTTTTAGAAGCTTATTTTGATCAAACCTAGGTATTATACCTAGAAATTTATGTCAAGTGCTTTCACTTTTAATTTCATACATCTATAGCTATTTAAATTCCTCACAGTTCTCCTTCTCTCTTCATTACTGGCTATGAAATCTTTTTAATTTTTGTATTTGTCTCATGGTGAAGTCCATGTATAATTGTGGATATCCTTATGCTGAAAAAGAGAACCCCCAATGAAAAGATTGTTTGTTGAACTAAAACTTATAAAATGTGCCTCATTTTCATTTGCAACTTCGCTAAAACCTTTAATACCCATCACATTCTCTATACCTAGATTACTCCTTCCATTAGCAATTAATTCACCAATCACAATTTTCATATATCTCTCTGGGATCTCATCTCTTACACTGAGCAGTTCTTCATAGTACTCATCTTTCCATTTTTCAGGGAATCAATTTTAGTACTCATATTGCACTGCTATGATTTAAACTCTGCAAGTAACAATCTACTATTTACAGTTCTCCACTCAGTTAATACCTTTTCTGCTTTTGGTGTTATCATCATTCCTACCTCCTCTCTTTTGTTCTTCCAGAATATATATATATATATATATATATATATATATATATATATATATATATATATATATATATATATATATATATATATATATATATATATAATATATATATATATATATATATATATATATAATATATATATATATATATATATATATATATATATATATATATATATATATATATATATGCATTATATATAGTGTATATACAAATATATATATATATATATATATATATATATATATATATATATATATATAAATATATATATATATTGCCTTTGTCTAAGATTTCCTTACCAACAATCCCCTTACAACGTGTTTCACTTAGGTCTTAGGACCAAGATATCCATACTATATTTCTTATATTCCTTCTCTACTTGCTGTAACTTCCCAATGTGATTTAAGGTTTTAATGTTCCAATTACCAATTTTCAATTAGTATTTATAAACCAGGAGATTTCACAACCGGGACTGGGAGTCATTCTGCCATTTTCTCTTTCCATTGACTGACTAAATCCATAGAAGATAAATTGAATAGATTCACCAAAGGAAAGTCTATTCCTTGTGTTGTGCATTGCCTATCTTACTAAGGCAAGTGACCCCTTCCGACCCATACTAATTCCAGTAAGTCATCCGCCAGGCTTCAGGAGTTGGAATATATAAAGAAAAAAAAAATCAAAGAGACTCTTGTATTATTGATGCGAAGGGAAGTTGAATTGATTAAATAGAAAGTTGGAAGTAAGTCCTGGAATAATAATTGAATGGGAAGTTGGAAGAAAGTCCAGGAATATTTACTACATAGAATGCTAAAAATGTTTAAAAAAAAAATCAGACAGACTTTTATTACTAATTCGAAGGTAAGGTGAATTGATTAAATAGAAAGATGGAAGAAAGTCCTGAAATATCAATTAAATTAAAAGGTGAAAGATGATCCAGTTATATGGATGAAATAGAAATTAGGGGGAAAGTCCTGGAATAGAAATGGAAATGGAGAATGGGAGAAAGTCCTGGAATATTGATAGTATAGAAAGTTAACAAAAACAATCCTGGGGTTTTAATCAAATTATTTCTGCTATAAATTTTGATAAAAATCGTTTCTTAGTAACAGAAAGTGAACTAAAAGAATATTTTTTTTATATTGTTAAAATTAAATTTTGAGAAAGCGCTTCAATACTAATAAAAAAAGTTTGAAGAAAATCTTAATATAAATTAAAGGATAGTTGATTACAAGTATCAAATGGAAGGATATCTATTTTACGCTGTGAAAAGGAGTAGGGTAGAAACATCCTTTCCTTTTATCAGGGATATTAGCACCAGAATATGGAAAAGCTCTTCAATGGAGAAATGACCGTAAAGGCAGACTCAGGAAAGTCAATGCCGTGAGCCTTCACACCGTACCTTAATTACAGTTCACTCTATACTGAACCGCAAATACTAACAAAGCAAAGGGGCTTCATTCCCAAGTTCTTAAGAGTAGCGGGAAAGCCGAAGTATTATATTAATAGTTTAGAAAAGAGATTTAGTCTCAGAATCATTCAAGCTAACCAAGAATCTGCTGCTCTATTCAGAAATGGCATACAGGTCTGTATTAATGACGACAAGTCAGATTAAGAGAGATTGACAGCGAACTTTCGAAAAGCGCTTTGAAGAAAAGCGAGATTTGTGACGAATTATGTCTTCTCCGGGTGCGTTCTCTTTTTCGCTTTATGGGTTATTTCTTTGTAGTAAAAGTACACTGTAATTCTTATTAAAATCCTTTCACGGCAAAATCCATGAAAGAGGCGCTTTCAACTTGCTCAGCTCAACCCTTTGGCGAATACCTATTCCTATAACTATGAATGGATGGGTTATTTGGGGGTGTTGATGGACCTCACTGATATGGAAAAAGCAAAGGAAGGAGAAAGATCCCTAAAGAAAGGGGTAGATGTTTACTGTATAAGAAAATATGCATTCAGTAAATAAGAAAAAGAAAAGTGAATGGGGAGATGGAATATATTCATAAAGAGGGAGTTTAGCAAACAGATTTTGTTAGACAATCTCAAAACCTCATAAATCAAGAGCGATGTCATTTGTTCTCCTAAGTTCTAGAGAAGACTGACCATCTATTAGTAAAGTACATATGGAGTTGATGAGCAAATATATAAAGGCACTGATATAAGACACAATTCTATATATTTTTTTCCTCAATATAAGTTCATATATATTTTTAAAGGAATTTTGTCCAAAAACAAGATTATTGAACTGTTAACATCAAACGTTATATACATAGGAATAGTCCTTCATGATTTACCTGTCAACCTAAATAACGGATTGACATTGTTTCAACATCCACTGTATCTTAAGTAAAGGAATCAATAACCACAGTGTGTGTAATCATCATCATCATCGTCATCATCATCATCTCCTACGCCTATTGACGCAAAGGGCCTCGATTAGATTTCGACGGTCGTCTCTATCTTGAGGTTTTAATTCAATACATCTCCATTCATCCATCCATGTCTAGTGATCAGTATTTCTTTTTACTATCTAATGCATCGGCGTTGAATTTTATATTCAACCGCAAGACATTTTCCCCAAAGTATGCTTCATCTTCTTCCCCTTCGGCGAACGATCTATGGTTCTCCATCAGTGTCACCCTTTATGATGTTTATATTGCGACGGTCACCGTCTCTTAATCGTCTTCTATATGGATATCCGGTTAAATAAGCCTATCTCCCCCACTCTTCCTGTCTCTTATATCCCGTTTTCTTCCCCCTGCCCTCTCCCCCTACTTCTTCCTTCTCTTTTTATCTGTATTTCTTCGTGTATCTCTCCTCTTATTTTCCACACGTTATCATCATCAGCGTCATCGTCTGCGACCCTTCAGGTGTCGTTAACTCTTCATCGTGTTTTCTGCCAATAACATCTTTGAACTTCTGTCATCCGAAAGGGGAAAATGAAATGAGAGAGAGAGAGAGAGAGAGAGAGAGAGAGAGAGAGAGAGAGAGAGAGAGAGAGAGAGAGAGAGAGTTGAGCTTATGGAACTTGAGAAAAAGATAAACAGATAGATAGTTAATAATTTATAATTGCTAAATTAGAAATAAGGACATATAGACAATATTATTTCTGGGAGAGAGTGAGAGAGAGAGAGAAAGAGATGTATTTTGATCTTTTCTATGTTTCCCGCTCTAATGTCGACTTATAATGTTGATAAAAAGGTAATAGGAAAAAGTTCAGAAAAATCGAATATTTTTATGGGTATTTAAAAAAGCAGTGCATAAATATTAGATAGGAATAGGCAATAGCAAAATCGTAATTTGAAACATAAAAAACCTACTTGTAGAACCAAAGATCAAAATCAACTTTTGGCATTACTTTCATTTCTTACCTACTCCAGAAAAGAAAACTAAAGTGATAAAATAGCTAATTTCCAAAATTTATATAGTATACCAAGAGTTTCCATCTGTTTAGAATGAATTATTATTATTATTATTATTATTATTATTATTATTATTATTATTATTATTATTATTATTATTATTATTATTATTATTATTATTATTATTTAGAAAATAAATGTAATTTCCTCAAATGTTTCCTGCACAACAATTTATAGGCTTTGATCAGCTACAATTAGAGTTATTTGTGACCTGTAACTCGATATTAATTTATTTTGAGTTAATTGCCTTGCTAATTCCATAAGATTTCATATATGAAGATCATGAATGAAATGACAATTTAATTAAATTGTTTCTTTATTATATATGTGTGAAAATATAAGGTAAATTTAAACACAATTTTTATTTTAAAAATGGCCTGCTTTCTAGGTTAGTATATGATGCGATACACACACACACACACACACACACACACACACACACATATATATATATATATATATATATATATATATATATATATATATATATATATATATATATATATATATATATATATATACAGTATACCCTCACCATCATCTCCTTCTACGCCTATTGACGCAAAGGGTCTCGTATAGATGTCGCCTGTTGTATGTATCTTGAGCTTTTAAATCAATACTTCACCATTCATCATCTCCCACTTCATGCCCCACAGTCCCCATCCATGTAGGCCTGGGTCTTCCAACTCGTCTAATGCCTTTTGGAGGCCAGTTAAAAGTTTGGTGATATATTCTCTCTTGAGGAGTGCGAAGATCATACCAAAAACCATCTCCGTCTACCCCTTACCATGATCTCACCCGAGTGGGGCAGATTACTGAAAAAAATTTTCACTTGGTGATACAAGCACAAAATTTGGCACGATTTTGCAGCAGGACCTACTTTTGCAAAAAAAAGTACGATCTCCAACTTCAGAAACAAAATGGCCACAATTTTTCAAGATGGCCGCCTCTGACATGGATGTACAGTAGAATTTAGCGTAAATCCTAATGTCATGATGCTATTTTTAAGATCTATTCATGCAAATTTATGTTTTTAGATACAGATAGTCCAATTCTGCATTCCCAATATCATATTTGCCTAATACTGTGATGATATAATGACAATTTTCTGACGAAAAACTACTCGGGTAAACTTACTGATGTGATATCATGTGCTAGCTATCATTCAATACAGCTATGCAGTATAGACTGGATTGGCTTGCTTAAATTTTTCCTTGACAAGTCCTTTTACTCCTTGCATTTGCAGGAACACAGTTGTGTGCACTTCAGTGTGTAGCGGTAGCATTTATATGGCCCCCGACATTGACCTATGCCTCGACATTTCGTCAGCTGCTGGCACTACTGAGCAATGGGTGGGAATGTTGACCACAAAACTGCCCAGCCATCATGATGCTTATGCCAGCCCCAGTTGGCAGAACTTTCAGGCTGCATTTCACACACTGTTGTCTGGCCCCATATACAAGCTGCCTGGAAGACAGAACGTCTAACATGCTGAGTGAGAGACGCACTGGTTGGTGGAATAGATTCGTAAGATCTCTGCTTTCGAGCGAACAAGTGCAGTCTTGCCTCATCAACCTTGGTCGTGTTGCTGTGCTTGTCGTACATGGTGACAACAAACTTTTCAAGGATTTTGAGGTCGTGATCTTCTATGGTAGGTGGATATTGGCTGAGGTTCTTGAAGATTGGGCTCACTTCAGGGCAAACAGCCCATGTTTGCCATGACGTTGTCTTGCCTCTACCTCGAAAAGCTGACACCACATCACAGCAAGTAAAGGCATGAAAGAAGCACATACCAATAACTTTCTCTGGACCAAGACTTTCAACCAGATCGGGAATAGGAAACCATCTGATGGCCTGACCCTGACCAAATTCAATCCACATAGTCTCTAGACCTGCATCCTGAAGTGTTGCAAACACACTGACTGCGATCACCAAAATATCTGTGTCACATGCTTTGATCAATACAGACTTTTTCTGATGCTTCACCGCATGAAGAGCATGTGTGAATATCCTGGAGTCAGCTTCTTTATGGGTACAAGGACTTAGGCCTTCAATATTGATGGTCTTGTTTGACAATGCTTGTTCACCCTTGGTCAAAACTACAACATTGTTGGGACAAATGGACACAATCTTGTCTGCTAGGTAGTCAAATGGATCAGTCTTATTCTCAATGTCTCTGAGGAAGCTCGACCAGATGGCCGGTTGCTTGGTTTTGTCCGTCACTCTGCGCCAAGTTCCTTTACCACGCTTTGAGGAGGCTTCTAACAAGACTGGACCAGCGTCTCTTTCAAATGCTAGAAGCAAGTATCTCAGACAACAGCCTTTATTTCAGTCTGGTTGAGTTAACATCAGAAATGTCTGTCCCAAACTGCTGAAGTCTCTCCTTGTAGAGACTTACTAGTTCAGCAAGTCGTAATACTGCTGGCTCATCAGTGCTGTATCTTTTCTCCATGACGCTTATCAGTGCTGTATCTTTTCTCCATGACGTAGGTCAAGAGTTCAGAGAACACCAAGGGGAAGATATCCTTTTCATGGCAGGACTCAAGTGGTTCTTTGTTCTTTTGAGCAATGTGTGCCCTCTCTCTATTATACAGAGCGGCTAGAAAAGAACAATGGTATTGAAGTTCCAGGGCCACTACATCTCCGCCACTCAGTATTGCTAGAAGTTTGCCATCATTGAGATTACGAGCACACTTGTTGAGCCTCTCGTTCAGCTGCATGGTCATGGCTTGTCGCAGCTCTGACACTGGTTCCTTCTTGTCACATAGGAAGCACTGTTCCACTTCTACGCTTGTTCTTCGCAATTTTTATTGTGATTTGTCACTGTTGCTCTCAATTTCAGCCGCTCTCTAAGTGGCACGTTCAAGTTTGCTGTTGTTGAACATCTGGCTACAATTTTTGTGATACTTTGCATTGTTTCACCTCAGTGTATCCTCAATGCATTCTCATTCATCCAGACGAGATGGATATAGCTTGATTGGCAATAGGTTGATTGCCTGAAATTTAGGTATGTTCACGGCTATCATGGAATAGTCATCAGAGCTACATGCATAACGTGTTGGAGGAGATTTAAGCCCTTCCTTCATGTCTTCCTGACAGAGACAACACTTTCCCCAGTCAGTTTTGGCTCCACTACTCAATGGGTTGTTCGCAGACATCTTGCGTATACAGTTAAAGGCCGAGGGGCTATCCTTTTACCGCCTAACTCTACAAAACATCTAAGCACATTGATGTATGGGGTGCAACTAGGTTCAGGCACCTGGTGCCCTACACCTAGCCCGATCGTTCATCCAACGCCATTTAGATCCCGTGGGATCTGTACGCCTTCCGGGTGACTAAAGCCCCGTCACCCTTGGCTCGACTCTCCCACGCTGGCACATCCTGTCAATTCAGGCTTGGCTATCTAACAACTAAACTACAATTAACTACAGTTTCTAGTTGAAATGCATATGGGGCTGATTATATAGCATTTGGGAAACTAAAATATACTACGTTTAAGTTAGTTCGGACTGCAACAATTAGTAATAACTACAACTACAGTTAGTACACTACAAGCCAGCGTTGAACCCCATGCTGAGTTTCACAGCAGTGATGTCACCAGTGTGCCCTGGCTGCGATTTGACATTACTCTCATAAAAGCAATACAAACATATGTAGCATTTGATTAAATCAATGAAATACATAACCATGGACCTTTAAGTTTTGACAACACAGCTTACAAAGATAGATTTTGGTTAAAAACATATTTACAGCCATTTAACAGCCGCCATCTCGAAAAAGGGTGGCCTTTTTTTAATTCAAAACATACAAATAAGTTCAATTTGGTAAAATACATCCAAATTATTGTTCAGAACATTTAGAAATAATGCATATTGGAGTTCCACTTAACAAATAGCGCTGATAGGAGTTCGCCATGGCAGCCAGCTTGAAAAGTGGCAGCCATCTTGGATTTTCAGCTGGATATCGTACTTTTCTTGAAAAGTAGGTCCTGAACGTCATTTTTGCCAAATTTAGTGCGTGTATCATCAATTGAAAGATTCTTATGAACAATTGAGCCAATCTGCCCCACTACCCCTATATGGCACTCGAGAATTCTCTCTTATAGATTCCTTCCTAATCCTGTCCTGCGATTTAACTCTCAATATTCTTCTTAGGGTTTTGTTCTCAAATCTACAAAATCTGTTGGATATTGTTTCTCTGTCACACCATGGTATCACTAAACATATATGACCTGATTATTATATATGATTTCAGACCTTTTTATTTCCAACTTTTAATTAACCTAGCCATTGTCTGATTTGCTTTTCACAATCTTTTCTTGAATTTCAATTCTAAAGGCCATGAATTTAAATTATTCTACCTCATGCATCCTTTTTCTTTCGAATGACATTTTATCTTCCTTTGCATATTCCGTGCTCATCATATCTGTCCCTTTTTTTATTGATCTTGAACCCAATCTCATGTGATGTATCATGCATTTTGTTATGCCAGCATTGCAAGTCCAGGGGTGATCTACCAATAAGAACAGCGTCATCAGAATACTCTAGGTCAGCCGATCAATACTTATCAGTCATAAAACTACAATTGACAAGTATATAAGTATAAAATCCTAAGGAAACAGGATAGTGCAAGACCTGATACCAAGTGATTTCGTATATTACGTACTTAACACGTTTTTCCTGGTCTATATACATACTCAAACACACATGAATCTGCATGTTTGTACTGAAAGTTTGTGAATATATAGACCAGGAAAGCCTTGTTATGGAATTGATAGTTACAATATGGGATATATTCCATATGGAAGTTATTAAAGTAGAGTTTTTATAAACCGAACCTTGTGATAGATAAAGTAAATGGTAGGTTTAAACTATACTTGAGAAAGAGGTATTTTTAATTTTTGAGTCATTTAGTGCTTTCATAAGCAAATGACACGAGAGTCAGATTGCAGATATAAAAAATCAGAATTGTGGGATAAAGAAAATATCGTTAAGGAGAGATTAAATAATTTAAGTTTTTTGAGTGGTTAATGAATTGCAGATATTGGAGTGGGTCAGGAATTGCAGATATTGGAGTGGCTCAAGAATTGCATATATTGGATTAGTTCTGGGATTGCAGATATTTGAGTAATTAATGAATTGCATATTTTGAAGTGGTTCAGGAATTGCAGATATTTAAGTGGTTAATGAATTGCGGATATTAGAGTGGTTCAGGAACTACATATATTTGAGTGGTTAAGGAAATGCAGCTATTGGCGTGGTTCAGTAGTTACAGATTTTTTACTGGTTAGTGAATTACAGATATTAGAGTGGTTTAGGAATGGCAGATTTTTGACTGGTTAGTGAATTACAGATATTAGAGTGGTTTAGGAATGGCAGATTTTTGAGTGGTCAATGAATAGCAGATATTAGAATGGGTAAGGAATTGAAGATATTTATGTGGTTAAGGAGTTGCGGATATTAGGTGGTCAAGGAATTGCAGATATTTGAGTGGTTAGGGAATTGCAGATATTTGAATGGTTAAGGGATTTCATATATTCCATCGGGTAAGGAAATGCAGATATTGGAGTGGTTGAAAAATTGCAGATTTTTGAGTGGTTAAGTAATTGCAGATATGTGAGTGGTAAGGAATTACAGATATCGGAGTGGTTAAGGAATTAGAGATATTGGAGTGGTTAAGGAATTGAAGATATTTGAGGGGTTAAGGAATTGCATATATTGGAGTGGTTGAGGAATTACAGATATTTGAGTAGTTAAGCAATTTCATATATTCCAGTGGTTAATTGTAGATTTTTGAGTGGTTACAGAATCTCAGATCTTTGAGTGGTTAAGGAATTGCAGATATTAGAGTGATTAAGGAATTGCAGATATTTGAGTGGTTAGGGATTCCATATATTAAAGTGGTTAAGGAATTGTACATATTGCAGTGGCTGAGGAATTGCAGATATTTGAGTGGTTAAAGAATTGCATATTTTTGAATGCTTAAGGAATTGCACATATTGGAGTGGTTAAGGAATTGCAGATATTTGAGTGGTTTAGGAATTGTAGATATTTGAGTGGTTAAGGAATTACAGATATTGGATTGGTTAAGGAATTATAGATTTTTGAGTGGTTAATGAATTGCAGATACTAGAGTGGTTAAGGAATTGCAGATATTTGAGGGGTTAGGGAATTGCAGATATTGGAGTGGTTGAGGAATTACAGATATTTGAGTGGTTAAGCAATTTCATATATTCCAGTGGGTAATTGTAGATTTTTGAGTGGTTACAGAATCTCAGATATTTGAGTGGTTAAGGAATTGCCGATATTAGTAAGATTAAGGAATTGCAGATATTTGATTGGTTAAGGAATTCCATATATTAAAGTGGTTAAGGAATTATATATATTGCAGTGGCTGAGGAATTGCAGATATTTGAGTGGTTAAAGAATTGCATATTTTTGAGTGCTTAAGGAATTGCACATATTGGAGTGGTTAAGGAATTGCAGATATTTGAGTGGTTTAGGAATTTTAGATATTTGAGTGGTTAAGGAATTACAGATATTGGATTGGTTAAGGAATTGCAGATTTTTGAGTGGTTAATGAATTGCAGATATTGGAGTGGTTAGGGATTGCCAATATTTGAGTGGTTAAGGAATTGCAGAATTTTTTAGTGGTTAAGGAATTGCAGATATTTGAGTGGTTAAGGAATTGCAGATTTTAGAGTGGTTAATGAATTGCAGATATTGTAGTGGTTAAGGAATTGCAGATATTGGAGTGATTAAGGAACTGCAGATTTTTTAGTGGTTAATGAAATACGGATATTTGAGTGGTTAAGGAATTGCAAATTTTTGATTGGTTAAGAAATTGCAGATATTGGAGTTATTATTGAATTGAAGATATTTGAGTGGTTAAGGAATTTCAGATATTGTAGTGGTTAAGGAATTTCAGATAGTGGATTGGTTAAGTTATTGCAGATATTTGAGTGGCTAGGGAATTGCAGATTTTTTAGTGGTTAATGAATTGCAGATATTAGAGTGGTTTAAGAATTGCAGATATCTGAGAGGTTAAGGAATTGTAGATATTAAAGTGGTTAAGGAATTGCATATATTTGAGTGATTAGGGAATTGCAGAAATTTTAATGGTTAAGGAATTTCACATATTGCAGTGGGTAAGGAAATGCAGTGGTTGAGTAATTGCAGATATTGGAGTGGTTAACGAATTGCATATATTTGAGTGGTTAAGGAATTGCAGATATTGGAGTGGGTGAGCAATTGCATATATTTGAGTGGTTAAGGAATTTTTAAATAATCGAGTGGTTAAGGAATTGTAGATATTGGAGTAGTTAAAGAATTGGCTATATTTGAGTGGTTAAAAACTGCTGATATATGAGTTATTAAGGTATTTCAGATATTGGAGTGGTTAATGAATTGCAGTTATTCGATTGGTTAAGGAATTGCAGATTTCTCAGTGATGACTGTGATTTTTGAAATGAGCATCAGTAGGAAAGAGTAGTAAAGTAATGTTATTTTGAGGCGGAATTGTAACATTAAAATTGGGACACGAATGTTCAAATGGATGGTAAGTGATTTTGCCTTATGAAGAAAATTATTGGAAAGGAGATTGTACAATTCTCAATAGTTCAGAAGAGAGATGAGAGAACTTTTTAAAACGTGCTGAATAACTTTATATTAACAAAGAATTTGAGCACCGGCCAGATGAAAATGAGAATCCAATGCTAATGGTTGTGCCATCTCTCTACCGATGACTCCCGTACCATGTATATGCCCAAAATATTTTCTGCACTGATTTTCTCTCTCTCTCTCTCTCTCTCTCTCTCTCTCTCTCTCTCTCTCTCTCTCTCTCTCTCTCTCTCTCTCTCTCTCTCTCTCTCTCTTTATATATATATATATATATATATATATATATATATATATATGAGTTTGTGTGTATGAGTGTGTATACATACGCTTGTGGCAGCCTTAGTGTCTATCTGTTGTGAGTCACTGAATATATATGTATACATAAAAACATTCAGATACCTAGTTTATCTACCTATCTATGTATGTATGTATATATATATATATATATATATATATATATATATATATATATATATATATATATATATATATATATATATAAACATTTATTTATACATTCATATATGATTTGAGAATGAGTTGGTTGTTGGCTTCCTTTACCATGTTTTACCCTCCAGCCCTATGAGCATTTAGGGACTTTTCAATTAGGTTTTTATGACAATGGGACAATAATCATAGAAATGCGAAGCACCTGACAAACATATTATGCAAATATCAAAATTCAGAATTGTGTGATAAAGAAAAGGAATTGCAGATATTAGAGTGGTTGAGGAATTACAAATATTGGAGTTGTTCAGGAATTGCAGTTATTTTGGTGGTTAAGGAATTGCAGATATTGGAGGGTTTCTGGAATTGCATATGTTTCAGTGGTTAAGGAATTGCAGATATTAGAGTGGTCCAGGAATTGCAGATATCTGAGTGGTTAAGGAATTGCAGATATAGGAGTAGTTCAAAAATTGCAGATTTTTGCCTGGTTAAGGAATTGCTGATATTAGAGTGATTCGGGAATTACAGATTTCTGAGTGGTCAATGAATTGCAGATATTAGAATGGTTCAGGAATTGCAGATGTTTGAATGGTTCAGGAAATGCAGATATTGGATTGGTTAGGGTATTGCAGATATTTGAGTGGTTAAGTAATTGCAGATATTAGTGTGGTTAGGGAATTTCAGATTTTAGAGTTGTTAATGAATTGCAAATATTGGGGTGGGTAAGGAACTGCAGATATTGGAGTGGTTAAAAAATTGCAGATTTTTGTGTGGTTAAGGAATTTTAGATAAAGTGGTGTTTAAGGAATTGCAGATATTCGATTGGTTAAATAATTTCATACATTCTAGTGGTTAAGGAATGGCAGATTTTTGAGTGGTTAAGGAATTTCAGATATTTGAGTGGTTAAGGAATTGCAGATAATAAAGTGGTTAAGAAATTGCAGATATTTGAAGGGTTAAGGAATTTCATATATTCCAGTGATTAGAAAATTGCAGATATTGCAGTGGCTAAGGAATTGCATATATTGGAGTGGTTAAGGAATTACACATATTGAAGTTGTTGAAGAATTGAAGAAGTTTGAGTGGTTTAGGAATTGCAGATATTTGAGAGGTTACAAAATTACAGATATTGGATTGGTTAAGGAATTATAGATTTTTGAGTGGTTAATGAATTGCAGATACTAGCGTGGTTAAGGAATTGCAGATATTTGAGTGGTTAAGGAATTGCAGATATTGGAGTGGTTAAGGAATTGCATATTGTTTAGTGATTAATGAATTGCAGATATTGGAGTGGTCAAGGAATTGCAGACATTGAAGTGGTTAAGAAATTGCATATTTTTTGTAGATAATGAATTACAGATATTGGAGTGGCTAAGGAATTGCAGAATTTCGAGTGACTAGGGAATTACAGATATTGGAGTGGTTAATGAATTGCAGATATATGACTGATTAAGGAATTTAAGATATTGGAGTGGTTAAGTAATTGCAGATATTGGAGTGGATAACGAATTGCAAATATGTGAGTGGTTAAGGAATTGCTGATAATAGGGTGGGTAAGTAATTGCAGATATTTGAATGGTTAAGGAATTTCAATTATTCGAGTGGTTGAGGAATTGTAGATATTGGAGTGGTTGAAGAATTGGATATATTTGAGTGGTTAAGTAAATGCAGATATGGGAGTAGTTAAGGTATTTCAGATATTGGAATAGTTAATGGATTGCAGTTATTCGATTGGTGTAAGGAATTGCAGATATATCAGTGATGACAGTGATTGTGATTGCAAAAAGAAAGTCTAGAGACTACAGATGATATATGAAATGAGCACCAAGAGGAGAAATTAGAAAAGTAATGTTATTTTGAGGATAAATAGAAACCTGAAAATAGGGACATGAATGTTTATATGGATGGTATGTGATTTTGCCCTGTGAAGAAAATTATTGGAATGTAGACTGTACAATGCCCAATAGTTCAGAAGAGAGATGAAAGGAATTATTAAAACGAGCCTAATAACTTTATATTCACAAAGAATGTGAGCACCTGCCAGATGGAAATGAGAATCAAATGCTAAGGCTTGCGCCATCTCTCTACCAATGTCTTCCGTATCATGTATATGCCAAAAATGTTTTCTGCACTGAGATTCTCTCTCTCTCTCTCTCTCTCTCTCTCTCTCTCTCTCTCTCTCTCTCTCTCTCTCTCTCTCTCTCTCTCTCTCTCTCTCTCTCTCTCTTTATATATATATATATATATATATATATATATATATATATATATATATATATATATATATATATATATATATATATATATATATATATATATATAAAATATATATATATATATATATATATATATATATGTATATATATATATATATATATATATATATATATATATATATATATATATATATATATATATATATATATATATATATATATATATATACACACAGTATATATGCGTAAAAATCACAGGAAAGCGTGATGCTCCGATGCAGAAAAACCTCTGTGAAAATGAAATTACGAAATATATGTTTACGTCCTGACTAGTTTCGTGATACTTTATTCAGTGTTCTGAAGAAGTATCAGGAAACTAGTCAGGACTTAATCGTATATTTCGTAATTTCATTTTCCCTGTGGTTCTTCTGCATATATATATATATATATATATATATATATATATATATATATATATATATATATGGATATATATATATATATATATATATATATATATATATATATATATATTTATATATATATATATATCAGTGTGTGTATGATTGTGTATACACATACATGTTGCGGCCTTATTGTCTATATATTGTGTCACTGAATATATAGGTATATATAAAAATATTTAGATACCTAGTTCATATATGTATATATATATATATATATATATATATATATATATATATATATATATATATAAAATATATATGTATATATATATATATATATATATATATATATATATATATATATATATATATATATATATATATATATATATATATATATATACACACAGTATATATGCGTAAAAATCACAGGAAAGCGTGATGCTCCGATGCAGAAAAACCTCTGGGAAAATGAAATTACGAAATATATGTTTACGTCCTGACTAGTTTCGTGATACTTTATTCAGTCTTCTGAAGAAGTATCAGGAAACTAGTCAGGACTTAATCGTATATTTCGTATTTTCATTTTCCCTGTGGTTCTTCTGCATATATATATATATATATATATATATATATATATATATATATATATATATATATATATATATATAAAGAGAGAGAGAGAGAGAGAGAGAGAGAGAGAGAGAGAGAGAGAGAGAGAGAGAGAGAGAGAGATATGGATATATAGATATTATATATGTATATATATATATATATATATATATATATATATATATATATATATATATATATATATATATATGAGTGTGTGTGTATGATTGTGTATACACATACATGTTGCAGCCTTATTGTCTATATATTGTGTCACTGAATATATAGTTATATATAAAAACATTTAGATACCTAGTTCATATATATATATATATATATATATATATATATATATATATATATATATATATATATTTATATATATATATATATATATATATATATATATATATATATATATATATATATATATATATATATACTATAAAAACATTTGTTTATACATTCATATTTTATTTGAGAATAAATTATACGTTGGTTTCCTTTACTGAGTTTTACCCTCCAGCCCTATGAATATTTAGGGACATTTCAATTAGGTTTATATCATATTGGGACAATAGTCATATAAATGCGATGCACCTGCCCAACATATGCAGATATAAAAATCAGAATAGTGGGATAACGAAAATGTTGAGGAGAGGTTAGGGAATTGCAGATATTATCGTGGTGTAGAAATTGCAAATTTTGGAGGGGTTTTTGAATTATAGATATTTGGGGGGTTAATGAATTGCAGATATTGGATTGGTCCAGGAATTGCAGATATTTGAGCATTTAATGAATTGCATATATTGGAGTGGTTTAGGAATTACAGATGTTGGATTGGTTAAGGAATTGCAAATATTGGAGTGGTTCTGGAGTTGCAGATTTTTGACTGGTTAAGGAATTGCTGATATTGGAGTGGTTCAGGAATTGCAGATTTTTGAATGGTCAATGAATTGCAGATATTGGAATGGTTCAGGAATTGCAGATATTGGATTGGTTATGGTATTACAGATATTTGAGCGGTTAAGTTATTGCATATATTGTAATGGTTAGGCAATTGCAGATTTTAGAGTGGTTAATGAATTGCAGATATTTGATTGGTTAAGGAATTGCATCCTCTTACCACGTTTGAACGTCTATATATATTCTCATGAAGTTCACTTAATCAACGATAATAAATTTTTGTATAAAAAATTTGAATAACTCTGAGAAATTATAATCATTATGAGGAAAATGAATGCCACAGGGTGGGGTCCTACGACCGGTGAAAATAATTGCAATTAAACCATTTGAATGACTACTAAAATTAGTTCCTTGTCAATACTGGAAATTGCACTGCACGCCTTTAACACACTCTCGTACACTGTAACGTTTTTTTTTTTTTTTATTATATATCTCGCTGTACACCTCACGGTTAACAAAACCAGTTTCAGCCTGTCTTTTCATGAATTGAGTTTTTTGAATATATGTGACCTTCCTCCACTGTAAGCCTTATACATAATCCCGTTGTCTGTTGAAATAAAGTTAGTTGCATTCACCTAGCCTTAGTTACAACATGACTGTTCGCTCGCACAAAATCAAATGAGATCTATTACCCTGTTACAATTTAAACCAAAATCTTCCTAATGAAACCAAACTAATTCCTACTTATCTTACTTAATGAGGTAAAAAGGGATGAGAGGAAAGGAAGAATTGAGGGCAGAGGGAGAAAGTCAGTTTGTCAGTTGGGGAGTGCTCAACTTTGTCCGAGGTCGGAAAAGTTGGTTTATTAGCACGATAAAGAGTGACAGGAGGCGAAAGCCTCTCTTCCTTGCCTGCTGGCTTTAACTTCGAAGCGAAAGTCGAGAAGTTCGATTATTGCAATACACACACCACCTTTGAGGTTTCTTATTGCTGCAAGGAAGAAAAAGATTTAAACCACGTGAACGTTTCAACTCGATTCTCGGGGCCTCAGATCGCTCAAATTTAAAATGTTTAAAAAATTCACCTCGGTGTGAGGCTATTGCTATGACCATCGAGGCTAAAGAAAGCATCGTGGGATGATGACTGTTCATTCAAGGTTTTCATTCATGGAGACTAAAATAATCTTTTATGATCGATTCTCTACACAAAATCGGTTAAAATAGATAGTGTGGGTTAAACATGCATCTCTGCACAAGCCAACATATGTATTATGTTTTCTGAGATTCTGTGATCGTGAACGAATGAATACTATTTGCATGAAGTGGAGAGTCTCAAAATCAGTAGTTAAACGTTTCCTTTCAACGATGTCCCTGCAAATTTCTATAAGGTATATATTTAACTTAGGATACGAAGCATTATTACTTAGAAACTATTTTTTTGAAAATAAGACTCGTCATACATCATCTTTAGCATTTGATTTCAATTTGAATTACCTTATAGATGAGGAATAAAAAATAATTAATGTACAGTGAATGCTGAATTGCCTTTTTTTTTTCTTTTTTTTTGAGTAACCTCTATTTTGAAAAGAAAAGATGATTTTGAGACACTGAATCTGTCCCTGGTAGAATTCGATGAGTAAAGGAGAGTTGTTGTGCTAGGTGATTTAGATAGAATTGTAGGTAAGCAAGAAAAAGAAGTTACTCTTGGTGCTTGTGGAGTCCTTCTGAGTAAATGAGAATATGGAGAGATTTGTGAAAACATGTTCGAAAGAGATATGATCATGGTAAATATATGATTTAAAATGGTTACGTTTTCTAAAATTATGATTGTGTTAGTAAAAAGTAGAGGACGAAACACAGCGTTAATCAAAATAGTGGTTGAAACAAGGATCGTTGGGCGATTACCTAAGCCTTAATTCATTGAAGAAAAAATTAAGAAAGGTAGTAGTTCAATTTGGAGTTACATGAAATAAAATATTAGTGAATAATGAGTTTTCCTTGAAGCCCAAAAACAGCGTTTAGCACTTAGTTACAGTGCAAAATTCCAAAATAGGACCATGGTGACTGAAGAATATGTTTCTTTTCAAAATTTGGTGAAAATATTTTGTAAAACAAGTAGTTTTGAGATAATATACTGGTTTAGTGAAGAAATAAAAAAAAAGGTTCTATTGCATGGAATACAGAGCAAAGTAGTAAATGGAAGGGGAAACGATGGCAAACGACAAACACATAGATGTGTAAAAATGAGCAAGTACTTTCATGAGAATGAAATATTTTACACAAAGGATGTAAATCCAATTATAATCTTTATGAAGAAGGTTCTCAAAATACCATATCGTAGGTTGAGAAAGTGATTGTTCCAAAGATATCTTGAATTCGGTATATATATATTTATATATATATTCATATATATATATATATATATATATATATATATATATATATATATATATATATATATATATATATATATGTATATATACACACACACACACACACACACACACACACATATATATATATATATATATATATATATATATATATATATATATATATATATATATATATATATATATATATATATATATATATATATATATATATTTATATATATATCTATATATATATATATATATATATATATATATATATATATATATATACATATATATATATATATATGTATATATATATATATATATATATATATATATATATATATATTTATATGTGTGTGTGTGTGTGTGTGTGTGTGTGTGTGTGTGTGTATAAAGAGCAAGTGTACGTCATTATATAAGTATACATAAACAGACAGGGAGATATACGCAAAATTACTTATGCTAGAAAACTGAAATTCAACTGAAAAGTTCAAAAAGTGGAAGTACGCTTTTCGCAATTGTTCGGGCACCTTTGAAAAAAGAGATATTGGTAGTGCTATTTAAATTCCTGATTCGCGCAGTAGAGTAACGTATTTAAGTTGGATCTCTCTCTCTCTCTCTCTCTCTCTCTCTCTCTCTCTCTCTCTCTCTCTCTCTCTCTCTCTCTCTCTCTCCAACCACAAAACCTTAAGCAAAAATATTGATAAACTAGGTATAAATGTCAAGATCAATGAAGAGAAAAGAATAGCGTCAGCTAGCAAAGAAAACATGATGGAATTTTTCGAACAGGAAAACAGTAGAAAACCAATTAAAACCACATTAAGGCACTACCACAATCTCTTGATTGAGGGTACACTCGGGCACACTATCCTATCTTATATCTATTCCTATTGTGGTTTCGAAGTTTTTAAATTTATATATTACATATTTATCTTAATGTTGTTATTGTTCTTAAAATTTTCTTGTAGTTTATTTCCTTTCCTCACTAGGCTATTTTCCCTTTTGGATCCCTTGGTCTTATAGCATCTTGCTTTTCCAACTAGGGCTGTAATTTAGCTAGTAATGATAATAATAGTGTATAGAGCCAACTTCTGAGTAACGTATCGGTTTTTCGTTAACTTTTATCATGTGGTCAACTTTTCAACGTATGAAGGAAGATTGGACTCGATGGCCGGTAGACTTACGTGTGGCAAGCGTACAGTGAGCGTACAGGCAGCGTATACAGAGCCTACTCGTAGCATATGTCAGTGTATGAGAAGTAATGTGTATTCCCGTTTGACATAAACCGATGTATGACTAACGTATAGGAAAGTACGCAGGACGTATAAGAGACTTACGTATAACAACAGTCTAACGTATGACGAAGGTACTGCAAGCGTGGGTATAGAAGCGCGGAACTATATCCTCTCTCTAACTTTGATTGCTTTGAAAATATTTTGTGAAACCAGTGATTGCTGAAGTAGGGTATTAGTATATGGGTAGAGAAACGTCATACTACCGTTATAATACACCATTTTCAGTGTCTACACATTTGCTATTGTATATTTAGTATGCAACGATGATATATATTTACGAGTTAAACAAATTTTAATGCTATGGTACACAATAGTAATTAAAATTTGAACATTACCAATGCTCAATACAACTCAACACTAGTAAAAAAAAAAAAAAAAAAAAAAAAAAAAAAAAAAAAAAAAAAAAAAAAAAAAAAAAAAAAAAAGGATATACAGTTTCATGACAATCTTTTATTGTGATATTTAACATATTTGCATTTTTTTTTTTATAAATGACCTCCTTATTAATGATTACTTTTAAAAAATACAGTTCACTCTTCCTTTCTACACTGATAACATTTCATTTGTTTCAATCTCAATGTTTATAGGTTAAGTACGTTCCTCAGTCGTTAGAAGTAAGATCAATACGTTATTCCCTGGTTAGACAAACTTTTGTCATTCCCCTTCTATAAGGACACGGGAGGCCAAATGGATTTCACCGTGTGAGAAGCGTACTTCTAACATATTCAGCGTATGAGGAACTTGTACAGAACATAACAATCATACGTCCACATACTTTGAAAATTTTTGATCATGCACAAAAAAAATTTCGGCCCTCAGCGTGTTCCAGAGTACACTGACGTACGTCAGCGTACCAGAAACGTTTTCTAACTAATCTCCAGTTTTTTTCTTAGCATATGATAGCTTTTGGTAAATTTTCCTCATATACTCGTATACATTGATGCTATAAGTAAGAGGGTAAACACACACTAAATGAATTGGGTAGAGCCGAAATGATGAATGCATATTTCACAAGCGTACTCACTATGGAAGAATCAATGGCCGTCCTCGAAACAGCTATCAAATAAGGCTGGTCAAAATCACTAACCAGAATCACCTTTATAATGAAAGATATCAAGAAGAAAATAAGGGACTCAGTAAGTCTAAAGCACCAGGTGCAGATGACAAATATAACAAAGTTATAGAAATAAGACAATATATACTGAGTCTTTCAAAAGGCTTTTGACAGAAATCCTCATGATAATTTAATGGTTAAAATTAGAGCACTAGGCATTATTGATAAGGAAGCTGAACAGATTGAAGATCATCTGACTAACAGAAACCAGAAAATTGTAATCAATGGAGAAGCCTCAGAGTGTGATTAAGGGGACAACTAATAGAGATATTAAAAATTCTAGAATGAATACCAAAAAATTAACTACAAAAACCTTTTCATGCTCAACACAAATCAGTCCAGAGGCGAGGGATAAAAAGTGGAATTGAAAAGATATAACACCACTCAATGTGGTAGTTTATTTAAATACAAAATAGCATATACATAGAACAGACTTCCACCGGATATAGTGAATAGTAACATGGTAAACAAATCCATGAACGAGTTAGACAAGATCATAAAAAAGTCTATAAACAAAATAATTCGCTCTACCCAAGAGCGAATGGAGTCTTCGCAGATGGACTAAAAAGTCCTTGAACTATCGAAAATCCTTGTAACTCTCTCTCTCTCTCTCTCTCTCTCTCTCTCTCTCTCTCTCTCTCTCTCTCTCTCTCTCTCTCTCTCTCTCTAAACGTCCACTTACTCATCCTTCCATACCCCTTAATGTACTGTTCCTCTCTCTCTCTCTCTCTCTCTCTCTCTCTCTCTCTCTCTCTCTCTAAACATCCACTTACTCATCCTTCCATACCCCTTAATGTACTGTTCCTTTATAATCTCTCTCTCTCTCTCTCTCTCTCTCTCTCTCTCTCTCTCTCTCTCTCTCTCTCTCTCTCGGCGACAGATAGGTAAATATTAACCACAGCATCTTTTTTTTTATAATAGTGGCCACAAAGAAAGTAAAGAATTAGTTAGTAGGGATCTCCTAGTAGATATATATCAGACAGTAGTATAAAGAAATTAAAGATGAGTGAGAAACTGAAGTTAAACCATATAACTTCAAAGCGCCAGATAAACAAATAGTGCGTCCACTTCAAAGAAGGGTGAGCTGTAAACCTGCGTTGTAATAGTATATGTACAGAAAAGGAAGTTAAAAAATGGAAATCAAGAACTAAAAAAAAAAATATAGAGATTATATCCAAGTTCAAACAGATACAAATCACTAACAAAGAAATCTTAGATGATTTAGTAGAAAAGGGAATTAATATCCAAGTGATACAAAGCAGATTAAAATAATGGACAGTACATAATAAGGGAATAATTAGCAATAACAACAAAGAGTTCACAAATCCCTCTAGAGGTAGGGTAACAAATGGCAAGACGAAACAACAGTCTGGAAGTGTAACTGCCACCAGAAACAGATTTCTCCTCCTAGTAAAAGTAGAGGAAACTGTGCTAATATGATATTCCATGGTAAAGGACCAAGGGGAGCCATTTGGCCTCAAAAAGAAGAGAGAAGTCAGTTCTTATAAAGGTGCCAATGCGCAGAAGATAGATGTAGTTATTAAATCTAATATGGTGAACATCAAGACCACTATTATTGTTTAGACAACTAGAAACGATCGGTTTCTAAGAAAGGATGCCACTGGCCAAACACAACTTTTGGTTAGTTAAACAGTCTGAAAAAGAAATCTGTTTAAACTCTGGGAACAAGACGAATAATGAAATTGTTATAGGTAGTCTCCGAAGACTTAGTGTCAGCCACATCAACCTTGGTAAGGCCATAAAAACATTTAGGAATATCAGGTGAAATGTAAATAAGAAGTCATAAGAATTACATTGTATAAAATATCTTCATTAAAATAATAGTTATGCATTGATCAGAAACACTACTAGATATCCATATCTTCCAATTTCTTATTAGATTCTTTAAGAAGTTTAGTCAATGCACATATCCCCTTCCACTTTTCATATATTAACACTTTAGAGCAAATGTTTTAGTGAAATAAGAACTATTAGTAATGAATATCAGGTTTTTAAAGTTATTTGTTAAAGATTCTAGTATTTTTTTACATATTATGAAACATTGCCTAGGATTGTTATTTTGCTGTATTCACTGTTATAGTTTAATAACAATAATGAAAATAAGAATAATTATCACTCCCTATTCAACAAAGATAAGCGTTCAAAGTATTTGTTTCGGAAATGTCAGATACGCAAAGTTTAGTGATGTGCATGATTAGGAAACAGAGAAAACTGAAATTAAAGTTCTTGTATGTAAAAGAGGCAAATGACTCGTTATTTTCAGAGAGCTAATCAATCATGTTCTTCAATGAGAAAAATTATGTAATTAATGGTCCCTGCATATATAGGACAGTGAAATAAATGTAGCGGCTTGAAAATTTAGATCCGGTTAGAAAATATTGCTTGGGAAACTGTTCATTTATGTAATTTAGTAAGTTTAGCAACAGGTTAATTGCTGTGGAAAAACAAAAGTTAATGGTTCTGTCACAGTATATTTTGCTGATTATTAGCAATCTTAAACATCAAGATTCATTATTTGATTCCCGGATTGGCTGATTTTTTAAGAGTTTGTTGCTGTAGTTGAAAATCTTTACTGGAAGAGAAATTACTATACTTTGGTAGATATAGGAATGTAAGTACTTACGAGAAGTGATCTAACTAAGGGTTTGCTTCCATTGCCTAGTTCAAAATTTTAAATTCTATTTACCGGTACCGTAGAGTGGGTTAACCCAAGTAATTGACACCATTTACATGTATCATAGAATTGGTTAACCACAAGTAACCAGCACTCCATTTAACGGTACGCAGAGTCGGTTAACCCAAGTAACCAACAATATATTTACCGTTACCATAGAGTTGGTCAACCGCAAGTAACCAAAACTGTATTTACCAGTGCCGCAGGGTTAGTTGACACAAAGTAATCGAAAATCTAATTACTGGTACGTAGAGTTGGTTGACCCCAAGTAACCGAAACTCTATTTACCGTTAATGTACAGTTGGTTAACCCCAAGTAACTCCAACTATATTCACCAATACCGTAAAGTTGATTAACAAGCAAGTAATCGCAACTCTACCGATAGCGAACAGTTGGTTAACCCCAAGAAACTGAAATTATATTTACCAGTACCGTAGAGTTGGTCAACCTCAAGTAACTAAAACTCTATTTACCGGTACTATAGAGTTGGTTAACCCCAATTAACCAAAACTATTTACAAGTAATGTAGAGTTAGTTAACCACAATAAATTGAAACTATTTACCAGTACTGGAGACTTGGTTAACCACAAGTAACCAAAACTTTAATTACCAGTACCATCGAGTTGGTTAACCACAAGTACCCAAAATTCTATTTACCAGTACCGTAGAGTTAGTTAAACCTAATTAACTGAAATTCTTTTTACCGGTACCGTAGAGTTGTTTACCTCCGAGTAACCAAAACTCTATTTACCTGTACTGTATTGTTCTTTAACCCCAATTAACCAAAACTCTATTTACCAGTACCGTAGGGTTGGCTAATTGCAATTAGTCGAAACTCTACCGGTATCGGTACCGTACATTTAGTTAACCTCAATTAACTGAAACTCTATTTACCAGTACTATAGAAATTCTCAACCTAGCGACCAAAACTCTATTTACCAGTACCATAAAGATGTTTAACCCCAAGTAACCTCAACTCAATTTATTTGGTTAACAAGAGGTATGCCTTAAATTTATTTACCGGAACCTTAGAGTTGGTTAACCCCAAGTTATCAAAGCTCTAATTACCGGTACCATAGAGTTGATTAACCCCAAGTAACCAAGTACCAGAACCGTGGAGTTGGTTAACCGCTAGCAATTGAAACTCTACCGGTACCGTACACATGGTTAACACCAAGTAACCGAAATTCTATTTTCCAGTACTTTAGAGTTGGGTAAACCTAAGTAAATGAAACTCGTTTACCAGAACCGTAGAGTTAGTTAACCGCAAATAATCGAAAGTTCACCAGCACCGTACTGTTGGTTAATCCCAAGGAACCAAAGGTATAAATCCTGACTTGGAGCCAAGCATGCTGGGAGCTCCATCCATACAGACACCAACCAATTTTGCCCACGAGAGTTTTTTCTCTTCGAAGAAGTTGGACTCCATATTCCTGATATGTTCAACCTTTGTTGTTGTTATCAGTGGGCTACAAGAAGAGGAACTCCTCCACCTGATTTTTGGAAATGAACTGAGTATAAGCAAAAGTTGAGGGAGATGTGCACCTCTGCGGTTTCTTTAAGTTGCATGACAAAGAACGGAGAGAGTTTCATTTCCTCTATCACCCGAAATTTGATGTCCTGTGACATGTCATCGATGCGCTGCTTAACTGTGGTGTCCTGAACACTCACCTGATTAACCATGGTGACACAGTTCTGATCAAGAACAAAACAAGCAGGCTCTGCCATACAAGGTTTAACAAGCTTCTCTCCAATTGTGTGACTTCTGTTTTGCATAAGAAGGGAATTCCTGTACGATGCATTGATGAGGTTGCTAAGTTGAAAGAGAACTCCTTTGCCAGTATTATAACTCTACCATTTGAGCTAGTATTTCTTGATTTTGAAGTTAGCCAAATCCTTGTACTTCTGGAAGAATCTTGGTGAAGTGTCCCATCAGCTTGAGTTAGAGTTACGTGAATCCGCACGACCCAGGTGGTGAAAACAGATATGAAATAGAACCTTACATTAAATTTGACAGGATTCCATCACGTATGTTATCATATATAACATACGCACAATGCATTTTAACATATTTTTTTTCCAACTTGATTCCTTTTTATCGGGTATTAAAAGCTATATATAAGAGATATGATTATATGATATTTAAAAGTATACATGAGAAATATGATTAAATGATATTTAAAAGTATACATAAGAAATATTAATTATATGATATTTCAAAGCATACATAAGAAATATGATTATATATGAAAATATTAAAATAGGCCAAAATTAAGCCAGATACGGGTTGTCATATTAATCAACATTTTATATGCCAAACAGACTAAAAAGAAAGAAAAAAAATAGATTGGCATAATTATGATAAAACTGGCAGCTGTGGTACCTAACAATGCAATACCAGACTGCGCTTGCACACGAGACAGCTCCGAGACTGACTAAAAACTTTTGCCCCATTCCGGCAAGCTGAGTATAGTGCATATAGTTGTTATACCCTCCATGACCCCCATAAAAGGGCTCATGACCCCTTTGGGGGTCATGACCCACAGTTTAGGAAGCTTTGCTCTACCGGTACCATACTGTTGGTTAATCCTAAGTAACCGAAAATCTATTGACCAGTACCGTAGAGATTGTTACACTCAATTTACTAGAGCCGTAGAGTTAGTTAACCGCAAATAATCGAATTTCTACTGGTACCATACCGTAGAGTTGGTTACTCAAGTACCCAAAACTCAATTCACCAGAACCGTAAAGTTAGATAACCGAAAAATAATGAAAATTCTAAAGGTACCGTGCTGCTGGTTAATCCCAAGTTACCTAAAATCTGTTTACCAGTACCGTAGAGTTGGTTAAACTCAAATAACCGAAATTCACTTTATCACAATCATAGAGTTAGTTAACCGCAAATAATCGAAATTCTACCGGTGTAACTAGATGGTCCATGTATCGTTTTGACCTGTAAGAAATTGTTTAGATCCGACCACTAAATTTTAATTTTAATGAATTCAAGTGTACAGTTAGAATCAAAAGAACACAGACTCTCTAGTGTTCCCATGACAAAACAGACAAGGTGTTGCTCTTCTCACTACTACTATGAAATGGGCAGAGCCCTCTCCAACTTTAGCGAATCAAAGACATCAAAGCGGTGTTTTTGCTAGTGAAACCATTCAAATTTTACAAATCAAGTTGCCATATTTCATTCTGTTCTATGATTTGACGTTTCGAATATTCACTGCAAATACTGAATACACACACACACACACACACACACATATATATATATATATATATATATATATATATATATATATATAAATATATATATATATATATATATATATATATATATATATATATATATATATATATATATATATATATATATATATATATATATATATATATATATATATATATATATATATATATATATATATATATATATATATATATATATATATATATATGTATATATATATATATATATATATATATATATATATATATATATATATATATATATATCATGATTACGCAACTAATGCAGAAATTATTGGAGTATTGCAGCTAAACAATTCCCTCCGTTAACAGCTGCATTATATTATTTCGACATTAGTGCTGTTCAAGTCACCGACGAAAGAAAAAGCACTTTTAGATATGGTTCGATGTAAAGTAATAATAAATAAACACCATACATGAGTTATACCAGCCTAAATGATATTCAGAGAGAGAGAGAGAGAGAGAGAGAGAGAGAGAGAGAGAGAGAGAGAGAGAGATTCGGCTTGAATACATCGTTTTTAATATATCTATAGTACCTTGGTCAAAATTCACCCGTAACTGGTTAAGTTAAGTTGGTGACAAACAAATAGACAGAGGTGAAACATGACCTCCTTGGCGGAGGTAATAATAATAATAATAATAATAATAATAATAATAATAATAATAATAATAATAATAATAATAATAATAATTGGACCAAATCGTAAATTTTGAGAGTTCTTTCGAGGTGTATATTGGCCCCCGCACTGAGCCATATTATGATTTAAAATTGCAAGACATTTCTTTGGATTTATTAAACAGACGGGGCGTAACCCACGTAATTAGTTCTTCTTACCTTCTAAATTCCTGGAATTTATCCATTTATTCAAACCCACCAAAATCTTGTAATCCTTCCAAAAACCACACTATTAATTCCATTCTTTCCTGTTTGTCTTTCAACAATTCCAACTCTTAGTGAGATAAAGATTTACCTCCCGAATATCATGTCTCTAGACAATAACACTTGTAATGTTTTGCAAGGTAATATTTTGTTTAAAATTGGGAGTTTTATGTAAGTGGGGGATATAAAATCAACGCAATATTTTATCATTTATTATGGAGAGAGAGAGAGAGAGAGAGAGAGAGAGAGAGAGAGAGAGAGAGAGAGAGAGAGAGAGAGAGAGAGAGATTTTGGTGAGGAAGTGAGAAGGGGTGAAAGGGTCTGAGGGTGGTGAGATCGAAAGGGGTGAAAGTGAGAAGGGGTAAGAGCGAGAAGGGTGAAAGTGGGCGGGAATTGTGAGAGTCAAAGAAGATTGGGGGCCAAGATGTTCATTCCATACCAGCTATATTCCAGATGAACTCTTTATGATTAGTTGGCAGCTTGACTCCGCGTTATTCATTTCGGTGTTAAAATTACAAACTTCATTTCTAACTAAGCTGATATTATCTAGTTTTATAGTCTTTATAGTGCGATATGTGAAACGACAGGAAATAAAAAAGAATAAAGTCACGCTATTTTTAAAGAACAAGACACTAAGGATTTCAATAGAGAAAACAGAATTATATTTGAATAAGAACTAATTTTGGGCCAGAGTTCGTAAACAAATGTACAAAAGCTATCTAGAATATGGTACCAATGCGCTTCAAAGAACTTAATTTCAAGGTTGTAAACAATGTTTTTCTCCCTTTTTAGATTTGCATTTTCAGTTCATATTGTACAGTTTCGTTTTTACGGTACATGCGTTTATTTTTCTAGTTTTATTACCCTTGTTTTTGGTCTGCTTACTGGAAAATGTAAATGAGAATGTAGCAGTTGGACACTTTATACAGCGAGCTAGACACAGAGCTAGGTGGAGGCAATTGAGAGCCCACGTCGAGGACTTGGCACCTAGATTGATTGATTACCTTGGTTATTTCTGATCGCCTTTCTATCTATAGTGATTTTTAAAATATCGATTTTTCTGGATTTACCATTCTTTGGTTTGAAATTGGGTGATATTAGCCTACTAATTTCTCTGATATACACTATATGGCTAGAGGGAAACCAGAAGCATCGGAAAGTTATTTCATGTTGGCTATAGGATGAAACCAATATCGTTAAAAGAATTAAATTTTGAGAATCTTTTATTTTTTTCAAATTTCTGGAGACCTGTTATTTATAAGGAAGTTATTTTTAAGTACTTCACGTTGGAAGCACTTTGAAAATTTTTCATATGTTTAGACTTCAGAATCTGATATTTATCTTAAACTGATGGAGAAATTCCTCACGCTTAATAAACTCCATGTTCATAATCTTCATATAAGTATCTGAAACCATTTTTCAATTGACTTAGTGTGCATGGCGTTTAGAGTATCTAGTAATCATTTTAGCCGGGTGTCAGGACCACCCCAGGATATTTCCTGGTAACTTTTTAACTCACATTTCCTGATAACCTTTTTAACTCACATTTCCTAATAACCTTTTTAACTCACAGTTCCTATGTCTTGGGCTAGGTCAAGAACATAGGGCCCACTCTCAACTCGAGGCCATTCTCAAATTTACAAGAGTTAATCCTATACAAATAAGCCATATATTTTTCATACAATAAGGTTTGGAATCTCTTAACGGCCTCAGGATCAGAACTCCTGGGAAAATCTCACAAAGGCAAGAGCTTTTGACCGGCCGGGAGTCATATCCTGGTCCAGGAAACTTGTATGAACATTGGTATTCCACTTGGCCAAGTGGTATATCAATGTAGATACAAGTTTTCTTAACCAGAGTTCAACTGCAAGACAGTCAGAAGCTGTTGTCTTTTTGGGATTTCCCCTGTGGCTCTCATCCCGAGGTCGTTAAGAGAATCCAGACCTTAATATATCAAAATATATGGCTTACTTGAATATATATATATCTATCTATCTCTCTCTCTCTCTCTCTCTCTCTCTCTCTCTCTCTCTCTCTCTCTCTCTCTCTTTATATATATATATATATATATATATATATAT
>NC_090730.1:35641034-35646034 GCF_036898095.1 Palaemon carinicauda
TAAGAGGTCTTCTCAGGCCACCTTAGTGCGCAGGTAGCCGGATGGTGGGAGTCGGGTCGGTCAGAGCGATGACGTCACTCAGACTTAACCGTGGCTGAGTAAGCTGTGGGACTTCCATAAGAAAATAAAGAAACCATGATTTCTGCTTTGTATTTTTCTATCTTTTCGAAGATTTATATTTTATTCTTTTAGGATGATAAAAGTAAGATTACAAATACATAACTTTTATTACACTCAAACAACCAAACAAATATCTGATGATGTAAATAGCTGAAATTTGTCGAGCAACAGACAGTTTAAATTCATAAAGTAAATAATGATATATACACAATATATATTTCAGTTATGTTCTATATCACGTTGCGAGCTTTTTCATTTTATTCTGTGCTTTTCTGGATGAACTAATAATCATATTTAAAACACGAATTCTAAAAAATGTACGACATCTAACAAAAAATTTAATCAATTCGTATGGTAATGGGATATCATTGCTTTTAAAACACTCGCTAATTAAATCAGTCAATTTATCTGTCACTCCTTTTCCAGGTTTTAGATATTTTTCTATAGACCTTGTTTGTTACTAAAGCTCATATTGATGCTGTTGATCAGCACTCGAAAATTCAGTTTCATACGAATGGAAATTTGTCGTATTTTACCCTTTCTATATCGGTAACATTAATTGCATAGAAGCGAATGCAAGATAACAGAATAACATCAGTTTCTTTCCTTTCCTTTGAAAGGAGTGAACCATTCTCTTGACAGGGCGGAGGACGCATCGGGAGAGCTGTTTATACCTCTTTATATTCAAAGGCACTGTTTAGTTATATACGGCATCTTAGAAGAAGTACAGATCTCGGCTTTGATAGTTTTAGGCAGTGGGTAAGGAATAAGATTTACAGACTCATAAAGATGTTCTGTACGATATTAATGCTTTGTCAGTTTTAGCTTCATTTTTTTTTCTTGTCTCAAGATTACTATTTCCATATTCACAAATATGACCTCATTGTGAGAGAGAGAGAGAGAGAGAGAGAGAGAGAGAGAGAGAGAGAGAGAGAGAGAGAGAGAGAGAGAGAGAGAGAGAGAGAGAGTGTGTATGTGTGAGTAAGTGTGTGTGTGTGTGTGTTAGCAATCCCACGATATAAAATCCGATTTAGCGAATTCTCCTTTGCAATGATCGATTGAGAAACTTTGAAGCAACTTATGATCATAGTAAACTTTTCCCTGTAGACATCGAAACAAAACTGTTATCATATCTGCTTTTTCCCTTCAATATCTGTGCAAGAACTAGACTCCCACATTGACAAATGACCATAAATTTATCAATATAGTAATGCTATTTATATACTTGGTGATGACTTGAAGCTACGGTTGATATGTTATTAATTTACAACAAAAATATATTTCCGATCACTTTATGTAGGAAGTAGGCCAAAATAAATACCCTAGTTTGGGGCTATTCTATAAGAATAAGATTGAATTTCAATAAAACTCTTATCTCAAACCAAACTGAGAAGAATTGTCGTAAAAGAGAGAGAGAGAGAGAGAGAGAGAGAGAGAGAGAGAGAGAGAGAGAGAGAGAGAGGGAGAGAGAGAGAGAGAGAGAGAGAGAGAGAGAGAGAGAGAGAGAGAGAGAAATGAAACACTCATAATAAAGGATGCAAATGCCTTCTCGTTCTAAAAATCATCTTCATGCCAAAGAAGAAAAAGACTAGAGCTCTAAAGGTCATTTTTATACAAATAATCTAAGGTGTTCTTTACCACAAAGTTTAGTGTCGAGATGTTGTCCACTTGTGTATTATTTTAATTTTTAGTTTCATCTTTTGAACGTCCAGTGGAGGGAATCCTTTAATAATGAAAATACTTTTTCAAAAGTCCTTCATTTATTTGACATATGATACATCGAAATTATAACAACAAATGGCAGACATTTCTCAACACATGAAAAACCTTTTCTTTGCCACCCCGTCAGCAGGACACAAAAATACTTTTCGGTGGCAGGGACGATTTTTCCTTCTAATGAAGCTAATATGTATATATATATATATATATATATATATATATATATATATATATATATATATATATATATATATATATATATATATATATATATATACACACACACACACACATATATATATATATATATATATATATATATATATATATATATATATATATATACATATATATATATATATATATATATATATATATATATATATATATATATATATATATATATACATATATATATATATATATATATATATATATATATATATATATATATATATGTATATATATATATATATATATATATTTAATTTGTGAAACAATAATTCTGTTTCCTTATCTCACTCCTGTGCAAGAAACATCTATGAAATGAAAGACCGGTGAAAATCACTAAGCTCTACAAAGACATTGCGAAGGTTAAGTGTGACGTTGCTATTTCAGATAGATTTTCTATACATTCATAAACATCTCTACAATAAAACATACTTTGGAATCAACAAATTATTCACACTTAATGTTCCTTTTCTATATAACTTTCTAATGATAACACAGTAAATATCTAGATCTCAGCTATTCGTTTTGGATACAATGTTTGGGCTTAGTCAGTGACTTCCTATGATGATAGATAATAATAACTAATGAGAATTGTGAAGCGACCTAATTACTATTTGAAACTACAGACAAATTCATTAAAGAGTGAGAGTGACAATCTGACAGTTTTTTTTTTTAATTGAGAATTGAAATTTAAAATGGATAATTGTCTTTGCTTTTGGGTATAATAATGACTCCTTAATGTTGTAATGGTAAAACAATACATTTAGCTTCTAAGACCTAATGATTAGATGCTTGATAACGGCTCGCATGAGTTGGGAAAGAAAGGAAAGAGGAGAAAATGGATGAACTTCTTCTTCAATGGAGATGATGAAGATGTGGCAGGAAGAGCAAGAACGTCTTGTCTGAGACTTCTTTGGCTACACTCCCTGTAAAGAAGAGGAGTCGAACATGATTAATGATCATTTTAAATAATGGTCACCAGACCATTGAGACAAACTAGATCTAAAGTGGTAAACATTATTTTTGTCATTATGTGGAACTTTGAAATCTATTGTCAGGTGTCAAGTCAATTTGAGTCAAATTTTAATGGCCTCTTTCTTCCTTACTTACCAAGTGCTTCAAACGCATCATATCCAGAAATAAAAAGAAAAAAGGTTTTGGGAATACAAAGAAAGAGATATTTTCGTTGAAAATATTAATTAGCATGCCTGAGGCAAAAATAAATGAGTTATTTTATTATAATTCTTTCATTATTCTTTTTATTTATTAAAACTTTTTTTTTATAGGAATGAATTACAGGAATTTTTTATAATGTTCATAAAGAATTCAGACTTAAAGTCATGCGATTCATTATTAGGGGATAAAATCTCATGATTCACCTTTCAATATAATAACATCAAAATGCCAAAGGTGGCAATGAAAGCCCAAACAGGCTTATATCACAATCTCTTCTCTTCTACTCTACTTAACTTTTTATCTTTCTATTGCAGACATCTTACTAATAAACTTCTCTCTCTAATGATGCTAGTTTGTTTTTTGCTATCCCAATTAAGCGACCGAACGCAAGGTCAGATTTGAAGAACTTATACACAAGGATAATTACGAGATTTGCCTCACTTTTTCCTCTTGCAAAGTTATTCAACTATGATTTCAGTTGGAAACTCGGCTCGAATCTGTTCCAATTTTAGAAAATTATATATAAAAAAGGAGACACCATTAAAGAAGTAAAACAAGAAAACTTAATTTTGGCAATGTTAGGCTACTACACAATGACGTGTTAGAATTGCAAGGACATTGAATCATTGTGCCTGACTGCGCAAAGTTATTCTTTTACTTCATGAAAATTAAGTGCATTCGTGAATATAATCACGAGCATCATTAGCATAAATTCTTTGGATTTCTCTTCATCTCTTTTCTTGAATAGTATATGCGATTTTATCTTGGATATAGCCATTATTATTTCGATGGGTACCAAGCCAACCCCAACTCTCTCTCTCTATCTCTCTCTCTCTCTCTCTCTCTCTCTCTCTCTCTCTCTCTCTCTCTCTCTCTCTCTCTCTCCTTACCAGGAAAATAGATGATGTTCTGCCGGACCTGATACTCAGTCTCCGGGATGGACAGGACGCACTCGAATATAGTTTGCTGTTGCTTTAAGACACGATCCTCCATTTGTGCTTGTAGGTAGACGCTGAAACCATCCTCGGCTTCTATGACTTCCTCGTGAGCCTCTTTCACCAGAGACCTTCGAAAAAGCAAGAAAAGGCCAAACAAGTTTGCCATATTTGGTAAGGAAAAATAAAGATTAAAATAAAGTACCCATAAAGTATTTCCAGATGTCCTTGCTATTATAAGAAAAAGTTGTATGTACATTTACCTATCAAAGTATACACCTATGTTTGCTACAAAATTCTATTTAAAAAAAATCAAACTGTCAAAATTCTACTGTTATTTTTATGTTCTGTCTTCTATTAGATACACTAGGTCAACAAGACTTTGTTGGACTACTCTTAATTCAGGTTGTGAAAGTTATTGCTGTTGTTGAAGAAACGGATTGTATCGTTTTATAATCTATTATATGCTTAAACAAATACTCCTCATCTACGACCTATAAACATGATAAGAGCATATGATCACTCAGGGTTGTTTGAGTATGTGGGAATGATTCTGTTGGAGAACTTAGGATAGCTAACGCAAGGGTGCATGAGGGGAAAGCAGTGTGGATTTAATAACAGGTGGAGTTATGCAGCGAGTGGATAAGGTAATAGTTACAAATTTTATGACGCGAGAGATAGTGTTTTGTATATTAACTTTAACGAGACAATACATACATTTGAATAAGTAGACTGGATAGTGAGTAGCCCTGCGTACATTACCAATGCTGTTTGATATCTTTATGCATTGAAAGGTGAGAGAAGATGAAACTCTGGGTG
>NC_090730.1:35651034-35691034 GCF_036898095.1 Palaemon carinicauda
GAATATGCGAGCTGTTTTGTGTTGTCATCTGGTGGATAATGACAAAAGTTCAATATTTTGTCATCTTGGAAATCATCTGACCTAATTTGGAGCATTGAAATATTTCGAAGAATTAGTGCTTGGTAATCCGATATATAAACATGTTGTTGATGTTATATGAAAGAGATATATTATAGATGCAAATAATATAGGCTGAATAACTCCTTCTTCGATATTTAAAATTATGTGAAATGTTCAAGGTTCTGACGTTAGTTATTTTTAAGGAAATTTCTTCTTCCTAGTGTCTTTTTTTTTTAAGTAATTTCCCCTTCAAATGTGTCCCATTCATCTTTTTTGTATTTTAAATAAAGCGTTTTTGTCATTTTGAGACCCTCTCCTTCTTAAGGATCTCTTCCTCCGAATGTATTGTCATTTTTGAAAACCATTTTTCCATATTACAGCGTTTTCCTTTACCCGAGGTTTTACTTGCATGCATTCATTTTACTTCTTTGAAGATACTTTTTTTTACGCAATCAATTTTCTCTAGAATATTATGGAGCTAAAAATATATTTCCTTTTCTGAATCTTTCTTTCTTAACTCATGTTTTATTTTCTCTAAGATGTGAGCTGCTTTTAATTAACTACGATACCATTCTTCCTTTCTTGTTCCTGCTACAAATATTCTTTGAGCTGTAGTCAAAAGCCATCACACCTCTTTCCTTTTCTTCTTATTTCTCTTTTTTTTTTCCTTCGTCACCTCATAATCTCTATTCTTCTTCTTCTTCATCTTCTTCTTCTTCTTCTTCTTCTTCTTCTTCTTCCTCTTCTTCTTCTCCCTAAAACACTTTCCATGACTCGAAACCCTTTGTGATTTTACTCTCTTTTGTTTCTTTATTCTTATCGAAACAGTCGAGCAATTTCCTTTCTCTTCAAGAGAGCTTTTACGTTTAGTGTCTTTTGTTAAGAGCTTCCGAGGATGTGAATAATAATAACATTGGAGTTCCAGGAACTTTGCAAGGAATACTTCGCCTTTTACAAGAGAACCTCGAATTTAATCATGGGCCTCGTGTTTTTCGACCTTTGGAGAGAGGGAGGTTTCTGTATTTCATTAATGTTACTATTTGTCTAATTGAATGTGATTTTCTTATGTTATCTTTCCAGTAAGTGAAAGCTTGCAAATACTGTTGATTCGTGACCTGCTTGTTTCATCGTTCAATAAAAAAAAAAATTCTACTTAAATTTAATATTGATTTTATTGTTTCAAAGATAACGTCTTCCTTTTTACTTATTTGTATGTAGACTTTCTAACGGAACTCTGTCTTTCCCCATTGCCTTTTGGGGTTTCCAATAACGTTTTTCTTTCATCTGAAAAACTTGCCTTCAAATGAGATTCTTCCTATACAGTATAGGAAAAAAAAGATTGTAAAACAAAACAGAACTCTAGGGAAGAAAATCGACCATTATCGATAAAGAATGCATGGCTGAATAATAGGACTTATTCGGAAGAAGAGTCTCACTTGAAGGAAAAGTCTTCAAATGAAAGGAAAAGGTTATTGGAAACCCCAAAAGGCTATAGGGAAAGGCAGAGTTCCGTTAGGAAGTCTACATACAATTAGGTAAAAAGGAAGACGTTATCTTTGAAACAATAAAATCAATATAAAATTTAAGTAGAACTTTTTGTTTCAAAGATAACGTCTTCCTTTTTTGACTTAGTTCACAAGGAGAGAGATTGAAAAGAGGTGAAAATTTCAGGTATTCAGGATCAACAGTTACAGAGGATGGTGATCTGGGGGCAGGAATAAACCACAGAATACAAGCAGGATGGAAGAATTGGAAAAAAAGTGCGTGGAGTCCTATGCGACAGGAGAATAGAGGTTAAGTTGAAAGATAAAGTACACAGGACAGTTGTGAGACTGGCAATGATGTATGGAGCGGAGACGTGGGCAATAAAAATGACAGAAGAGAGGAAGATGGATTTACCAGAGATTAGAATGTTGAGATTGATGTGTGGGGTAACAAGAAGCGATAAGATACGGAAGGAGGTAATTAGGGGTACCACAGGAGTTAGAAAACTATCAGATAAGATCCAACAAAGTGGACTGAGGTGGTACGGTCTTGTCATGAGAAGAGATGAACAGTATACTGTGAGGAGGGTAATGGAAATGGAGGTACACGGAACGAGAAGGAGAGGGAGACCAAAGCGAAGGTGGGTCGACTGTATCAAGGATGACCTTCGATCAAAGGGATTAACCGGTGATGAGGTGTGGGACAGAGGTAGATGGAGAAAGCTGACCAGAAACATCAACCCCACACAGAAGTGGCAAAAGATGTAGACAAAGAAGAAGATATAGTATAGGAGAGATAATTAACAACAAATATAAAATATTTCAAGATCAGTAACAACGTTAAAATAAATCTGACATATATAAACTGTAAAGAGAGACTTATGTCGACCTGTTGATTATAAAAAACATTTGCTGAAAGTTTGTACTTCTGCAATTCCACAGATTAGGAAGATAATTCCACAATGTCTCGTAGCTGGAATAAAACTTTTAGAATGATGAATAGTGTTAAGCATTATGATGCAGAAGGTAAGACTTAGAATTAGCTGCATACTTGGTACTACGTACAGGATGGGACAGTCTGGGAAAATGTGAATACAAACGATGGTCAGAATTACGAAAAACCTTATGTAACATGCATAGAAAACTAACTATACTATGGTGACAGTGATTAATATTATGATCTCAGCTGAAGACCAGGCAGGAAAACAATACTCAAAAAAATGTAAAATGAATGAACTAAAACTCTTCATCAAGGCTGATTAATTACCAAAAAATATAAAAAGACTTTCTTAATAATCCAATATCCTGTGTAATTGAAACGGAAACAGAACTAATTTGTTTCTCTAAAGTAAATTTGTTATCAAGAATCACACCTAAAATTTTAAACGAGTCGTATATAGCTAAAAAGACATCATCAATGCAAAGATCTGGATGCTGAGGGGCCACACTCTTACTTTTAGTTTTGTTAGGATTCAACTTCATTCTCCATAATTTGCATCATTCACTAATTCTGACTTGAACTTTATTAAGTGATTTATCAAATCCAGATCTACATTCAGGAAATTCAATAGATGCCAAGACAGAAGCATCATCTGCATATGCAACGAGCTTGTTTTCAGGCCAAACCACATATCATGCGTTCATTGCATGAACAGTATTAGTCTAAAAACAGTACATTGAGGAACTCTCGATAATATCAGTCCTATACTCACTATGGTGCCCACACACAACTACAGTAATATTTGCAATCTATTACTTAAAATCTAACAATGATGCTAAGAAAAAAGAAAACTGACCTAGTTCCATCTGCTTCATTTCAGAAATAAGGACCTCATGATTAAAACGGTGAAAGGCATTCCTATTTTCCACGATTCAGTTTTTTTGTTTTTTTTTCGTCAGTTTCATTTGCAAACTTCTATTCCTTCACTGCAGCTGCTTCTTACTCTTCTCAATCTGATTTCCCTAATTGACCCATATCTTTATTAATTTAAGTTATATTTAATTACCTGAATAATTAAACTTCTTTCCTTATTCCATTTTTTTTATATTCCTGTTGGAGGTGTAGTGAAAAGCAAACAGAATTTAATAAAAAAAAATTATCTTCTTTTCTTCTTCTTCTTTTGCTTCTTTTTCGTCCTCTTCTTCTTCTTCTTCTTCTTCTTCTTCTTCTTCCTTAAATCCTTTCCATGAGTCGAGACCCGTTGTGTCTTATATTCTCTCGTGTCCCTTTATTCTTATCGAGACAGTCGAGCAATTTCCTTTCTCTTCATGAGAGCTTTTACATTTATTGCCTTTTGTTAAGAGCTTCGAAGGATGCGAATAATAATGACATTGGAGTTCCAGGAACTTTGCAAGGAATGATTTGCTTTTTACAAAAGGTCTGGCCATTGGACCTTTTACGAGATGAGAGGGATCCATCTTTCATTAATGCTCGTATTTTCATATCAGTTTGCTTAAATGCAAATCTTTATCTATTAAACGTTTTTACCATATATACTCTTTAAAATAAAGCCGAATTAAAACGTATAACATTGACGGGCTAGAATTCATTTTGAAATTTTTGAAATGTTTTCGTTTCATTATTTCAAATACTTTTGAAATGGTTTCGCCTCATTATTCTAAATATTTTTTTTTCCTTTTGGGATCTTGAACTATAATTTGTTGGCCGCGTCATACTTTTCATTTGTTCAATTTCCAATGCTTTAATTTTTTTGCCTTGTCATACTTTAACTTGCTTGCCTCACCATGGTTAAATGTTTTTGCCTCTCAATTTGTTTTCCTCACAATACTTTGATGTGTTTGTCTACTCTACTTTACTTAGTTTGTCCTACCATACAAAAATTGGTTGACTGGTCATACATTAATTTGCTTGCCTGGTCTTGCTTTAATTTGTTTGCCACGCCATACTTAAATTTGTTTGCCTTATCACAATTAGACTTTTCGCCTCCTCATACTTTAATTCATTTGCCTTGCCATACTCAAATTTGTTTGCTGTGCTGTAATGTTTTTTTTTTTTTTTTTTTTTTTTGCTCGTTATACTTCAATTTGTTTGCCTTGCAAAACTTAAATTTCTTTGCCTCGTCAAACTTTAATATGTTTGCCGCGTCATACTTAAATCTGTTTGCCTCATCATACTTAAATTTGTTTGTCTCGCCATACTCTAATCCGCTTGCCTGGCCATATTTTATTTTGATTAGCTTAATAAAATTAAATTTATTTGCCACGTCCTTCTTTAATTTGTTTTGCTTATCATACTTAAATTTGTTTGCCTCACCGTACTTTAATTTGTTTGCCTCACCATATTTTAATTTGTTTCTCTCGTTATAATTTGATTTTTTCTTTTGCATTGCATATTTAAATCTATTTGCCTAATCATACTTTAATTTCTTTGTTGCACCATGCTTAATTTTTTTCACTCATCATACTTTATTTTTTTTTTTTTTGCCTTCCCACTTAAATATTTTTGCCGTTCCATACTTTAATTCATTTTCCTCTCCATACTTAAATTTGTTTGCTGTACCATACTTTAATTTATCTGCCCCTCCATATTTAAATTTGTTTGTTGTGCCATACTTTAATTTATTTTCCTTGCCATACTTAAATTTGTTTGCTGTGCCATTCTTTAATTTGTTTGCCTCGCCATACTTAAATTTTTTTGCTGTGCCATACTTAAATTTGTTTCCTGTGCCATAATTCAATTTGTTTGTTTTGCCATACTTTCATTTGTTTGCCTCACCATACATGAATTTCTTTGCCTCGCCATACTTAATTTTGTTAGCCGTGCCATACTTAAATTTGTTTGCCTCGTCAATTTAAGTTTGTTTACTGTGGCATACTTAATTTTGTTTGTCTCGCTACATCTAAAACAAATGACAAAATTCCTTCAAAATAAAAGTGAGGAATGCAGAGTCTTCCTAAGTAAAGTAAGAATGGAGCAGAATGCAATCTTGGAGTTTCATCTTTATTTATCTGCTAAGAATAGACAGGATATTAGCTCATCTTTCATCATTCACTGGTCAATTCATTTATATTACTAGGGTTTGGAATAAGCTAGAAAGAGGGAGATAGCGGAGAGGGGTGATGCATTATTCGGCATTGCATACGAAGCGGAAAAAAAAGTTACTTATTAGATAACTGAAATAAATCTATTCTAATCGGAGCTCGATGGGACAATATAATTTAAGAACTTATTTTTAAATGGGTGAAAAGAGTAACATAAAAAGAAGAAAAATTATAGTTTAATCAGACTTCCATTTGAAAAGAGACAAAACTCCAGAAATAAACCTTGTTTGATAACTTAATGCAATTCATCATCTGTGGAACCTGTTCTCATTTGGGAAACTAAACTACAATTTTACAGAGAGAATAAGTGGATGAAATTTTGTCCAACAGAAACTGAAAAAAGAAGAGAAGTTTGAATAATAATATATTAAATCTCTTATCATGAATGAGGGTCTCTACCACAGAATTGGGAGAAAAATTCACTACTTTTTCTGGCCCGGAGAAAAAAATAAGTCATCCTGTCCAGGCATAGAGAAGATTAGAGCTACAGTTTACCAATTACCATGGAAAAAGTAATATTCTGGTATAAATGTCTATTATAAAAGCGGCGATGCCACATCTACGCTGCATACAATGTGACCGGTGCGATTGGCAACGTGGCACCACTTCCAACCATAAGCCTGACCCAACCTTTTGTAGCTAGACTTTATCCATAATAAATCGAGGGTGAACAGCAAATGCAAAAAAGCCTGGAAGCGACAGTAAGAGCGGCGGAGGGTCCTTTTCGTATACAATCATCCTTTTCAACTCGAACTTTTCGTCGTGGAAGAAGGAGACGCGGCAGGTGTAGAAGCCGGTGAGTTCAGTGGTCGGGTACAAGATCTCAAGGGCGCGGTGCTGGCTGTACTTGTCCTTGCTGGCCGAGTAGTCAAGGTTTAGTCGACCCTGCAAAGAGGAGGAAACTCTTCAATGTTATTGCTTTAGAAATTGGCAGTGCTCACAAATGGATCTTGTAAAATGTTAAGAAATCCTTGAAAATTAGATTGTTTCTAGTCTCTTAAAACCATAGCAGGCGGTTTGATAACACAACAAATTAAAAAAATATCTTCATTTATGACAGAGAGTTTAAAGTTTCTAATATTTTGTTATGGTTGGTGTGATTGGCGTTTCCAATTTCCTGTCAGAAACCAGAAGTCATACTGTATCCTTCGTATCCTAATCAGCTACAAAATTCTGGCTGAAAAAAAAAAAGTCATAGAATAGTGAACTCGTTGGTATATGGCTATCTGTGGGTTCCACGTTCGAGCCACGCTCATGATGGCCTTACCTCAAATGTAAAGTATGGTAGGGGAGGGGGCATAGTAGGTCACTCCGCTGAGTTATCAGCAGCTATTATCTGGTTATAAAGGGTCCTAGCTTGGGTGTATAGAGAGCTGGAGATGATCATTCTGGTATTTGTTTAGTCTTGAGAACAATATGTGACTGCTCAGTGACCTGTCGCTTGCATCAGTCGCTCATGAGTGGCCTTTGAATCTTTTAACTAGTTACAATCATAAATAGTGTTGTAATAATCATTTAGTTATAATATCGTTCCTCAAAACCGATCGGCTCCCAAATCAACGCCAAAATCAATCTCCCCTTTCCTCTTCTAAGTTTGCATAGGAATTTCATGGAAGCTCTTCTAGACAAAAATAAAGAACAAAAACAAAAACAGTTGAGCCGAAAATATTGAAATTTATTGAAACATTTGGCTGCGTAGTTATTTCACTATTGATAATGATATACATCCATTAATAAGTGAAGGTTGTTAATCTTCTTTTCTGACAAATACAAAATATAATTTACTATCGATTGTTTGACATAGATACAATAAGAATCATGATTCATTTAGGGGCCTTTAGATTTCCGAAGCGATGACCTTATCATAATGAAAAAATGGAGACGAGGAAAATAAGGTAATAAAAGCAAAGTTCCAGAAACCTAAACAAGAGCAACTTCGGGGCTCTAAGTTAAAAAAGCGCTGGAAGAAGTCGAGAGGGAAGAGGTGGTGGCGGGGGGTTGGGGGTGGGGTGGGTAGGTGGGGGGTGGGACATCCATCCAATTCCACAAATACCCGATAACTTTGTAGCCTAGATAGTTAGCGGAATTGCCTTTGCTTTTGTGGTGGATTGAGATAAAAAAAAAAAAGCTGTTCCGAGGACCAAATATCTCTTCCTCTTTTTTTATTTCTTTCAGGTACAGCTAGTATCTCTTCTCCTCTTTCTTTAGTTTCTTCTTTCTCTTCTTATTTCCAAAAATATTTTCCCGAACTATTTTCGGTAGCAAAAGATGAAGCGTTAAATGATCATCAAAGATGAATGGGAGTTTAGTTAATAGCAGCAACAGGTTAAATACGAGCAGAGAAAGTCGAGACATCAGACAAGACTAATTAGCCATTGTTATTCGGAAGTAGGAAACTTATCTCAATTGCGTTCGATCCGTGATGTGTAATGGCATATCTAATGGGTATATTCAATTAGAGATCTCTCTAAATGGAATATGATTATGTTATTATCATCAATCTCTCTTAAACTTTAATACTTAAATTAATATTTTAATTGACGACTTCCCTCAAGTATCGAAACTATTCTACACATTATATATGTTTTGTCAATATTAAGATAATAAAACGTTGATTAAAATAACAGGTTTTGGAGACAAATTGATATGAAATGATAAATTTCATTTTTTTCCATGTTTTAACGGATTAATTATTATTTTTCCATCGTTGATAGGAGTTATTCTTTATTTCTTTGTCATTAATTACCTTGTATTATTTAAAACAAGATGAAGCAAGAACGGGAAACAAACCATGATAAACATTGTCAAAACAACAGAGGCTTGTTTATCATTTTTTTTTTTAACAAAAGAACAAATTGAAGGCCTTTTAACATCTATTCCTGACCTCTAACTGAATCAAAAGCCGGTATCCTCTGAACTAGAAAATCATCCCGTTCAAATCGGGGGGGGGGGGGGGGAAATCGCTGACGGATATTATTTATCCATTTATCTATCTCTTTGAAACAAATATATTCCTCTGACATACAGTAATGATGATTATTCATGTATTTAAATATTAAAAATAAATCCATAGTTAGGCCTAGTTCAGCCAATGACTAAGTTTAAATTCTATCAGTTTTAATTACAACCAAAATTAGAGCTTTTGTTAAATTTTCTTACATAGGCCTGATAATATATCTGTAGATATGCATTTCTTCTATTTTCAAACATCTTGTTCTCTTTTAAAGATATTAATTTTCAAGATTTTTATTTGTAAAGTTATGGTGTATATTTCTCCGTATACATTTTTCTGAGGTGCAAATTTATAGGAATATCAGTTAGGGTCAAATAATTGTAGACATACTAACACCCACTCCTCCCCACCTCTCTCTCTCTCTCTCTCTCTCTCTCTCTCTCTCTCTCTCTCTCTCTCTCTCTCTCTCTCTCCTATTAAGTTCCTTATCATGTGACATAGTTTCTTTTCCTTCTATAGTTTTATAAAACAAGACCTTGTTTTGGAACCGGATTTAAGGAAAAAATACTGGATAAATGTCTAAAACTGCAACACATTCGTTCATCCAAGTAGCCATTGACCAAAGTGAAGTTTCGAGGTTGAGGGTTAATGTACATACATACACATTTATATATGTGCAAATACATGAACACATTCATTATATATATACACACACGCGCACACGCAAACACAAAAACATATATATATATATATATATATATATATATATATATATATATATATATATATATATATATATATATATATATATATATATATATATATATATATATATATATATATATATATATATATATATATATATATATATATATATATATATATAACGGATTTTGAGCGAAGCGAAAAATCTATTTTTGGGTAAGATAGCCATGTCGTCCTGATGGAAGTTCCTTAAAGGCAGCTTCCTAGGGTATATTACAACTACAGCGATATTCCCAGAGAATTTACCTTCAGGTACCCAGAATTCTAACTCCTGGAGCGAGTATCCCTAAAAAAGACCTTAGGGATATCGTAAATATCAGTGGACGTATTCTTGACACGCCTCATAGCAATCTATACCCCGAATAGAGTTAACACTTCGTAGGGGTAAAATGGCAAGAAAACGAAAACGATAAGAAAGGGGGGAGCCGTTCATAAGGCATCCCTCCTCACCGCTTCGAAAGCGTGCCCTGCGCCGCTCACGGCGCCATCTGTATTCCTTGTAGCGATACACGAGGTGCTACAGATACTGTATGTAGGGAGGGGTCCTACTATCCTTTTCACTCATATTTATTTTGAAAAGGAGCAGGGCGGGTCCATCAGGACGACATGGCTATCTTACCCAAAAATAGATTTTTCGCTTCGCTCAAAATCCGTTTTTTGGGCTCAAGCCATGTCGTCCTGATGGAAGTATACCAGAGCATTACTGTATCTGTGGATTCTCAATACGTGCCGTACTCCTCAAGAGTGTTTCTTAGTCAACTTGACTGACAGACCTAAGATGTTACCGTTATACATCTTTTCACTAATCATAAGCCATGAGAGTGCTTCCTGCCCCCTACAGGGAGGAGTCCTACTAGACTCTAGAAACGAACGAAGAGTACATATACCTATGTATGAATCACTCGCTAGCCAGTACCATATAGTGGTCTCACTCTATATGAAGCGAAGTCTTACGGGACTACCGTATCCAAAAGAAAAAGTCCCGACCAGCACCCTGGTCGAAGAAAAATAGACAAAAGGTTATATCTGCGTAGGATTAAACTTGCTACTACCACCGTCCTCAGAAAGGGGTGGAGTCCTTATTGCTAAGGAAAGTATAAGCCAGTATAATCCAGGCTTTGCATTAAGGAATAGGCTATTATAGATATCCCCGATTAATATACATAGGCTAAATGCTCAAAAAACAATATGAAATCAAAAATATAGGTGAAGGAGACGCAAGGTTCCCGAGAACAAGTTTATTGAGAAACAATAAATAGGTATGGTCACCATAAATATGTACATATGTTAGGTGGATGACCAACAATTTTCACAAGTACTGTAGTGCATGGATGAATGATTATCTGAAAGAAAACATATGTGTCACTTACACATACCCCGGTATCCAACTTAACGTCCATGTTACTACTTTGCTGACAATAGCGTTGGCAAACGCTTGGCACCCTGTCTGTACTTATGTTACCATCACCATCACGTTGGAACAGTCATTGTGGGCTCTGAGAGCCTACACTACCAGTTATATCAGCATATATAACTAACTATTCACCCAAGAATCCAAGTCCCAAATGATTCCGCTGTTCCTCGCAGAGTTAAACAGCAGGGTTAACGACGCAACCAACTGCTACCACAGACCTCTTTAGCTGCTCCACTTGCTTAGCATAGTGGCGAAAGAATACCCTGGAAGACTTCCAGCCAGTGTATGAACGAAGGTGTTCAAAATCCATAAAATTAAAGAAGTTTAAAGATGAAGCAACTTTCCTCGGATCATGACCTGCGGGTGAACTGTCAGGATCCGCTCTGCGAATAAAATATGTAATTTTCGCCCTAAGTTGATTTAAAGATAAATTCGAGCCCGAAGTTTCTCCTCTGAATAATTGGCCCCCATGGAAGTCTGAAGTTCTACGAAGATAGACCTTAAGGCATTCTACGGGACATAGAGATGCATCTTCTTTCAGAGGGCAGATTCTCCAGGGACCCCACCTGTTGGTGGGAAACTCGTTCTTAGCGAGAAACGTAGGGTCCGGAAACAGGTTCAGTTCTCCCCCATCCAGGAACTGAACTCGGCCCTCCTCTCTCGAGAGGGCCACAATCTCACTAACTCTGGCCCCAGAAGCAAGGGCAAAAAGGAAGATCACTTTTTGAGTCAGGTCCTTCAATGCACATTCCTCATTATCTAGTAATGAGGCAAAATGAAGGACTTTGTCTAATGACCATGAAATAGGCTTTGGAGGAGCTGATGGTCTAAGCCTAGCACAGGCCTTTGGGATCTTATTAAACATTTCGTTAGCGAGGTCTACCTGGAAGGCATATAGAATGGGTCTTGTTAGAGCTGACTTACATGTAGAAATTGTGTTCGCCGCCAGCCCCTGTTCGTGGAGGTGAATGAAGAAGGATAGGCAGAACTCCGTAGAGATCTCGTGCGGGTTCTTATCTTTGACAAAGGCTACCCATTTCTTCCATGCAGATTCGTACTGCCTCCTAGTAGACTTACACTTGTATTCCTCCAGGAAGTCGATACTATCTTTCGAGATTCCGAACCGTTTCTTCACCGCTAGGGAGAGAAAATCATGAGCTGCAGGGTTCGGGTCTTCTGTAATGAAGCGAAGACAGTCGACTTCTGGACTTGCTGGGACAGAACTGGGTCCGGGAGCGGTAGGAACTTCAGTCGTAGTTCCAGAGCTAGAGGGAACCATACACTGTTCGGCCACTTGTGGGCCACTATTGCTGCTACTCCCTTGAAGGATCTCAGTTTGTTGAGGACCCTCAACATCAGATTGTGAGGGGGAAACAGGTAGATCCTGGACCATCTGTTCCAATCGAGGGACATCGCATCTATTGCTTCTGCCGCGGGGTCCACATATGGGGACACATATTTCGGCAGCTTCTTGTTGTCCTTCGTCGCGAAGAGGTCTATCTGCAGTTCTGGGACTTGACTCAAGATGAAAGAGAATGATCCTGCGTCTAGGGACCATTCTGTCTCTATCGGTGTTATCCTGGATAGAGCGTCCGCGGTCACATTCCGGACTCCTTGAAGGTGAACTGCTGACAGGTGCCACTTCTTCTTCTCCGCCAGTCGGAATATGGCTAACATCACCTGGTTGAGAGGTGGGGATCTCGATCCCCGCCGATTCAGACATTTCACAACCACCTCGCTGTCCAGTACCAACCTTACGTGGATCGAGTGACGTGGGGATACTTTCTTCAGGGTCAGAAGTACTGCCATAGCTTCTAGAAAGTTTATGTGAAAGGTCCCAAATAGCTTGGACCAGATTCCTTGCACTTTTTTCCGATGGGAGTGACCCCCCCACCCTACCTTTGAGGCGTCTGTGTGGATTGTCACTGACGGGGGGGGTGGCTGAAGAGGTAGAGACCTCTTTAGACGACTGGCTTGAGACCACGGTCTGAGAAGAGAACGTAGCCGAAGTGGGACCGGTCTCTTTACATCCCTTCGCTCTTTCGATGCAAAGGTTCTCCATACTCCCGCTGCATCTTTTAGCTGTGCTCTTAGCACAGGGTCTGTTACTGATGCAAACTGAAGAGAGCCCAAAACCCTCTCTTGTTCGCGTCTTGATATCCTCTCGGAACCTAGAAGTCTCCTGACAGACCCTGCTATTTCCTTCCTCTTTGACATCGGGATGGAAAGACGGTGTGACACTAGATCCCAGTGAATTCCCAACCACTGGAACCTCTGAGCTGGAGAAAGACGAGACTTCTTTCTGTTGATCATGAAGCCTAGATATTCCAGGAACTGAATCACTTGTAGGGAAGCTTGCAAGCATTCTGCTCTGGATGCTGCCCACACCAACCAATCGTCCAGGTAGGCTACTACCTGGAACCCTTTTAGGCGTAACTGTTTGAGAGCTGCGCTCGCAAGCTTCGTAAAGATCCTTGGGGCTATGTTTAGTCCGAAGGGCATCGCCCTGAAAGCGTAAAGTTTTTGTTGTAGCTTGAATCCTAGGTAGGGGGAGAGACGACGACTTATTGGAACGTGCCAATATGCGTCTGACAAGTCGATGGAGACGGTATATGCCCTCTTGGGCAGTAAGGCCCTTATGTGTTGTAACGTTAGCATTTTGAACTTGTGGTTCACTATGAACTTGTTGAGTGGTGACAAGTCCAGAATGACTCTGAGTTTCCCCGAGTCTTTCTTGGGAACACAAAACAGCCTCCCTTGGAACTTGATGGACTTCACCCTCCTGATCACCTTTTTCTCCAACAGATCTTGGATGTACTCCTCCAAAACGGGGGTGGAGTGTTGGAAAAATTGAGGGCACAGGGGCGGAGTACTGTACCAACTCCAACCCAGTCCATTTTTGAGAAGGCTGTGGGCCCAGGGATCGAAGGTCCAGCGATCCCGGAAATACTGAAGTCTCCCACCTACCGGCGACACTTCACTTTGACTGTCCTGCAGTCTTGCCTCCCTGGCCGCGACCACCTCTGAATCCTCGTCCCCTAGAGGGGCGTCTTGATGACCCTCTAGCTGCTCCTCTGGGTCTTGCACGAAACGTGGTCGACTGTCCCTCGAACACGGGATTGAATGCAGGGGAAGCTGATGACATTGCTTGGGGAACCCATTGGAAGGTGGTCGGGGTCTGGGCTACCAGTTGTGGAACCGGAGGCAAAGCTGGCTGTTGCTGCTGTGGTCTTTGCTGTTTGAAGGACTTGGCTGGACGAGAGGAAAACCTTGACTTCTTCGCCTTTCCTTTCGGCTGAGGGCCCTCATCCGGAGAAGACTTCCTCTTAAGGGACAGGCCCCACTTCAGGAGAAGATTGCGGTTCTCAGTGGCGGCCTTGTCCACGATCTCTTTGACCACGTCCTTGGGAAAGAGATCCTTACCCCAGATGTTAGATGAAATTAGCCTCTTGGGTTCGTGCCTCACTGTGGCCGAGGCAAACACAAACTCCCTACAGGCTCTCCTTGCTTTCACAAAGCAATAGAGGTCCTTGGTTACTGTGGCCAGATGGATTTTGGCCATAACCATGAACATCTCTGGCATCTTGGGGTCGCTAGCCATCGTCTCCATGTTGGTCTGGAGAGACATCGAGGCTGCCAGGCGCTCCTTTGTGTCCAATTCCCTCCGAAGAAGGAATTCCGACAACTTGGGAAGGTTTTCGCCGAACTGCTGACCTGCAATGTCGGCGTCTAACTTCCCAACCGAGAAAGTAAGGTGCACCTCCTTCCAGTCCTTGTTATCCATTGGCAATGCCAGCGATAGAGGTTTACATTCCTCCAAGGACGGGCACGGCTTGCCAGCTTCAACTGCCTTGATGACGGCCGCAAACCCCTTTTGCATAAAGGGGAAGGCCCTAGCTGGGGAGGATACAAAGGAGGGGTGTTTCTTGCTCAAGGCGGCAACCTTCGAGTTTGAGAACCCCCTCTCCTTTAAAGCAGCTGTCAAGGTGGCTTGAGCCTTGGAGTGATCTAGGATAATCACTTCCTTAGGTTCCGTCTCCTCCTTCGAAACCGGCTCCTTCTTCAAACGGACATAGCAGTCCGGGTAGGCCCCTCTACTGGGCCAGAATTCCACCTCCTCAAGGGGAACTGAACCCAGTTTCTCCGACATGACGATCTTCCCAATCGTCATCGGCATGTGCTCGGCATATCTCCACGGGTTGGCATCCGAGCACAGAGGAAGGTCCTTAACGTTGAGCTTCTTTGGAGGTCCACGTGATGCTGTGATCTTCTGCATCTGGAGCTCCAAAGTAGCGGCCTTCTGATTATTCTCCTTCTGCATCTGTTGGATCATACCAACGATGGAAGAGAGAGCCTGTCCAAGCTCTGCTGGAAGAGCGGACGAGGTAGAGGGGATAGGTTCAGGGACCTGAACCGGTACGTCTGATGAAACGGGAACCTCTTCCTCCACAGCAATAGGATCTCGATCTTGCTCCTCGCCCTCTGCGAGGAGATCCTGCTCCGCACGATCAGACAAGTCGGACATCTTGTCGTCCAACTGGATGTCCTGCAAGGCGTCAGCGACATCCTCCTCCACTGGGATCTGGATCAGAGGGATCTCCGGCCGAGGCTGGGGAACAACAGCATCAGGGGAAGCCTTGGGGAAAAGGTATGCCCTCATCTTCTCGTTAGGAAGATAAGGTCCAGTGGTGTTTTTCTGAAAACCCCTTACCCAAACACGAAGCCTCTCCCTCGCTGCATCTCTTGACTCCGCCGACCTAGGGGATTCAAAAGCCTCTGATAGCAGGTTAGTACATACAGCACATACCTGCGGATCCCAGTAACGATGTTCATCATTGGAGGCTGCACAAGCTGCGTGCCTCCTACACGAGGTATGTCCGCAAAAGTTCTTACTGCGGACATTGCAGAAGACACTATCACACTTCGGATGCTCCTCCTGTAAAAGAAGAAAAATTTCCATGAATATCAAGTGAATTTTAATTCACATGTAACAAATGAGTATTCAACAAAAGAATAAGGGAAAGACACCTACTTGTGAAACCCACACAAACACCTGTGGAAGCCCACCGGCCAAGTCACATAGTTAGACTTTACTAGAATAACCAGAGAACGTATTTCCGAAGGAAATTAGGTGTAGCTCACACCTAAGGTAAAATAATACCATTCGGCCAGGAATAAAAGAATTATCTTTTATCCTTGTAAGGCGACACCAGGTGATTATACCAGTAACACAAGTAAGATAGAAAAGACAGTGTTGTAACCTACTACATCATGAACTCCTTTGGTTGAATATACCACCAAGAGAGGACTGATACAGTACCTGAGGGTGGTATGCCAGCCGGCTACTGCCGCTCAGCACCCCCCCCCCCTTTGTTTTGGAAAGGCAGATCTCAAGTACACAACCTCAGATCACCTTTATTGGGGAGAACTCCAGAACCCATGCCTGAACCGGCCGGCAGTGGTTGCCAGACCGTAGCCACCCGGTTTGCACAGAGTTGCCGGCCATCATACTTAGTGGCCGGCTGACTGGGCAGTGTCGCGGGCCGGCCGGCAGCAGTAAACAAACCCTGCCGGCTAGCCCCCACACACTAGGCAGCACTCGGCTGCCGGCCCCACTTGTAGTGGCCGGCAGATGAGCAATAGACCGGCCGGCAAAGGTATACACCCAACGCCGACCGACAGCAAGAGAACTGGAGAACACCCCTCCCCACCGACAGCCGGCCTGTAGGCCGGCAGCCGGCAAGGACAACACATACTAAGACAAAAGAGTGAGTGCCGGGTTAAGAGACTATAAGTCTCTGAGCCCGGCACCCGAAAGAGTGCCGAAAGGAAGGGGAAGACACTATGTCAAGCTTCCTAACCGCTGCTTACTGAATTTTCAGACGGCAGCGATAGAGGGACCAAGAAAGGACCGGGCAGCACTCACAGTAATGGTCTCTGCCGGTCGGCACACTTTGCCGGCCGACAGGAGACCACGTCAGTTCCTCATCCCAACCTAGGCTAGGCAAGGATGAAGACGACTGACACAATGAACGGAAAAAGAGAAGGGAAGGACAGAGGGTCCTATCCAACCTTACCTTGGTTAAGGGTCATTCCAAACTAAGACAGTTCATCTCAGTAGAGAAAGACCCGAGAGGGAGGCCGGCACTACTGGCTGCCTCCCACGAACCACGGCAAGGAAGGAATTGCCTTTCCAGAAAAGGGAATAAATCCCGAGACCGGAACGGCAAGGACAGTCTGATGAGTCACCGAGTAAAGGGGTCACTACTGGAACCCAACAAGGTGGACTAAGGGGGGAACCCTTAGTGCCCGAGTCAATCGGCAAGGGAGACTCTGCCCCATGCCAGACAAACCGGGCTCAGACTAAACACTGTTGTACTGTCACCCTCTGAACCAATACTGTTGGAACGGGAAGGTACAGTACTACCCCAGCATAGATATATTTGAAGATTAATTCAAATAAACCACTAGAGTTAAGCCTAAGGCTTAAACAGAGGGAAAGGGTTTGCCCCTTCCCCTAAGAGAAGGGAGCAAACGGGGAACAGATAATATTATAATGACCTAAGACAACCTAGCCTAGGCACTAAGAGAATCGATTACCTAATTCACCGAAACTCATATCAATACTATCTTGGAAGGTACTCGAAAAGGACTAATATGTATAACGTTGCCTAACGCTTAAAGCAATAAATTCACATTTGGAAGACTAATTATCATGCAGGAAGTACATAGGCCAACAACTAGCCTACGAAGACTAGTGTTGGTAGCCTTGGTAATTTCGCCAGGCACATTACTATCGCATCATAACAGAATTCCTAAATAAGCTAAGTAGCTAATATTTAAGCGCAAAGGGGGCTGGGAACGTCGCTCTTGCTAACAAATAAATCCTATTCTAGCGAGCGACAGCATCCATGATGCCTCCAGCAGGCAACAGCTCTTGTATCAAAGATAACTCTTTTAATAACTTTAATTTTAACCAAGAGCCTACATTTATACATAAAAGAAATAATACTCAACTTATCCGAGGCAGAAGAAGTTGGAGAAAGCATTATAAACGAGAAAATTCCAAGATTAGGTAGTAAACAGGGAAAATACACCGAGTCGTAGAGCTACGCAAAAAGGAATACAGATGGCGCCGTGAGCGGCGCAGGGCACGCTTTCGAAGCGGTGAGGAGGGATGCCTTATGAACGGCTCCCCCCTTTCTTATCGTTTTCGTTTTCTTGCCATTTTACCCCTACGAAGTGTTAACTCTATTCGGGGTATAGATTGCTATGAGGCGTGTCAAGAATACGTCCACTGATATTTACGATATCCCTAAGGTCTTTTTTAGGGATACTCGCTCCAGGAGTTAGAATTCTGGGTACCTGAAGGTAAATTCTCTGGGAATATCGCTGTAGTTGTAATATACCCTAGGAAGCTGCCTTTAAGGAACTTCCATCAGGACGACATGGCTTGAGCCCAAAAATATATATATATATATATATATATATATATATATATAAAACGGATTTTGAGCGAAGCAAAAAATCTATTTTTGGGTGAGATGGCCATGTCGTCCTGATGGAAGTTCCTATAGGGTAGCTTCCTAGGGTATATTACAAATATGGCGATATTCCCAGAGAATTTACCTTAAGGTACCAGAATTCTAACTCCTGGAGCGAGTATCCCTCGTGAAAGGGATATCGCGACATATCAGAGGACGTATTCTTGACTCGCCACATGGCAATCTGCATCCCGAACAGAGATTCGTCTCGCAGGGGGCAATTGACAAGAAACGAATTCGGGAAAAAAAAAGGGGGAGCCGCTCCCAAGGCTCCCTATCTCCCGATTCGTAAGCGTGCCTGGCGCCAATCCTGGCGCCATCTGTATTCCTTGTAGCGTACACGAGGTGCTACAGATACTGTATGTAGGGAGGGGTCCTACAGCCCTTTCTTAGAAAGGCAAGGGCGGGTCCATCAGGACGACATGGTCATCTCACCCAAAAATAGATTTTTCGCTTCGCTCAAAATCCGTTTTTTGGGCTCAAGCCATGTCGTCCTGATGGAAGTATACCAGAGCATTACTGTATCTGTGGATTCTCAGAACGTGCCGTACTCCCCGGAGGTAATTTTTCCCGGTCGACTAGACCTAGAGACCTAAGATGTTACCGTTATACATCTTTTCAACTAACTATAAACCATGTTAGAGCTTCCTGCCCCCTACAGGGAAGAGTCCTACTAGACTCTGGAAAAGTCTCGAAGAGTACATATACCTATGTATGAATACCAGGCAAGCTAATATAGTGGTCTCGCCCTATATTAAGTAAAGCATAGTTTGTAAAGAACCACTGCGTCGATATGAAATATCGACCAGTTCTCCGCACTATACTTGTATTGGACAAAGGTTTTATATCCGCATAGGAGGAAAAGCAATGCAACATAGCTTGCATAAAGGAACAATTCTATTAGAATTATCCCAGATAAGGTACATAGAATGAATGCTCAATTATACCAATAAATTGACACAGGTGAAGGAGACGCAAGGTTCTCAAGAACCAGTTTATTGACAGGCAGTAAATAGACAGGTTAACCACAATTATATATATATATATATATATATATATATATATATATATATATATATATATATATATATATATATATATATATATATATATATATATATATATATATATATATATATATATATATATATATACATAAGAAGAGGATAACCCAAAACTTTAAGCATAAGTATGATAGTAAACAGAACTTGTTTGTCTGAAAGAAAAAACTTTAAATGCCACTTTTAAGATACCGAGGTATCAAAGTCATAAAAGTCTGTATTACAAATCAATGACATTAGCGTTAGAAACGCTCGGCACACATGTCTGTACTTATGCTAGGTTCACCTTTGGAAATGGAACAGTCTACATGGGCAACACAGTGCCCTCACTTAGTTTGTAGTACAGTATGTAACTACACACTCACCCTGGAATTAATCGTCCCAATTAAAACCACTGTTCCTCGCAGAGTTAAACAGTAGGGTTAACACCGCGACCCACTGCTACCACAGATCTCTTTAGTTCCTCTACTTGCTTCGCATAGTGGCGAAAGAACACTCTGGAAGACTTCCAGCCAGTGTATGAACGGAGATGTTCAAAATCCATACAATTAAAGAAATTTAAGGATGAGGCAACTTTCCTCGGATCGTGACCTGCGGGTGTACTGTCAGGTTCCGCTCTGCGAATAAATTATGTGATTTTCGCTCTGAGTTGATTCAGAGATAAATTTGAGCCTGATGTTTCTCCCCTGAATAGTTGACCACCCTTGAAGTCTGAAGTTCTATGAAGATAGACCTTTAGGCATTCTACTGGACATAGAGATTCATCTTCTTTCAGAGGGCAGATTCTCCAGGGACCCCACCTGTTGGTGGGTAACTCATTCTTGGCGAGAAACGTAGGATCCGGAAACAGGTTCAATTCTCCCCCATCCAGGAACTGAACACGACCTGCCTCTCTCGAGAGGGCTACAATCTCACTAACCCTGGCCCCGGACGCGAGTGGAAATAGGAAAATAACTTTTTGTGTCAAATCCTTTAACGCACACTCTTCATTGTTCAACAGAGAAGCGAAATGAAGAACTTGTCTAAAGACCATGAAATGGGCTTTGGAGGTGCTGAAGGTCTGAGCCTAGCGCAGGCTTTCGGGACTTTATTAAAGATCTCGTTACCTAGGTCGACCTGGAAGGCATATAGAAGGGGTCTTGTCAAAGCAGACTTACACGCTGAAATCGTGTTAGCTGCCAATCCTGGACCATGGAGGTGGATGAAGAAAGATAAGCAGAAGTCTGTCAAGATCTCCTGCGGATTCTTCGCCTTGAGGAAAGGCCACCCATTTTCTCCAAGATGACTCATATTGCCTTCTAGTAGATTTGCACTTATATTCCTCAAGGAAGTCTATGCTGGCTTTCGAAATCCCGAAACGCTTTCTCACCGCTAGGGAGAGAAAATCATGAGCTGCAGGGTCCGGGTTTACTGTAATGAAGCGCAGACAGTTGACTTCTGGACTCGCTGGGTCAGAACTGGATATGGTAGCGGTACAAACTTCAGCTGCAGTTCCAATGCCAGGGGGAACCACACGCTGTTCGGCCACTTGTGGGCCACTATTGCCGCTACCCCCTTGAAGGATCTCAGTTTGTTGAGGACCCTCAACAGAAGGTTGTGAGGAGGGAACAGATAAATCTTGGACCATCTGTTCCAGTCGAGGGACATTGCGTCCACTGCTTCCGCTAAGGGGTCCTCGTACGGGGACACGTACAGGGGCAACTTCTTGTTGTCTTTCGTCGCAAAGAGGTCTATCTGCAGTTTTGGGACTTGTTTCAGAATGAAGGAGAATGATCCTGCGTCTAAATACCATTCTGACTATATCGGTGTGAACCTGGATAAAGCGTTCGCCGTCACATTGCGGACTCCTTGAAGGTGAACTGCCGACAGGTACCCCATCTTTTCCGCCAATCAGAAGATGGCCAACATCACCTGGTTGAGAGGTGGTGACCTCGATCCTTGTCGATTCAAGCATCTCACAACTACCTCGCTGTCAATCACCAACCTTATGTGGATCGAGTGACGCGGGGAGACTTTCTTTAAGGTAAGGAGCACTGCCATAGCTTCTAGAAAGTTTATGTGAAAGGTCTAGAATAGCTTGGACCAAGTCCCCTGGACTTTTTTCCGATGAGAGTGACCTCCCCATCCCTCCTTCGAGGCGTCTGAGTGAATCGTCACCGACGGGGGAGGTGGCTGAAGAAGAACCGACTTCTTTAGATGTCTGGCTTGGGACCAAGGCCTGAGAAGAGTACTTAGCCGAAGCGGAACTGGTCTTCTCAGATCTCTTCGCGCATTTGATGCATAACTTCTCCAAACTCCGGTTGCATCCTTTGGCTGTGCTCTTAGCACTGGGTCTGTCACCGAAGCAAACTGGAGAGAGCCCAGTACCCTCTCCTGCTCGCGTCTTGATATCCTTTCGGAATCTAGAAGTCTCTTGACAGAACCCGCTATCTCCTTCCTTTTCTTCGCCGGGATGGAGAAACGGTGTGACAAAAGGTCCCAGTGGATTCCCAGCCACTGGAACTTTTGAGATGGAGAAAGTCGAGACTTTTTTCTGTTGATCTTGAAGCCTAGGTACTCTAGGAACTGGATCACTTGACTGGAAGCTTGCAAGCATTCTGTCTCGGATGCTGCCCACACCAACCAGTCGTCCAGGTAGGCTACTACCTGAATTCCCTGTAGGCGTAATTGTTTGAGAGCTACGCTCGCAAGCTTCGTAAAAATCCATGGGGCTATGTTTAGCCCGAAAAGCATGGCTCCGAAGGCGTATAGTTTTCATTGTAGCCTGAACCCTAGGTAGGGGGAGAGTCGACGGCTGATTGGAATGTGCCAATAGGCGTCTGACAAGTCTATAGAGACGGAATATGCCCTCTTGGGCAGTAAGGTCATTATGTGTTGCAGTGTTAGCATTTTGAATTTGCAATTCACTATGAACTTGTTGAGTGGCGACAAGTCCAGAATGACTCTGAGCTTTTCCGAGTCTTTCTTGGGAACACAAAAAAGCCTCCCTTAGAAATTGATGGGCTTCACCCTTCGGATCACCTTTTTTCTCCAACAGTTCTTGAACGTACTCCTCCAGAACGGGGGTGGAGTGTTGGAAAAACCGAAGGCACGGGGGTGGAGTGCTGTACCAGCTCCAGCCCAGTCCATTCTTGAGTAGGCTGTGGGCCCAGGGATCGAAGGTCCACCGATCCCTAAATCTCAGAAGTCTCCCTCCTACCGGTATCATCTCTCTTGGACTGCCGTCCTGAGGTCTTGCCTCCCTGACAACGACCACCCCTGAATCCCCTTCCCTTTGAGGGGCGCCTAGATGAGCCTCTGGCTGCTCCTCTAGGCTTTGCTCGAAAGGAAGTAGACTGCCCTTCGAACGCTGGGGTGAATTCCGTGGACTGTGTCGACACGGCCTAGGGTACCCACTGAAAAGTGGTCGGGGTTTGTGCCACGATCTGGGGCACTGGAGGCAATGGCAATTGCAGTTGCTGTTGCTGTCTAAAAGGCTTGGCTGGCCGAGACGGTAGCCTAGTCCTCATAGTCTTCCTCTTTGGTTGAGGACCCTCATCCGGGGAAGACTTTCTTTTGATAGCCAGGCCCCACTTCTGGAGAAGGTTTCTATTCTCCAAGGCGGCCTTATCAACAACTTCTTTGACCAAGTCGGTAGGGAAAAGGTCTTTTCCCCAAATGTTGGAGGAGATTAGTTTCCTTGGCTCGTGCCTCACCGTAGCCGAGATGAACACGAACTCCCTACAAGCTCTCCTTGCCTTGACGAAGCCATAAAGGTCCTTCGTCACTGTGGCTAGATGAGTCTTGGCCACCACCATGAACTTTTCATGGACCTTGGGGTCACTTGCCATCATCTCAAGAGTAGTCTGAAGAGACATTGAGGCAGCCAGTCTTTCTTTTGTCTCGAACTCTCTTCGCAAAAGAAAGTCAGACAGCTTAGGGAGGTCCTCGCCGAACTGACGTCCGGCAATATCAGCCTCCAACTTTCCAACTGAGAACGTAAGATGGACGTCCTTCCAGTCTTTGTGGTCCATAGGCAGGGCCAGCGACAAGGGTTTACACTCCTCCAGGGAGGGGCAAGACTTGCCGGCCTCGACTGCTTTTAGTACAGCCGCAAACCCTTTCTGTAAAAAGGGGAAGGCTCTAGCAGGCGAGGACACAAGGGAAGGGAGCTTCTTGCTCAATGCAGCTACCTTTGAGTTAGAGAAGCCCCTCTCTTTCATCGAGGATGAAAGTAGAGCTTGAGCCTTAGCGTGGTCCATCTCTATGACCTCCTTCGGCTCTGTCTCCTCCTTTGAAGCTGGTTCCTTCATCAGCCGGACATAACAGTCCGGATATGATGCCTTGCTGGGCCAGAATTCCACCTCCTCCAGGGGAACTGAGCCCAGCTTATCCGAGATGACGATCTTTCCAGTCGTCATCGGCATGTGCTCAGCATACCTCCATGGGTTAGCATCTGAGCACAAGGGAAGGTCTTTCACATTGAGCTTTTTCTGGGGCCCATGTGATTCTGCAAGGCACTGCATCCGCAGTTCCATTGCAGCCGCCTTCTCCTGATTCTCCTTCTGCATTTGTTGGATCATTCCAACAATAGAAGAGAGGGCCTGTCCCAGCTCTACTGGGAGACCGGCCGATGTTGAGGGAATAGGCTCCGGAATCTGAACCGAAGTAGCCGACACCTTGTCGATCTCTTCCTCTACAACGTCTGGGGCTTGAACTTCATCCTGGGCTTCTGCCAGGAGGTCTTCCTCCAGACGCTTGTCCACATCAGACATCCTGTCATCTAACTGGATGTCTTGCATCGCGACCGCGACTTCAGCATCCACCTGGATCTGAACTTGGAGGATCTCCTCTTGAGGCTGGGGAATCACTGCATCAGCTGATGCCTTAGGGAAAAGATACGCCCTCATCTTCTCACTTGGAAGATAAGGGCCAGAGGTGTTCTTTTGGAAGCCCCTTACCCAGGTACGAAGCTTTCCCCTTGCTATATCCCTTGATTCCGCCGTCCTAGGGGAATCAAAGGCCTCAGTAATCAGGTTAGTGCACACAGTACATACCTGAGGGTCCCAATACCGGATATCATCCTTGGAGACAGCGCATGCTGTGTGTCTCCTACAAAATTCATGTCCGCAGAGGTTATTGCTGCGGACGTTGCAGAAAACACTTCCGCACCTCGGATGGTCCTTCTGTAAAGAGAAGAAATTTCCATGAGTATCAAGTGAACTATGTATCACTGGATATGCATTGTATAGCATAACAATTCAGAAAGGAAAGACACACACTTGTGTTTCCCTCACAAACCAATGCTGCAGCCTTCCAGATAATAAAATCAAATGGTTAATCTCTTCTAGAGTAACCAATGCAAAGTTTCCAGAGGAAACAGGTGGAGCTCACACCTAAGCAATGATTTTAAAATCCTGGATAATAGACAGGAAAGAACTCACTTTTCTATCTGTAGGGCAACAGCAAAGGACTGTGCAAGAAAACACAAAAGTGTTAGAACACACAGTGCTGTACCAAAACCCATACTATAGTTTTCTTCTTACTGTATATGTTATACTGAAGAATACTAGTACAGTATAGGAGGATACGTGCCAGCCGGCACCTGCCGGCCAGCACACACCATAACTAGCTTTAAAGTATACTACTTAACAGCTATAAGGCGGCAGAACTCTGGTTCAAATGCATGTGCCGGCTGGCAGCAACTGCCAGCCGGCAGCAACTGCCAGCCGGCAACAGCCAATGTCGGCCGGCAATGGCTACCAGCCGGCAACTACACAAGGTAGTACCCAGCTGCCGGCCACACTCTTGGTGACCGGCAGACAAGGGCTGACATTAGCCGGCCGGCAAAGGTACAGGACCGATGCCAGCCGGCAGCAAAAGAACCAGAGGACTACACATGCCCGGCTGCCGGCCTCATAGGCCGGCAGCCTGGTCGGGTACAGCACTAGAAGAAAAATAGAATGGATGCCGGGATAAGAGTGCACACTACCTCCAAGCCCGGCAATCCGAAAGAGTGCATATAAGGAAGGGGAGAATCTAATTCAGGCTTCCTGACCAATGCCGTCTGGCTCTACAGGCAGACATGGATGAGGGACCAAGGGAGGTCCGGGCAGCACTCAAAATATAAGACCCTTGCCGGCCGGCAAGGGGCTGAGTCAATTCCACATCCTAACCTATACTAGGTCCAGATGTAGAACGACGTACAGTACTGTAATGGCTAGGCCATTACGGAGATAGAGGGGGAAGGGACAAAGAGGGTCCTACCAACCTTGCTTTAGTGACGGATCACCCGCAACCAAGAAACTTATCTTAGCCTAAGGGAGATCCAAGGGGGGAGGCCAGCAATACTTGCCAGCTCCCAGAGCACCGAAGCAAGGAAGGTGTTGCTACTCCCAGGGAAAGAAACTTATCCTCCCCCAAGGACAGCAACAAGGACTAGTCTGGTAGATCACAAAAGAAGGAATCATATCCACAGAAACCTTCGTTAGTGACCTAAGGAGGCTAAGCCACCTTTGTCTGTGTCAGGCCAGCGAGGGAGACTCTACCCCAAGCCAGACAAACACAGACTCAGACTAAAAAACTCTGTTGTTCTGTCCCTCTTTGAACCAGACTTACTGGAACAGGAAGGTACAGTAACACCCCAGTATAGTTTTATCGAAAATTAATTCGGAAAAAACCACTTAGGGATAAGCCCAAGGCTTAAACAGAGGGAAAGGGATTGCATACCTTCTCCGAAGAAAAGAAAGCAACCGGGGAGTAAGAGAAAGTATACTAAGGCTCCATAAGCAACTTAGCCTAGGCACCAAGAGAATCGATTACCTAAATCACCGAAACTCACTCGTATACTATCTTGGAAATATTCCACACAATCTTAAATGTATAAAACATAGCCTAAAGCTTCAATAAAATTTTTATACACTCGGAAAACCCAAATTCATGCACGAAGTACTAGGACCAAACGACTAGGCTACATGGCCTAGCGTTGGCCAGAATGGCGAATACTTCGCCAAAATAATACTAAGCACGAAAGGAAATCCTATGTAATGGTAAATAGCTAAAATTTATTAAAGCAAAACAACCGGGAATGTCGCTCTGACTAACTAAACTTATACCTAGCGAGCGACAGCGTCCATGACGCCTCCGGTAGGCTACGGCTCTTGTAACAAAGATTAATCATATTAATCACTCAAAAATTTACCAAGAGCCTACATTTATACATAAAAGACATGGTACTCAACTTATCAGAGGCCGACGAAGACGGAGAAGCCATGAAAAGCAGAATAAATCCAAGATTTGCGAGAAACACAGGAAAAAACACCGAGTTGTTAAGCTACGCAAAAAGGAATACAGATGGCGCCAGGCACGCTTACGAATCGGGAGATAGGGAGCCTTGGGAGCGGCTCCCCCTTTTTCTTTCCCGAATTCGTTTCTTGCCAATTGCCCCCTGCGAGACGAATCTCTGTTCGGGATGCAGATTGCCATGTGGCGTGTCAAGAATACGTCCTCTGATATGTCGCGATATCCCTTTCACGAGGGATACTCGCTCCAGGAGTTAGAATTCTGGTACCTTAAGTTAATTTTCTGGGAATATCACCGTAGTTGTAATATACCCTAGGAAGCTACCCAATAGGAACTTCCATCAGGACGACATGGCTTGAGCCCAAATATATATATATATATATATATATATATATATATATATATATATATATATATATATATATATATATATATATATATATATATATATATATATATATATATATATATATATATATATATATATATATATATATATATAAACACCAATGAGAGTAAAAATACAGCTTCTACAAGGGTCTGATTTGAATTGTTGTTGATGCGAAGCTTAAAGTTTGCAAAACCTTGAACGGAGTAAAAGTATCTAACTTTGCCTTTCCTTACTTTCTTAGGAATCGTTTATTCCGGCTTCACAGTTTTCCTCCTCCATTGAAACGGTTGTTTCTGCAAAGGGAAAGGAGGAAAAATTTTGTTTCTCTTCAGGGAAAGATAGAAAAGGGTAATAAAAGCGAATGTTTTCGACCCAAGACCGAGGAGTTTATGTGAGATGCGAAAAAGGAAAACGAGCCTTTAAAATTGGTCAAACGTGATATGTGTGACGGAAATGATATCGTGAATGTTGTCAATACTATGTTTCTCCATTTTTTCATAGAGAGAGAGAGAGAGAGAGAGAGAGAGAGAGAGAGAGAGAGAGAGAGAGAGAGAGAGAGAGAGAGAGAGAGAGAGAGAGCTGCATTAGCCAAAAGGGGAGCTGTTAGTTGACGCACAAATGAACCTTTGCTACGAACGGCGATGGTATATCCACCACTTCTGCCATGGTGAGGGATTTATCACAACTATGATTACAGAAGCATACATTTAAACACATGGATATAATCTTTAAATAAATAAATATTTGGGCTTTATTATTTATCCTTAAGAGACAAAATCCATAACTTTGGCAACACATAATTAAAAATATAGTTCAGACTTTCAAAAACATAATATGAAAGTAAAAATTGGAGTCAGAGGTCAAGGGTGTATCATTATGTAAGAAAGAAGATTTGTTGTGAATAAAATGGAGCCTAGTTTTATTTCCAGTAACTGACTAATTATTTGTGACAAAAATTATCTTCATTCTTTGATTTTATGTTTGTATACATTTTTGTCGGTAAGGTTGACATTGTCAAAGATAGCCAATATAATAACATAATAATAATAAGAGTTCAAATTAGCTTGCTACATTCAATGATTTTTTACATAAGTTTCATAACATCATAATGTAAAAGGAAATATTGGTAGGCCTGCTGTTTTATTTGTATGTGCGTTGCTTGCTGTACGTGCATCATATGCCACCCTACACTAAAATCAAACATGTATGTGAGAGAGCCTTGTGTTGCAGAAAATACACATGTTAGGCGGTCAATGAAGAAATAATTCCCATTATCACGAACGTTGAGGAGGAAATATATCTAATTACGATGGATGACAACGAATGGACTTATATAGGGGCTATAGAAAGTGGCTTGCAAGTGTTAATTCGCAGAGAGACGTGTGTTACATAGTGTAGTGCCTTTCAGTATGTGCTACTATGCTGGGGGTTTGTGAGTCTGACAGCAGGAAGTAAATTCCCCAACACATGATGTAGACGCTGGAAAACATTGGAGGTGCTAACGGATGGAAAAAAAAAAATTCTAGAGACACGATCAACTGTTTGCCATATAACATTTCTGCTGCTGAGACATACATGGGGTCCCTCGAAAGTGGTCCTCTGTCTGAGGAGGACCCAAGGAAGTTCTGTAAACTAGCTGGAGCCATTTCAGTGAGAAATCAAAACTGTTCTACAATTCCATTGGCTGCAGGGTTGATGATACCGAGATGTCTTAATGATATCCACAATTGAGAGGGGAAAGTGACACCACTGTCTGAAGTAATATGCACTGGGAAGCTGAATCTTGCTATTCATCCAGAAAGTAAGGCAGAGGTACATGAGGTGGATGTTGCATTTTGCATGGGCATAGCTTTAAACCACCGAGTGGAGCAATAACTGATGTGAAAAGGTAATGGTGTCCTACAATGTGGTTAGTGGCGACCCACACCAAAATTAATGTGGGTAAAACGACACTTGGGTAGATGAAAAGTGCCCAAAACAAAATCCGTGTGTCAATAAACTTTTAAAGTCAGACATGAAATAAAAGTGTGGACACAATCCTTAAAATCTTTTCTAATGCCATGGTATATGAACTCAGAATCCAGTAGCTTGACAGTAAATCGTCACGAAAGGTGTGAGAGCAAAGTTTTATTAAAACAACTGCTGACAGCTACACACTGGTATGGCCTAATGGTACTGACGTCATAGAGGAGGATGATATTGGAGTCATCAATGGCGATGTCTTCCCATTGGAGGAGCATGCAAGATGTAATAAACAATTGGTACTTGGTGTCTCTTTATTCGGTTTCTTCCAAGGACTTGTAATCTATTCCAAGGGCGTCAACGACAGGATTCAGTTTCCTAGGAATGTGTTAAATGGTACAGTTGTATTCAGAATGGGCAGAGAGATGTTGGCATTGACTAACTGATCAGGTGTCAGACTGTCAAATGAAGGCATGCATTAGGGGGTATATGATCCATCCCGAACGACGAAGGACATTCCCTCTAAGAAGTGGTAGAAGTAATAAAATGTCAAATACACCACCAGCAGATCACGATCGAAGTTAGAGTAGCTGGATTCCGTCTTGGAAATGTTTTCTACTGAGAAAAGCCAATGGGTATGGCAATCCATTTATCATCTGTTCAATTACTGCACCTAAAGTGATGTCAGTGGCATTGGTGAAGAGTTAGAGGAGTGATGTTGGCAAGGTAAAGGTGAGTGCAGTACCAGTTGATAAGGTTTTCTTTGTGTTGAAGAAGGACGCCAACTGAAAGGGCCCTACTCCATGATTTTTGCCTTCCCCGTGAAGGAGTCACTTTCTTGGCACATAAGGTACACTTGTCGTACCTGATTACAAGGCTGTTCTGCTGCAGTGGTTCAAGATCATGTGTAGGTGTCGACTACGTAACATAAACAGAGGGGAAGGTTCCCAAAGATGCCATCCATGAGTCAATGAAAAGGGACCCCAGCATTACGAAGATCAAAGCATGAGTAATTGGAAGTATATGTGTGGAATGGTTTGGTGCTGGCAGTGTTTGGGATGTCTTCTTAGTTCGTGGGCACCTGATAATACCCCTTCAGGATGTCAAGGGTTGAAAATACTTTAGAACAGTGAAGGTGTGTGGTACTGACTTCAGTGTTGAGGACGAGCTAGTTGTCTAGTTCCACCTGCATATTAAGATACCTTCAATCCGTAGGAGGGAGTAGGTATCCATACTCCTTCAGGACACTGTACACGGGAAACAACCATTGGCTTCACGCCTTTTGAGAAGCTCCATTTCTTCAATTTCAGCGAATGTGTGTTTAGCAGCTGCCAAATGATCTGGTGCCAAATGTCAGAATCTTGCAAATACTAGAAGTCCCATCGTCTTGCTATATTGATGATACTTAACTTGGCAGGAACTGTAGGCATCTGGTGTAGTTCTGGGTAGAACCCGTCTGAATGCAAAGTGAGGAGGTTGGTGTAAGTATCACCGGGAGCGCTAACATAAAAAGAGCAAGTGATAAAGGCGCAGAAAAGTAAGAGCTAAGCGTCCACGTGCGATATCAACCAGAAGCAATAAATTGGTGAGGATGTAATATATATATATATATATATATATATATATATATATATATATATATATATATATATATATATATATATATATATATATATATATATATATATCAGTATATATATATAATATATATATATATCAGTATATATATATATATATATATATATATATATATATATCAGTATATATATACATATATATATATAAATATATATATATATATATATATATATATATATATATATATATATATATATATATATATATATATATATAATCAAACCTACATGCATATATATATATATATATATATATACATATATATATATATATATATATATATATATATATATATATATATATGTGTGTGTGTGTGTGTGTGTGTGTGTCTATATATATATATATATATATATATATATATATATATATATATATATATATATATATATATATATATGTATATATATATACATATATGTACAGTATATATATACATATATATATATATATATATATATATATATATATATATATATATATATATATATATATATATATATATATATTCACACTTACACACACACACACATATATATATATATATATATATATATATATATATATATATATATATATATATATATATATATATATATACTGTGTATATATATATATATATACATATATATATATATATATTTATATATACTGTATATATATATATATATATATATATATATATATATATATATATATATATATATGTGTATATGTATATATATGTATATTTAAAGGAAACCCTTGTTTGATTAATATATGCAGTATGCTAAAATCAATAACCACGAGTACTTGCCAAAAATGGTATTAATGATTTACCAACAAGTTTTCACCACTCGTAATTTACCTGTTATCGCAATTTTAATGTTGCTCATGATTGTTATCAAAGTGAATTCATACCAGTAATGACTTTTTTTTCTGGAGCAGTGCAAACAATATGCCATATTTATGGTTTTAGCGAACATATTGATGTATTGTATGTATCATTTTTACTTTCAGACTATGACAAAGGAAATTGATGCCTTAGATTCGGATAAGATGAAACTTGATAAAAAAAATTAATATATAATCTCGAAGAGAAAAGTACCAGTTTTATTAGGAAAGACAACTGCCATCGATGCTGGCAATGGGCTAAAGGTAAATCAGCTGTAAATATTTTCCCAGAGTTCACTGACTACTTTGACGTATGGCGTCAATTTTGGGGACGAGTGACTACTTGACCAGTTCTGTATGGGTCCTGTACTTGACAATAATCTCCTGAAAGCGAACAAGCTTCTCAAATATTTTTTTTTTCTTTTTTGTAAAAGGGTAACGGAGAAAAAAGTGAATCATCACAAATCTTTCCTTTTTCTTTTGTGAGTTAGGAATGACCGATGACCACATTTTATTTTACTCGGAATCACAGTTTGGCTATAACGTTTCTTAAGCTTTTATTGAATGATCGTATATCTTTCTCTGTTGCTTTTGAAGAAAGATTAATGGCATTTTGTTTACATGCGTCAGTTTATAAACTTTACGAAAAAAAAAATAATACTTCTATTAAAGAACTTAAGATGTAACCAGGAATGAATTTCTAGATATCTGTGCGTAAGGATGTTTAATTAACCATGATATTCAATAACAAAGTAAATAAGAAAAGAATATATAGGAATCTAGACATTAATAACAAAATTCTTTGCCTTTGTTTTACATAGAGCTTTGGATAAAGTACCTGAGTAATGAAAATTATTATTCAGTGATAAGTTATTTGATTATATAAGGAAATAATCAAACTGACTCTACCAAAAAAAAAAAAAAAAAAAATCAGTATCTAGTTTTTCTGCACGAAAACCTGCTACAGTATTTGTAAATAATAATTTAAATGAACTTTAATAGTACCCAATGATAAGTAGCAATAATGACCTATATAGCAAATAGCCTCTGCAATGATTTAAAAAGGTTTTTAAGAAGAATATTTCTTCATGAATGGAACTACATCCTCTAACTACAGCAAATCATAACCACCCTTTATATCTATCTATCTATCTATCTATCTATCTATCTATCAATGTATCTATCTATCTATCTATCTATCAATGTATCTATCTATCTATCTATCTACAATTCCCTATAAGCTTATGTATATTCCAGGTACGCGAAGCTTTCCAGAAATAACATCATTAGACTTGTTCAGGAAGAAAACTCTTTGATGAGGAAGACAAGAGGAACGACGGAAAGGACCAATAATTACAACTGTTTATTGTTGCTAAGCGAAGCCTAAATGGGAAGTCTGACCTGGAAGGAAAATATAAAGATAAACTCATTTGCTGGTTAGATATATCTCGATACAAGGATGGTGAGGATGATGAACGAATGGCGTCAAAAAGAAAAAAATAAGATATTTATATGTCTATGGTTCTACTTTCCATTTTATTGAGTTTATGTGTCTTCGTAGGAAAAAAGGTCATGATTATGCTTAGAAAATTACAAATATATCATAGATTGTTTGCCATTGAAAGATGTTTTGGGGCCGTTGAAACAAGTAACTCTAGTAGCTACGCCTTTTAAATCCAAAACTGACAGACTTACAAATATTAAGTAGTTTTGGATAACTGAAATCTGATTAAGAGAAATTGGGCCATGTAAACACTGCAAACATTCTACGGTAATAATTCTGACACAAAAGTAATTAAGAGAGAAAGAAAGAATTGATGAGAGAAATTAATTGGTCAACATATCATTAAAACTAGAAACCGATGAAACGGACATTGCCACTTCTGAAATGATGACGAGATAAATGAGGTTATCTGAACTGAGTGTTAAATCTCATCTTTTGATAAGAAAGATTAAAAATATGCGGTCACCCAATAAATTAATGAGAAATAAAATCAAGGAGAATATTAAAAAAAAAAGAAAAAAAAATCGCTGCCTTAAAATAATGTGAGAACTTCAACAGGAAATGAGGGCGTTAAAACATCCTCCCAAAAGTGTGCTGATTTACAGGAGGTAAATAAAAGCAGAAGCCGGGGAATGTGCCGAAAGGAAAAATACATTGACCCAACGGCATATTTGAGTTTACACGACGTCAGATTCCGATACTTCAGTCAAATCGTAAGTTCTAAACTGATAAATGTTCCAGCCAAATCAGAAATTCGTTAATGTCTGTTTATCTTTAGTCCAGTTTCAGAAATTCTTTGCAAATACGACGGTTATGCATTTATAGAGAAATGGAACATGGATGCACTGCTCGTTTAGATCTCTAATTAGTGAATATAGTTCACTCTTCAAAGGGCACCGCAATTTTGGTGGGTAAACATTATTTGGAAAATATAGGATTTTTTGTTATTTCTTTTGTCTTTATTTCTCTTTTTCCCCGATAAAAACTAGGGATAAGAATAATTTGCAGCAATATTTTATGAATACCGGAGAGCTGGGGTCCAAAGTTTGTAATGATCAACTCTCCAGGTTTTGAGCTGCAAAAGCACGGAAGTTTTAAGTCATAAATTCTTACATATTGTACTGTTACTCTAACCTATCTACTTCTTACAATTTGTTTGTTTGGAGAGGAATGTTGGTGAAAATTGTTCTATAAATAATACTGAAGAAGAGAAGCACAGGTAAGACTTACGATAATTGAATTGTTACAGATTCTTTTTTTAAAATATAAACAAAAAGGTTTCGACAATAACTGAAATACGGAAAACTTACATAAAAAGAAACTCACAATAAAAGCACCACGTTTATTCACAAACTTATTTTTAAAAAAAAAATCATGTTTCTTCTTCCGTTAGTTTTAGTGACATATGTCAAATGTTAATTGATAGCGGAGAACAGGCAAGAAAGTACAGCAAAATACTGTACTTAATGGAACGTTGCAGAGTTTTCTGTAACTTCTTTAGACTTGAGCACGCAGCAGAAAGGCGGCTGAAGTTCTAGTGAAGCTGCCACGATGATTTTAGACTTGGTGTCACAGGAGGTGTGGCTTCAAGATTGGACATCAACTGTTTTCCCCAAAATTCGGTGATAGTGAAAAAAGGAGGGAAGACCTCAGACAGCGTTGGCCACTTCTCTTCACAAACAGCAAGGGATAGCTGCTTCAATTCTTCTCTTCGTCCCAAATATGACAAGATTTTTGAGATAGGTGTTTGCTGTCTGAGGGGAAGGTCCGAACCTCTCTTTTTCGGACTTCTAGTTTACTCATCCAGTTCTAACCTTGTCTGGACATTGTTCCTGTCTCCTTTGAACAGTATCTTCTGGAAGCTTTTATATCCTTGTATGGGCAGAGGTAATTACGATGGATAATCGTCATTTCCATGTAAGGAGTTGCTTATATTATGCATCCCGATTGGCTAATGTGATAGCTCCCCAGTTCTTAAAATTATAAATCAGGGAAGTCAATAATTGATTTTCATAAAATAAATAACAAAATTAAATGATAGAAAAATTATAAAGTGTGACTATAGTTACGTCTTTTAAAGTGTCTATCATCCCTTATCCGTCATTAGAAAAAAATATTTGAATAAGGTCCCAAAACCTACATAACAATCTTCAAAGAAAAACTCAAATGAAATAAATAATTATATTCCACAGCACAAAGATTAGTATTCCCCCTTGTAAATTTACGATACAGGAGCACATTCCGTCATCAATCAGCCATCAGCAATTTTAAACTTCATTGAAGAAGAAGATGGCGAGAGGAAAGAGTCGTGCATCCTGAATAATTCCGTTAATCCACAGCAAGATAATTAAGGGTCGCATAAGACTCTGACCCTCGAGTATATCATCCAAAGCAATTTCATGCTTCCATGCCTCTGATGGGAGGGTTACGGGAAATGCACAAAGAAAGGCAATATGGCAATGGGAATCGGCAATTAGACATGGTAGAGAAGAAGAGCAATGGGAGAATGTTGTGAGATACAACAACAAAAAAGGACAATTGGGAAAAGCAATGCGAGATGCCATAAAGAAATGGCGATTTTTAATGGCAAAGAGATGAGGCTGAGAGAAAATCAATGGCAAATGGAAAACTTAAATGTGGAAATGTCATGAGAAGAACGGGGAAATAAAAAAAATGAAGAATCGATGAGAAGAAAAAGGAAGAATAACTCAGGAAGGACTAAAAAACAAATAAACAAGAGAATATTAGATGAGATCCTTCGTAAAGATGACGCAGAGAATCACTTGTCTGAGGTAAGCTTCTGCTTCCCAACATGATATCTCAATTAAGGAGCTGAATTCCTCCACCGAGATGTCAGAATGACTCATTAACAGATATCCTGACAAGAAAAACCTCGCTCACGCTGATGTTAGGGGACTGAGTGATATCAATAGCTATCATTGAAACACGGGAAACAGTTATGACCTTCTTGCACAGAGCTGTGGTTATTATATGCTTTACTTCATTGCTACGATAATAACTAAATGCATTTTAATGATGATGTGTATTATATACAAAGTATCGTCCTACATTAGTTTTCTATAGTTCATTTATCATTTGACCTCGTTGACTAGTGAGTGCTCATATAGTTTTCCCAACAATTAGAAAACTTTTACAATGATCTACGAGAATCAAAGCGAAACGAAAAAGAAATTCGATGTAAAGTGTTACACTTATCTAACATTTTTAATCAAGAATTGGGTTTTCATTACATATATACAATTTACGTAATTTTGCAGAAAGTATACTTTCAATTAAATTTTTAGCTATATAGGCTACTTTTTTCAAATCTTAAGTTCAATACTCAATTCATCATTATTATCAATATGAATATCAATGTGCAATGTCCGTAATACTAACCACAATGTGTACGGATCCTTCAAAATATTAAAGGGCATTGGAGCAACAACTGGTTATGGTACAAACACATTTCTACTTTCATTTGAATGGTTCTAGCAAATACCAAATTGGAGCTGCGTGGTTTATGTTAATTCACTTAAAACCTTTCATCTATAACAGCCCTGATGAGATTTTTTTATTGAAGTCATAACTAAGATATTTTTTCAAAGCCTATTCATATTTCACATTCAGTTAATTTGGGATGAATATTAAATTGATCAAAATTCATGAAACACACGCCAATAGGCTCTTCAATCAATGATAAATCTCAGTCACCGATAAAATGTAACCTAAGATAAAATACAGTAGTGTCTGCTATAAACGTTTAACTAAAGACGTTTAATAATTACAGCAAACTATTAACTACAAAACAATAAGCATTTGGCTAAAAGCACAGTCCCCATTGCAATCAAGCTCTCTATTAACGCCTTGAAAGAAGAAACCTAATGATTCTTACCACAAACAATGCCGTCAGCGTCTACTTTCCACGTTACTAATACGATTCATTAAATATAGTCAAATAAAGTCCCTAATGATTCTTACCACAAACAATGCCGTCAGCGTCTACTTTCCACGTTACTAATACGATTCATTAAATATAGTCAAATAAACTCCAGTGAATCCTTTCTAATCCACACAGTCAACTAACTGTTAGTGAACTATCTTAGTTTCATCTGTTTTATCCACCTTCTTCTATTCTGTATATCTAACACATAAATGGGTGAAAATGTAAGAATAATAAATAGATACCCACATACAAATATAATATAAATGCCGAAAAACTGCTATACCATTGAAATAAACAAGATATAAAATAACGTTGGAATCACACATATAATTCTAGCCAACTGACGCAGTTACTGATGCTTTTGAGTAACTTTGTGAAGACCAATTATTACAGAGGGAATTCATTAGTTTCTTTGAGATTTCATACATTGGAAAATCTGTGGAAGAAAAGCTCCTTTATACCCTAAAGGGTTTTGGGAAATGAGAAACGTGTCATGGATAAATGACCTCGAACAAACAATGCATTAGAAGGATTTCACTCAGCCTTAAAACAATCCATACCATGCAAAGACCCCAATATCTGGAAATTTATTGATGTCCTAGAAAATGAAGAGGCACAGACACAAACAAAGATTTGCAGCTAGAGGAAAAGCCAGTTAAAATGAAAAATAATATGAAAAACTTGCCAATCGCACTGAAACGTTAACCGAAGAGTACGATGGAAGCACAACATTGAATTTTTAAGAGCTTTTGCTTTTAAAATAAACACCTCCTAAAGTGTTTTAAAAGACTGATCTTCTATTTAATTAGTAGGCTAGATACTTAATTTTCTCTTAATTACTATACAAAAATTTTTAATTTTCATTTGAATATTTCTGGCAAATAAATGTTATGTTATTGAATAATTATCCATTTGGTGCCCTATAAACATAAGGTTAAGAAAACATATGAATGTCTTTAAGATGCAAACACAGCGGCTTGAGACCTAGTTTTCCGAGACCAAACTTTTCATACTGAGTCTTCTGTGATCAAGTTTTCCTAATTACCTATTATCAAATTGATGATCAATTCCATGTATTTTTCATATGGTACTCTAGTAATGACTTACCCTGAGTATTCCAATAGCTTCGGGTTTCTTTCCTGGAATTCACTGGTAGACGGCCTCTGGCTCATTTGACGACGAGGCTATCTTGGTCGTTGTGCTTATAGCGGTAGATACAGTCCAGGATCACAGATGACCTCGACCCATTCAGGATGACCTTGGGCACGTCTAAGTCAGTGATGTGCAGTGCGTTGCATCCTGTAGAGGAAGGAGTAAGTACCAAAGGTAATATAGTAGATCTTCTAGAGTTTTCTCTAGATTAATATTTCTATCCTGAATAATACAGACAATGTATTTTATGGTTATGTAAAATGGTTTTCAGTGGCAGGACCTGAAGTTTCTTTGTTGTAATCTGATTTCAATGGTAATTAATAGCAATTTCAGGAAGTAGAATTACAATTATACATAAATAAATAATCATATCTACATTTATGCACTAACAATACACACACACACACACACACACACACACACACACACATATATATATATATATATATATATATATATATATATATATATATATATATATATATATATATATATATATATATATATATATATGCATATATATATATATATATATATATATATACATTATATATATTATATATATATATATATATATATATATATATATATATATATATATATATATATATATATATATATATATATATATATATATATATATATATATATAGTGTGTGTGTGTGTATTATAACTACGAAAGGAAAAATTATAAAACTTGATAGAATTTAGTATTTTCTTCTTATTAGTGACATTGATGGAATCGCAATAAGAATAGATATAGAAAATATCGTATTTATACATGAGACTTGCATCACAAAAGCACACAAAGCAAATAAAATAGTTATCCTGAACAAAAGTATATATTTGATTAGATTTTAGGAGTGATTAGGTCAAAAGACAAGGTCAAGGTAACAAAAAGGCCAAAAACGTCTTTTTGCTCTATCGTAGCCAATTTTATAAAATTTTCATGAAACTAGTGGCAAAATTTGCATAATTCAATAGCCTATCTTGTGATCTGAAAGTGACGGGGTCAAATATCAAAATCAGAAATGTTTGTTTGCTATAATGTGGTAAATTTTCATCAAATTTTCATGAAAATAAGGTAAAAATATGAGTAATATGATAACCTATCCTGTGATATAAAACATGATTAAAGTCAAGGTCAAAAAAAGATTAAAAGGCCTTTTTTCTATATCGTGATAATTTTGTATCAAATTTGCATAAAAATAGTGAAAAAAATATGCATAATTCAATTGCCTATCTTGTGATATACAACAAAATATAATACAGTGAAGTCATTACCCATATTTACAGTTGAGGTTCAAAGGTCACCAAGGTCAATGAACTTGCAGAAAGTGCGGGTTTTGTCATTACGCGGCCATTGTTATCCGATTTGTTTGCATAACTATTGTAATAAAAGTGCCGTTGGAAAAGGTATGCACTCAACCGAGTGTCCGTTCTAGTTTTAACTCTATTTCCAGTAATTCCTTATATAGACAATTTTTATACCAATACAAACCTTATTGGCAAAAGACATTGAATGTACATATGCAACTGACATCCTTAATCCTTTGGTGATCTATAAATACTTGCATTGTTGCTAAATAAAGTTAGATATTCAAGAGCTTGTCCCTCATTCATGCCTCCTTTAGGTCTGTCACTGCCTTAATAAGGGAGGATGACAGTTTTCTGGTTCAAAAACTTGGATAAATGCATTTGCTTTTTATTGACCGTCCTCAGATTAGCTGGAGAAAATCTTTGATACCAATTGAAATAATGTAGATGTAGTTAGTTTTATGATTTATTATATGGATCCATTTCAGTACAGCTAAATATTACGTTCGATAGGGTTAAACAGCTGCGACGAATGTTATTAACTTTTCATCCTATTCGAGTAAAATTAAAAATTAGCAATCCGTATTGATGAATCT
>NC_090730.1:35696034-35713534 GCF_036898095.1 Palaemon carinicauda
CTAATAACTTCTACAAACTTCTGTACTGATATAGCATTGCATATTTGAAACAAAATTAACAAACTCGTTCAAATTAGCATTTAAACCTCCTCTACCGCCCAGGAAAAACCATTGGTAAAAAACAAAATCTCAAGTTTTGAAAAAAAAAAAAACTATGGAAACCTGTGTATCCACGGCAATAATACAGAGTAAACCAAATTTGAGTGGTGGAACCTCACTTTTGTACTACTAAGAAAAAAAAAAAAAATAATAATAATAAATTAGACTTGCTCGGGGTAGCGTGCACTAGAAAAGTGACCACTTAGACAATACCTCTTCTAACATCGAATATGTTTCACCCCACGCTAACATCTTATTGGCCACTCCATACATAACAACTGAGCTTACGTAACAAGACACTAAGATTTACTTCCATGTCGTTAGGACAATTATTTTTCGCTATACTTTGTAACGCGAAAAATTCTAGTCCTCACTTCACACCGCATTTTCTAGAGGTATAACATAATAAAACATCAAATTACATTACAACGCACCGTGCCGGTTGACCCTAGATAACACCAAAAGAAAGGGAAAGAAGGAAAGAAATGGAGAAAAGGGAATAAAGGTTCTGATTTCATTATTTATACACATTTAACCTCTCCTTTTTGAAGTCCTTGACAAACATGTTTACTTGAAACAGACTACCAACGATCGCGTCTATGGAGACACCCATCATTGACGTTATCGTTTGTAATGTTTGAAGTTGTAGCCACAGTTTTCAACAAAACAAATCGGAAATACGGGAGCTTTTAACACTTCTTAAAAATTAATTGATCAAAGGACAAAATCCTTCCAGCTTCCTCTGTATCATGCAAAATACATCAAATATGGAAAAGCATTTGTGACAACTTCTGATATCAAAACTAAAACTTCACAGTATTGGTGATTTTTTATCCTGTTCAATAAAGAAATCTTCAAATTACAATAAACTTTATTCCTCAAATCTCGGAGATAAGAAAAATTTAATGATCTATCAAAATAATAAAGTTTTTCAATATATGAAAATGTAAACCGCGCTGATTTTGCAACATCTGATTATCAAAAAGATCCTTTGTATGCACCGATCTACCAGCTAAATGCTTCACAGGTTCTTGCTAAGATTTAACAAATGATTTTTTTCCTTGGGATCTAAGTAACCCCTCATTTCATGCATCCACTTTATGGCATAAGTAGTTTGATCACTGTAGATACCGAAAGCACCGGGATCTAATAAAAGCGTGATAAATAAAGCAACATGCACTGGCATTCCTCTTTGCTCGTGACCATTATTGGAAGTCTCTTTGTTGAAAGCCAAATTTGTAGGCCTTGTCAGTGCTGTCATTCATCGATGATAGAAGATACCCATGACAACTGAGGTCCTTCAATTTCGTGTCCAAATTAGATGCCACCATCAAAGAAGACCGTTGGCATTTCATTGCATTCATGATCCTGGAAAGCAGATTCCAAAAATAAAGCATTGAACATAAACTTATAATTTCAAAACACTTTACCTTCTATATCAAAGTTTTAAATCTCAGCGAAATATTACCAGAAAATCTTATTTTTTTTTCTTTGCCGTGTGTAATAAACCTTTTGTTATGTAAACGGTCAAAAAATTTAACAATAGAGTTTCCCTCTATAACATCAAAAGTCAAGATGGAGAGGACTTCCACTCTGTAATATTAAACATAAGTGAAGAATTTCTACCTTCATTTTATTAATAACCTTTGGTATAAAGCTAAATGGAGACAACCTCCTCTTTTTTTTCCCTTGCCAAACCTCTAAGTTAAAGCATCAAGTGCCTCTGTACCTGGACACCAATATTCGAGATTAAAAACCTCTCAACTTATTTTTAAAAGTAGAAAAACATTCGTAAGAATGAATAACTCTCACATGTACATAACTCTGAAAAATGAAAGCAAGAATTGACCATTCAACCATGTTAGTTGAAAACACTTTTAAAAATCCGCTCTTTTGTACTCTTTCTGGGCTAACAAACATTGATGACCTGAACAGTGTATTCAGTACAAGTTTGAATTTTTTTATTTTCTTTGTTTTCTAAATCTGGCTTTTTCTACCTACTTGCATCAAATTCGAAAAATTTTTGTTATCTGGAACAACGTTTAATCATTGTCAAAGTACTTTACTTTACATAATTCTGTCGAAAGCCTCCTGCTTCCTTCATGTTTAATTTTAAAGATTCATTTTCTGTCCAGTTTCCAACCACACTTTTCATGAAAAAAATTTCATTGTATTCATCGCTGAAAACTTCAAAATGACTCAAAACCTACTACTGAGGTGTCACAACATAGCAATAAATTTCCCTACACCAGAGGCGTCACAATATAGCGGTAAATTTCCTATGTCTGAAGCGTCGCAATATAGCGGTAAATTTCCAATGAGGCGTCGCAATATAGTGATAATTTGCCTACATCTGAGGCTTCGCAATAGTACCTATATCTTAGGCGTCAAAATATAGTGATAAACTGCCTACATCTGAGGCGTCACAATATAGTGATAAACTTCCTACATCTTAGGAGTCACAATATAGTGATAAACTGCCTACATCTAAGGCGTCACAATATAGTAATAAACTGCATACATCTGAGGCGTCACAATATAGTGATAATCTGCTTACATCTTAGGAGTCATAATATAGTGATAAACTGCTTAAATCTTAGGAGTCACAATATATTGATAAACTGCCTACATCTGAGGTGTCACAATAAAGTAATAGATTAAATACGTCTGAAGCAAATATGGAGTTAAAGTAACGACCATTATAAAATCAAAAGAATGAATTTCTGCGTCAAAACGTGATCTCAACCAGAGCATCTGGTATTTCCCCATTATGTTCCCAACTAGCTTTGCTCAATATGTAAATATACAGAAATACTTTAACGTTTTCATTTTAACAATATCTCTGACGACAAATTTCCTGGAAATTGTGTAACAGACAATTCTATCCAAAAGATTTGCCTGAAAATAACACTTTTGTTAATCCCCAAAAATTTGGCATCTAAGCAAGGTCTTAAATTACATAGTTTATCCTTACAGTTACGAAATTTGCCTTCAGTATTCGTCCACTGTAAACCTTTCCAAATATAATTCAGTCTGAAAACCAATTACACTAACTTGTAAATAAATCCAAATCTTGAGAAAGCTTTTAAAGTGAATAGCTAGCATCCAATGCCCCTTCAAAACAACCATCCGCAGCTAGCTATGCCATTATCTAAAAAAAACTTAATTTTTCACTTCCTTGGATCTCCAATATCTAACAGACTTAAGAACTTTGGTAAAAGATATACCCCCGCTTTCAAAAATATCGAAAGATAATCCTTTATAAACAATTTTGAATTTTTTTCTCAAATGAGGAAGATATTGGCGACGTTTTGATAGATTTCTATGCGATAAGCAGACTTTAAACCGTAAGTAAATATAAAGTCCTTAAAAAGTTTGTAATAAAAAACCAGCCTTTGCTTAGCATTTCAATTCTTAGCCACCGTCAAAGGAATTATATCTTATTTTCTCAGATAACAGTGTCACCCATTCTCTTTCTATCAAGCTCTAAAACTTTTAATAAATTCTGATTCATCCCTCTCTGACCTATTTTTACCCAATCCGATAACCATAGTAACGGTTTTGAGATGGAATTTTGTAATAGCGCTTTTCGACGTCAATGACTATCTTACCGGACTCAATCTAATTCCGTTCAATGTATTGTGAATAAGAACAACCAACAGGCGATTAAAGAAAAATAAAATAAAATAAACACCAAGTTCCAATTTCCTTGTACCAACTGCAAAGTATACAAAATAAAAACAGCTATATTTTCACTAATCTTTTCGACACCTTTCTTGGTACATTTCCGGCTCCAATGTCCCTTTTCGGCCTTTATTGAGCTCTAGACATCTTCCATCAAAGTTGATATAAATCCACAGACTTTCCCTCGATCTTTAACTAGCTTGATACTTTCGGTGATGCTGTTCTTTGCGTACTAACTCGTTTCTGCAGCAGTTTTAGATGTTCCTTGTCCTCCAAATTGATAAACAATCGCATCTAATGCTAACATTTTTGCCCCCCGGGTGAAGTCGATTCGCCGTCCTAATTGCACCCATACTTGGTGGAGTCTGTTCGCCGTCAACATAGGAGTTGTTTCGCCCCCATTATGAAGAAATGAACCAAGACGTGCAATTGGCAGCAGATTTTTTTTTTATTGTTTGTAAAGTCATCGTTAATATAATTAAGATTAATATCATATTTTATTCTATTCTATGTACAATAATTTACATTATTACCGTAGAAAATAATCAGAATCATTCAGAATCACTCCTAGCAAATATAAAAAAATCGTACTTACCGCACCACCTCCTCCTTCCTCAGAGCATGTGCTGGGCTTTACAGCCCTACTCCTATTGTGGAGTCAGAGTAACTATAATTATATATATATATATATATAATATATATATATATATATATATATATATATATATATATATATATATATATATATATATATATATATATATACATATATATATATATATATATATATATATATATATATATATATATATATATATATATATATATATATATATATATATCTTATCTTCTACGGAAATAATGTTAATTATTGTACATAGAATAGAATAAGATGTGATATTAATCCTAATTATATTAACGATGACTTTACAGACAATAATAAAAATTCTGCTGCCAATTGCACGTCTTGGTCCATTTCTTAATTGCCGGGCCGAAACAACTCCTATATAGAGGGCGAAACGACTCCTATGTTGACGGCGAACAGACTGCACAAAGTGTGGGTGCAATTAGGACGGCGAATCGACTTCACCCCGGGGCGAAAGTGATTGACCGCGAAACCGACTGACGGCGAAACGTCTATAACCCGCGGGGGGTGGGGGGTGGTTTGCACAGAGGGAAAGAGGCTTGGGTACTGATCTTGTGTGAACCTGTTCGGATCACTATCGTAATATTTGATAACCCCAAAAACGCTTCTTCCTCTGCTGTACATAAGTGAATTTAAAATATTAAGCTTTTTAAAAGTAGAATATGTACACAATATATTCAGACTTCGTTCATTATCTTTTTTCTTTATAATTTGGTAGTTTTTCTCAAGAGGGATGTGTCCCAGTAAGTAAGAGACCTATTCTTGTCAGCAGCTGATACATAAATTGAAATAGAAAATCCTTGCAAGTCATTCACCATAAATCCACGCAAGAAATATAACTCCATCCAGAATAACAACAGTTTCTGATCGCTTACAAAAACTAATTAAATCATTCATTGTCCGAAAATTAACATTGCTCAAATTTTTATTATTATTATTATTATTATTATTATTATTATTATTATTATTATTATTATTATTATTATTAAGACGTAAAGTCACACGATCACTAGGATATAAGAAACTCCTACGGAATACAATGTTAAACTAAAAAAAGAAACATCAACTTTTCTTTTTCGTGATCAGCAGACACACTTCTGTACAACGTCAACTGACCATCTTATGGTTCCCCCAAGAAACCCAATCTACCCCAGTACCATCATGTCATTTTTATCTTTCCTTTTTGATTTCGAAGATGAAACAATAACTGTTCATGTTTAAGCGTTTCAGATAGTAATTTTTCTAGTAATTAGAAAAGGATTATTACTTCTGTTGAAATTTGCTGTTAATGACTAATATGTCATTAGTAGATAGTAGGTTGGCAAGGGCACCGGCCACCCGTTGAGATACATACATTGGTTCCTTTGACTGGCCAGACTATAGTCTTGCTTAATCTTTACATTGCACCTGGAAACACTGAGATTTTTACATATTCTCCTGTTATTCACCTGAAAACACCGAGATTACCAAAAGTTTCTTACTCGTTTAAGGGGTAAATTACTACAATGTAATTGTTCAGTTGGAAATTTCCTCTTGGTACAGGTAGAAGAAAGACTTAAGCTATGGTAAGCAACTCTTCCAGGAGAAGGACACACCAAAATCAAACCAATGTTCTCTGGTCTTCAATAGTGCCATAACCTCTGTACCAAGGTCTTCCTCTGTCTTGGAGTAGAAGTCTCTTTCTTCAAGGTACGTTTTTAGAATTAGAAAGTATGGTAATTAGATGAGCTGCTAGCCTCATGTCCAAAATTCTAACGCCTTCAGACATGGGTATTGTGGCAGGATGTTGCAACAACAAACCCTTGAATCACTTTAACCCGTAAAAATTTTCAACAATGTAAACTTTCCTCCTACGTTATCATCAACTGGATTATTGAACAGAAGGAACGGTAAAACCAATCATAACCTTATAAATTAATTTCCTACAAACTAAAACACCTAATACACTAATCAACAACATTCAAATAACCTAATATTTATTATAATTGGTCCTTAAACTATAATCCTTGAAACTGCACTTATAACATAAAATCTCAAATAAACCCCCTAAACGTAACATTCAAAATAGAAAACCAACCACTTTCAAAATAAATAAAAAAACACACAAAATTTAAAACAAAAATAGACCACAACCAAATATGTATAATAAATATATATGGACATGGACAATAGTCCAAATAAACCAAAAAGTCTTTTGATTAAGAGCACACTGCCACAACTCGATGGCACACGGTAACCTTCCCCACTACACAAAACACACTATCAAGCAAAGATAAACAAAACTGTACTTACTGATAAAATAAATAATCACTTCCAAAGCTGGTAGGATAGATATAAAATCCAGCGTCCAAAGGCACAACTGCCCTTGTCTGCAGTCAATCAAAAAAGCTATTAGCTCAAGACATTCATCAGTCTACTAAACTAGCTACCAAAAAAATAAACAAACAACCTTAATTATATCAACAGTCTTTCTCACAACAAATAATCATTACATTAACTCTCTCTCTCTCTCTCTCTCTCTCTCTCTCTCTCTCTCTCTCTCTCTCTCTCTCTCTCTCTCTCTCTCTCTCTCTCTCTCTCTCTCCCTCTCTCTCTCTCTCTCTCTCTCTCTAGGGATTTGGCAAAACAAAAGGCAAAATTAAGAAAACAAAAAGTTGATCTTTCATAGCGTATGCTGTCCAATGCATCACACTCAATGCTTATGTTCTAAGTGTGGACTCGAGTCACTCATATGAAAGACGTCATGATTCAAGAGGAAGACGATGAAGATGACAAAGCAGAATTAGTAGAGGAAATAAAAAAAGGAAAATTGGATTATGCCATATTCTTTTAATTTGAAGAATTACTTTTAAACACGTTTTTAGAAAGTGGATTAATTGTCTGAACAAAAGTCACTGGTTCTTGAGTAGTTTATGAACTTGGCTTAAAATATTTTCTGAGAGAGAGAGAGAGAGAGAGAGAGAGAGAGAGAGAGAGAGAGAGAGAGAGAGAGAGAGAGAGAGAGAGAGAGAGAGAGTGAGAGAGCTTGATGAATACGAGGCTGGCAAAGAGAAATAAACCCTAATGGGTCTCGGTCTTCAAGCATCACTAACACGTTATTCATCATTTAGAGTTATATCATATATATGACTCCAGTCCTACACTTTCTTGAAAGCGTGGTTTATTGAGAGCCAGTGGTGACAGACGCTCCATATTTCTTTACTCAAATTTTGATATAGGTTAAATGAAAACTGAAGGTTCTCTTCGACGAAAACAAATGCAGACTTATGCTATTATAAATAAAAATGAATTAAATTAGGAAAGCAGATTTTATCTCTCTGGCAACGAATTAGACTTACTTTATAGTTCATTTCTATTAACATTTATGCTTCCTAATCAGTAAAGAGTGCATTATTATTATTATTATTATTATTATTATTATTATTATTATTATTATTATTATTATTATAATTATTATTATTAGTTGGTAAAGCAAGATGCTATAAGCTCAAGGGCTCCAACATGGAAAAATTTATCCCAGTGAGGAAAGGAAATAAGGAAATAAACACCACAATTAATATGAAATATTTTGAAAACAGTATCATTAAAATATATCTTTCATTCATAAACAGTAAAAACTTAAAATAACAAAAACAAGAGGAAGAGAACTCTACCTCATGACCGTGGAAGACCATGGTACAGAGTGTTCTCCTAAAAGAGCTGCTTGCCATAGGTAAAGAGTCTCCTCTGATCTTAACAAGAGCAATGTAGCCGCTGAATCAGTACAGTGCAGTAGTCAACTGTAAGCTGTAAGAGGGCAGAGGAGAATGTGTAAAGAATAGACCAAACTATTCGGTGTATGTGTAGGCAAAAAAAAAAGAAAAAAAAAAAGTGAGTCGTAACTAGAGAGAGGGATCCAATATAATAATGTCTGGCCAGTCAAAGGACCCAACGAGCGGCTGGTGCCCTGACCAACCTACTACCTAACATAATGTATAATGTAATGTAAATTGAGTTTTGTTCCATTACTCACCATGGCTTTAGCTTAATGTGTCATGACTAAAAAATAGAATTATTGAATGTTTTCAACTCAACAGTTCTATAAATAGCAACTAATAAAGAAAATATTTATCTCTTTTATCTATTCAAAGATGCCGGAACATCGCTCTTACGCTTACATGGATTAAGTAGGATAATGCCGCATCCCTGGGACTTGGCTTTGGAAGATTTATGGGAACCATTTTCATCCATATCAGCAATATCCTTCCGGCTCTAATCCACGAGCTAGATACAGATAAAACAGGAGAAGCATAATGGAACAGACTATCATATCCTCGAAGAATAAATGGGGTGGTAGGAGAATGCGATATTTTTTTTTTTTCACAAAATGGAACAGATTCAAAAGGGTCCATACCCTCATGCTCCTCGTCAGGATTTATAGTCCTTTTCTACCTAATTCATCGAAACTCCCAAAATGGTGGAATATATGGTAGAATATATTAGAGTGCATGATACATTCCTGATAAAAAAGAAAAAAAAAAAAAACAAGACCACAATATCAGCAATGGTTAGCCCTTTGGCGAACAAGTAGCCCGAAGGGGCTACATGTTTACATTTTTTGCGGGTCAAATGGACATATGCTATCTACCAATAGGACCATATTTCAAGCTTGTACTTGGTGAATTACAGTGTGATAGTTTATGCACTTGTGTGGGAAATAAATGCAAAGCGAGTAAGTGTCAGCTCAACCCTTCAAGCATAAACTGCTGAACACTTTTTGTGTTCTCTACCAGCCTACACCACCATTAATTATGGCAAGTCGCTGAAAACTATACATAGTGATATTACTGAAATTAGTTTGTTATTGGAAGATATAGGTTGTTCCATACATGTCCAAATTTCTCACAGGATTTAGACCAATGCAGTTGGTGCCACATTATGATAACCAGCAAGTGAAGTCGATGGAGGTTCCCTGTCCTAATTTCATATAGGAATAAAATGGGGAAATAGATGCCATTGACGCAAGTGACATAGTGACCAAATTTGTTTGTGAACACATACTATGAGTTTTTTCTTATCTCCATAATTTCTACTCGTGCCTGTTAAAAGGTTATGTAGCCTATAGTGATCGTCATCCCTGGTATGGGGCAACTACGTTACCGACGGCACTGTCATTAAAATAAATACACACATAAACACACACACACACACACACACACACATATATATATATATATATATATATATATATATATATATATATATATATATATATATATATATATATATATATATATAGTTTTACTGGGTTTGACCCATCATCTGTATTTTTCATCGCTATTTAAAGGATAAGGAATTGGCTACAGATTCCTGATGCCTAGTTATGGATGGTGAAAAGGTCGGATTGCTTTTATCCGGGTGCAGTTCGCCGAGAAGTGCAGATATATCTCAGTTGCCTTTTCTTTCTCGCCCTCTATTGATGAATAGGCATGTTTTTGCGCACAGGTATTATATGGAATAAATAATTTTTGCAACCAAATGATTGCACCATCTTTTTTTCATTACTAACTTTGAGGAATTATTACCGCACTATTCAAGATTAAATTGGTTGCGAGATATGTGTTTGTCTTCTGTTCCACATTGGAATACTGTGATAATGGCTAAGACAACGTTCCAGGTTAGGTTATGCAGAACTTGGTTAATTTTAGAAAAAAAGTAATAAATTATTGATATGGGTAATTCATCACGCCTGTAATATGAGTTTATATAGTATCTTGTTTTTAAGTTTTCCTTATAATTACCCATTCGTTTTTATATCCTTTTCATTATTTTTTATTCAGAGGTTTCTTTTTTATTGTCAGAATCTATTTTTGGGTGAAAATTTTTCTTCATATAATTTCGTAATGTTGTAAATATAATATCGCCCACTTTTATAGCATTTGTTTTAATTCATTGCAATTAAAAAAATAGTAGCTACATCGATTTTTTTTTCAGAAAAGAATTCATCCTTTCCTAGTATCCAGAACATCCAATCAGTTTTTCACTTAGTCACTACCTCGACTATTTCTTTGTCTACTCAGCCGATAACCAGTCCTCAATTTGGTTAATTCCAGAATTTGGCTTTGATATCGATTAGCTGTTGCTGCATTGTGTCTAACTCATAAATTTTGCTATATTATCATCAGTGTACAAATGTGAATATATATGTTTCGTCCATTGCTTTTTATTTATTTTCGTTGAATCCTTGAAGTAAAAAATATCTGATATTTTTGTTAAGGACAAATGACGAAGTAAGGTATATTTAAATTTTCAGGCAAGAAAAAGATATTGATCGTTGACCTAGGATGTAGGAAGTTAACATATGGACAATATGACATTAACGACACAAACTGTTTCACCATAACCTGGAGAAAAGTATTATGTTCTATTACAAGAGTAACCATTATTTTTTGATATGCAAATCATTACTTTATTTTGTTTACAAGAATGAACCTCGATAGATAAGCAGAGTTGGATAGGGACGTTTTAGTTTATATTCTATGTGGCTTTTAAGTGTCTGTTTCAAATGCTTCCTCCAAGACTTTAGAAATTTGCAAAAATTGAAAGCTGGATATCACTATTAAGGTGAATGAATAAAAAGAAGTTTAAGAGATAACAATTATGAATTTACTTCTATAACTGCATTAAGTTAAATGAATATATCCGGAGAGAGAAAGAGAGAGAGAGAGAGAGAGAGAGAGAGAGAGAGAGAGAGAGAGAGAGAGAGAGAGAGAGAGAGAGAGAGAGTGTGGAAACCTATTGAAGCATATCAAATTGACTCAGTTGCGAATTTTCCATTGCAATTAGTATGCTGATGTACGCCAAAGAGTGAATTAAGGATGTAAAGTATTAGTGACAGTGAAAGAAGTGGTAAAGAACAGAGGGTTTGGAATGAGTGTAAAGAAAGTTCTGTATGAGAAAGTGATTGTGTCAACTGCATTGTATGGATCGGAGTTGTGGGGAATGAAAGTGACGGAGTGACCGAAATTAAACGTGTTCGAGATGAAGTTTCTGAGAAGTAGGGCTAGTGTATCTCGATAAAATAAGGTTGGGAACGAAGTAGTGATGGTGAGAACAGGTATAAGAAATGAATGAGCAGCTAGAATGGATATCAATGTGTTGAGGTGGATTGGCCATGTAAAAAGAATGAAAACATGGCCATTTGCTAAAGGTGGTGATGAATGCAAGATTTGATGGGAGAAGTGCAAGAGGAAGGTCAAAGTTTGGGTGGATAGGGGGGGGGGCGGTTGAAGAAAGCTCTAGGTGATAGGAGGATAGATGTGAGAGACAAAAGAGCGTGCTAAAAACAGGAATCAATGGCGATATATTGTGTTGTATTTCCGATCGGTCCTCCTGGTACCTCGTGTCACCTTGGTGACCACTGAGGTAGCGGCAGTAAGGGTTTCATAATATAAAGTTTCATATGTGGTGGATAATGGGGAAAGATGGGCTATGGCTTCCTAGTACTACCAGCTAAATTCGGCTGAATCCCCCGTCAGGCTGGGAGGAATGAAAAGAAGAAAAGTCTGTTTTATTTTTTCCTTTTTTTTATATCAGCTTCCGCCCAAAGTTAGTGGAAGTGCCTTAGTGTGTGTGTGTATATATATATATATATATATATATATATATATATATATATATATATATATATATATATATATATATACATATATATATATATATATATATATATATATATATATATATAAATATATATATATATATATATATATATATATATAAATATACATATATATATATATATATATATATATATATATATATATATATATATATATATATATATATATATATATATATATATATATATATATATATATATATATATTATATATATATATATATATATTTATATATATATATGTATATATATATATATATATATATATATATATATGTATATATATATATATATATATATATATATATATATATATATATATATATATATATATATATTATAGCCACGTAAGGAAAAATGGAAAGACTTGATTGGAGTTAGTACTTTCATCCACTCAGGACATTATCAAACTCAGCAATGAGAATACATATACAAAGACATCGTATATATACTGGAGAAGGGGATCCAAGAGCTGTCAGTTTCTTAATAATTCTGGAGAAGTTAGATTTAAGATGAAAGGATAATACTGGATTAACGGAAATCAGACCTGGGCTTAGATTCAAATTTCTACCTTGAGTACGGGAGATTAAAAATTATTCAACAATATTCCTTCGGAAATAGTCATTTACATGGATTACTTTTTCCGCCTTTGACCAACCAATTCTGTGACTTGACCCTAACCAGTGGGAGGCCAAAGAATTATATATATGTATATAAATATATATATATATATATATATATATATATATATATATATATATATATATATATATATATATAATAGGTAGTTCGATAACTGTTAGTGCTAAATGGAATGAAGGAAATAGTTTCAAAGAATATTTTTCTTTTTCTCGAATCAAATATTTGTCTGCCTGAAATATCACCAATTAAAACACTTTAATGACCGAAGGGCTTTTATTACAACCATTGACCCAATTAATAGTTTTGTTATCTGGCCTTAAAATCGGGGTCTGAACTCATAGTGATACAGAGTTCCATGAAAGACAACAACGCCCCATTATTTTTAATGTTCAAAATATTCGTACACAAGTGAAATATAATTTTGACTGAAACTTGAAACCAGAAATGTCCTTCCTCTTCTCATCAATTTAGTTTATTAATTGAATTTAGCTTGACATTGGATTGAAGTATCTAACTTTGATCAAGATATAACCAAATATACATTATTTTTTTACTATTTAAATAGGGATTCATAAATATTCATAGTGAATGTGTAACAAATATATTAACTTTAAAGTAACTTTGAATGCCACATTTTCAATGAAGTAATATAACCGACCTCCCTGTGTCCTGAACTGCTAGATATTTTGCCTAAGTCGTATACAATTATGCACCACTTTACCTATACTCAAGGTCTATTTATGTAATGTCAGCCGGTGCGCAGATTATAATTTAAAGGTTAGTGACGCCAGTCCTGCCAAGCCCAGGATTATTAATCCTGGCCAAGCCAAAGGTCAACAATGAATCCTATCATCAGTGTTGGCTTTGATGAAGTCAAATTCTGAAACTTTTAGTGAACGACAACGATTAACTGTATTGTCATTTGACGAGATGAGTATAGTGAGTGAATGGTGTTATGACAAGAGCACTGACATATTATATAAACCACATATGAGACTGCAAATGGTAATGTTCAGAGTGCTGATAGGTAAATGGAAACAATCAATATACTTTGATTTCGACGAATCCAATATGCAGGAAAAAATAATTGATTTGATAAAGGAAGTGAAATACGCAGGTTATCCAGTGGTGGCAATAGTGCATGATTTAGGGCCCTGCAATCTTAGGTTATGGAAATAATTTGGAAAAGACCCTTTATGTACGAAAACATCTATCCAGAATCCATGTGCAGACAGACAAATATTCCTTTTTGTAGATGCTCCTCATTTACTCAACTTAGTCAGGAATAATCTTCTAGATTTTGGGTTCACGTTTCCAAACGGAGATAGAATTGGAAATAGTGATGGAATCTAAAACAGAGTATGGATTGGCTTAAAAAAATGTCAGATTTACTTAAACGTTCAAGGGTCAGAACGGCAGCGTGTTAAATATGCTGCACAGTTGCTGTCAAGAAGTTACGGTAATGCTCTTAGTTTTCTAGGTAAAAGAGGGCTTTTCAATATTGATGAAAGGGAAGCAACAGGTCAGTTCATATTGTTAATGGACGAATGGTTTGACATTATGAATACTTCATCTATGAAAGGCGACAAACCTACTCGATGTGCTTCCGGTATAAATTTGGAGTATCAGACAAGTGTTATGAAAAATATTATTGACATCATGTCAAAAATGCGAGTGATAAAAGTTTTCAGTAACAAAATCAATAGATTGCTAGAAAAAAAAATTCTATCAATTTTAAAAAGGAATAATCTTATCTTACTACTCTCTTCTAGGCTTGCTTGAAATGTTCAAGACGTCTTATGAAGTCGATTATATCCTAACAAGGAGGCTTAATCAAGACAGTCTGGAACATTTATTTACTTGTATTAGGCAGATTAGCGGCCCACATGATCATCATAACGCAGTAAATTTCAAATGCACACTGAAAAAATATTTGTTAGGGAAAGAAGTAGCCCTGACAAAGACTGCCTGTCTAATACATTAGTGTCCAAGTGTTCATCTATACAGGAAAACATCAGATAAACAACGAGAAATTGCCTTGGATACTTGTCTTACCAGTCTCATCTCAAGAGATACTGGATTTAATCAAGAATCATGGATAGCAGAAGGTGATGATATTCTTGAATTAACTGAAACACGCAAAGAGAATGAAATACCTGAGAGTACAATGAGTTTTGTAACAGAGGAGGAATCTTTGAGGTATATAGGAGGTTAATTAGTTAAAAAAATTTCATTGAAATATCCTGAATAAGGAAAACAAAGGTCAGGTGTTGTTGCAGATGACAAATGTTGGATAGATGTAATGAACAAAGGTGGTCTTCATGTACCCACAGATTCTTTCTTTTCCCAATTAAGTAAGATGAATAAAAATCTTTTTAGCTGTTCATGGTGAAAAATTAAGAGCTGGAAATAATTGTATAAGAACTCTTGCTGACGAGATGAAAACTTGCTGGAATTGCCTTACCAGCTGATGTTATATTTCTTTTTAAAAATATATGTATTCTACAGAATTAGACATTTAAACAGGAAAATTGATTTCAGTAAAAAAAAAAGTCAAGAGATTGGAGAAGTATGAATAGGAAATGTATGAAAATTGTTAAATAGAGATTTTGTAAGTAAATTATGATTTCTATTCATGAACCTACAAATTATATTTCTTCTATATTTGAGAATTGTATAATAGAAACATTGTAAATAGATTCATAACTTATTTGTGAACCAAGAGATTATATTTCATTTATATTAAAAAATTATGTAGTGGAAACTTTGTTAATAAACTGACAACTTATTTATGAAACTGCAAATTATATTTCCTTTATATATGAAAATTGTAATATAGAAACATCGTAAATAGGGATATTATTTATGAAATTGTAAATTATATCTTATTTATACCTTTATATAAGAAATTAAATGAAGTTATTTTATTTTAGGTTTTCTCTAACGATGCTACGATTAATTTAATAAAAAAAATTATCCAATTTCTAAGAGAGAGAGAGAGAGAGAGAGAGAGAGAGAGAGAGAGAGAGGGGGGGGGAAGCATATCAAATAAGAAAATAATTTGATAAGAAAAGGGTAAAGAGTATATAAACAAAGGTAAATACGCAAGGGTTCCTTTAACTCTATGGCCGGAGTGACGTCTTGCGCAGAAGTGGCTTAAATAGTACCGCTGTCTGGCCGACCTTACATCTATAGACCTTGCCTATACCATATGACCTCTCTTTGGTTACTCGTAGTCAAGTAGCTTTAGCGTAGATGAATTAACAAATTTGTAGTGGCGTCTTGCACTTCCTAAGGATGGAGGGGAATCCTAAAGGTTTGACGAATTATTTTGACATTGTCTTTAGCTCGGGCTATTTTGGTTGCTATGGGTGTGTGACAGAGAATACTAATATTTGGAATGTTTACCTTTTATAGCCAGAAACAAAAGAATTCTTTCTCCTTAATGAAATGAAAATTTTGTTTCAAATTCTGATGCAAAGTTTTCATATCGTCTTACTATTGACATTGGGCATTATTTACTTTTTTTTGTTAGATGGAGAAAACAATAGACCTGTATATTTTTCCTAAAAAAACGTAGTCCCATTACAAGAAGTAAACACGTAAACAATACTTGAAACATTAGCTTTGAGGGCCTAGTCATAACAACTTTAGGGCATTCGAACTTTTTTATGAAGGGGACTTGATATAACATTAGGAAAAGTTCAGTACTAGAACTTCGTCTTATTTCTCAAGGGTAATACCTTTACGGTTCAAGAAAGAGCGTTCACAAAAAGCTCCATTTAACATAAACATGTGGAGCGGAGGAGTCTACAGAAATAAGGAAAGACTTGACAATGAAAGAAAACAGGAGAAACGAAGAGAATAAAAAAATCTATTTTCATCAGCATCTGAAGCAATTAGAGCTTCACACCAATTTTACGCACCTTAGAGTATGCTGGCAAAGGAGACTTGAGCTCATGTGAGATAACACCTAGACAGCTACCTGCCAAAATGCAAAATAATCCAAAACCCCTTTAAGTTTTTTTTTTTTTAATTTGAAGTTTTATTGAAAGCATGAGAGTGGTACCAAACTGTAGCGTAAATGTTATAAATTTTTTTTACCAAAATGTATGATCCCATTCTTATGTATTTGACAATATAGAAAACTTTATGGGATGCACTTGGGGATACGGACGCTTCATTTTTAGCTGGGATTTTGAAATTCTTTCTAGCACAAATTGAAGGTCGTTCTTCTCCGGACGTTTCTGCATGTAGCTTAGAATGAAAATATATGTCTTTTATCTTTGATAAACGAATAATTACTTGAAACAACGTTAAGAATAAATTTCTATGATTTGCATGACAGAAATCCATTTTTTATTCTGGGCATCCTACAAATAAAGAAGTTTTTGTTTCTTCTTTTCCAGGTTCCTTTATTCATGTCCTTCCGAATATCCTTTCCAGCTCTGCAACAAGCAACCCCATAGATTACCCCGTGAACCAAAAAAAGGAAAAGCGGGAGTGTATGATAATAAAAAGGACTGTCACATCGAAGGAGAATAATTTTGTTATTAAGGGATCGTGGAAGCACTTATGACCGTTCCGAGCATGGAGGATAGAATGAGTCTTACCTCTTCTGATAATGGAGTTATCAAATTAAGTTGAATCTAAAATGTATTGAATAATAGACATTCCCCCCCCCCCCCTCTCTCTCTCTCTCTCTCTCTCTCTCTCTCTCTCTCTCTCTCTCTCTCTCTCTCTCTCTCTCTATTCACTTCTAATCCGAC
>NC_090730.1:35723534-35726034 GCF_036898095.1 Palaemon carinicauda
TAATAGACTCCTGGACGTAAATAGGATTACCATAACATAAGATTGGCAACGTATGATATCTGTACCGGCCATTACACAGCAGCCTTAGAAAGTTTGACGGACTATAGTATAGCTTGCATCCTACATTACTCTTTGGAGTTATATATGTATCCTCAAAATATATATAAAAGTATCTTATATCCTACCAACTTTTAAGTCTAAAAAAATCAATTGAGGGAAGTTTTTTAAGTTATAGGTATGATACTTTAATTGCAACCCACATGGATAGCGTGCGCAGCATATCCATGTACCTTATACGAGAACACAGGAGAAATGAGATAGTTTTGAATTACTAGTGAAGCCAGAAAAGGCAGAGCAAAGACCATTTGAGGGACTTGATATAACCCATTTGTAATTATGATAATCTAATTTTAACTATTAATTGAATTTAGTCGTTCCAGCTTGAGTCAATATAATTAATACAATAGTCGTTCAAACTACACCAGCTTGTCAACATGGAAGGAACAGAGAATTTGGTTAGGATGCAAACTATGTTAGTATACAAAATGGAATCTTATTGTGTTGTTTCCCGACTTTGTTTTTTTTATGCAAGAACAGGCCAGGATTCAATTAAATTCAATGTTTTTCAGACGAACATTATATCTTTGTTTCCCATATCTTCTTTTCAGATTACAGTTCCTCCTTACAGGCACTGAACTATGTGGGATATATGACTCATATACTTCATCTGCTGCCCCCAACTCTCCTAACCAGAAAGGACTTTACTGAAACAAGATTGCAGATTTATATTGTCACCACACAGATTTGAACCGACAAACATAGCTTCCAAATTTACAAACATAGCTTCCAAATTTCACTGCGTTTGCAGAACTTACCAAAGTCGGGTGGCATTCAGCAAGTTTCCGAATTGAAATATTTTTAGAACGGTTGATTACAAAATTGAAATTGAACACATGTATCACACATTAGTAAATGGAAATTTACAAAAATCTTACACATACAAAGAAATTATACATACACACACCCACAAACACACACACACACACACACACATATATATATATATATATATATAAAATATATATATATATATATATATATGTATATATATATATATATATATACATATATATATAAATATATATATATATATATATATACAGTGTATATATATATATATATATATAAAATATATATATATATATATATATAAATATATATATATATATATATATATATTATGGTGATTATATTTCTAATATGTTTTCACAAAAAAATGGCTCTACAGTTATCATTATTACAGACGACACACAGTTTCATACATGGGGTCTCATTGAATATTTCTTGAATTATACATAAATAATACAGAGAGAGAGAGAGAGAGAGAGAGAGAGAGAGAGAGAGAGAGAGAGAGAGAGAGAAAAAAAAAAATCTTCGTGGTAGCTGTGGATTTCCTCTCTTTTATGATCGACGGTGACACTTCTTACAACCTTCCCTGACCACAATCGTCCCCTGGAGAAATCCGGTCAACTCGGCCCACTATGATGTAAGCTTTTCCCTTCATTTTCTCGAGGAAGCAATGGGACAACTGTCACTCTTCATTTGCTCACCTTTCAGCTCATTCACTAGAAGGAATTACATTGCCGATTATGGGTCATTTGAGTGGTTAATGGCGACTTTAATATACAGAGAATGAGTGCTTTGTTGATTCATGGCTTTGTGTATTTCCAGAGTTGATAACTAAATAAACTCTTTAACCACATAATAATTGGCATTGTGTTTGTTCGTGTGCTTTTGGATTTCCAAACTTACAGTTAAAATTGACTTTAACTGCACAGCAAAAGGGTATTGTATTTGTTATTAAAAAGATAATAGCTAAATAGCCAGTTTAACTAAAAGAGAATTGGTATTGTGGTTATTCGTCTGTTTTGGATTTCCCAAGTTCATGGTTAAATAAAAACTTTAGGTACAAAGTTAAGGGTTATGTGTTGGTTCAGGGCTTTTAGGTTTCGAAAGTTAAGGAATAAATAGCGACCGCTCTATTTTTAGGAATGCTGATTGCTGTCCGTCCCCATAAACGTTAAAATAATTGAAATGCATTAGGATTCTCAGGTCTACTGCATGGTGCTTAATAATATGTTTAAGACTAGTTCATTTCAAGTTAATTGTTGCATACGGAATATTATTACGCATAGTATTCTATAACAACTCATAGAGCATTGAGAAACTAATATTAAGATTCGGAAAGCGGAAAGAATTTTAGATATCAAGGTTGCAACCGACAAATGAGGCATTTACTATTATAAATGTTTTCACATGTAAATAAATGTTTTACAAATGTTTCCTAATTTGAAAGCTTTTGCACTCATACTTGTATACACAAAACTTTTATATAAATAAAGGAACCTAATTACCAAATTGCAATAACAAACTTGCATATTCTCGGTTACAATTTGAGTCTCATGTATATATCCTATTGAACTTCACCTCTATTTAAATC
>NC_090730.1:35731034-35734566 GCF_036898095.1 Palaemon carinicauda
CAATAACACACGTTTATTATTCAAAAACCGTTATCAGTTTATCTTATCCAATGAAGAAGCAATCCTAAACTTCATCTCTTCTCGCAGTTTGCTCTAATGCGCCCTTACTCGGCCATGGATTAAGTAGGATACTGCCAGATACTTAAAGGATTTGAACTTTTGGAGAGTTGTCGGAACTCTCTCTGTGCCCTTTCAGTTTTAAATCGCGATTTAAAAGAAGGTTTAAAGAATGAAAGTGCTAGGGACTGTCTCTTCGCCGAAAAACAAATTGAGTCATTACTGGATCGTGGATGTCATTTTTTATGGTTGGGAGCATGGAAACTGGAACGGACGTTACTGTCTTAGGTAACGACGCCATCAAGTCTAATTAAGAGCAGCGGTGATCATGAACTTCGAACTCTGAAAAGCGAAGGAAACGGTTCCAAATAGCCTCTCTTACCGAGGTGAATTTTATCTTTTTTAAATGACGAGTCTTCAACCAACATGGAGGTGTTATAATTAACATTTCTCTTTTTATAGTATCATGGCTCCATTTCCCAAGGTTTCGATCGTTTGAAGTAGGGATGGTTCTTCACTTCTGAGTCGCGGTCTGAAGTATTGCAGTAAGTCTGCAGATGATGGGTGGTTGCGTTCGATATGAGAAAATAGTAACAATAGTCTAATTTTTTTATAATGCCCTGGAAGATATTCTTTATCGACGAAGGGAACAGTGTTCTTCGTATAAGAATAATTTTCTATAGTATACTACAATCATCATGGTTGTGATCTTCGAAGGTGCCATTACATATTACAGACGTACTTGAGTTGTTGTTCCACAGGTATAGGGATACACTGGACCTTCCACCTTAAAGAACGAAATATGAAATAGGAAATTAAAGAAAAGAACTCAGGTCCATTTTAATCTTAACCTTTGACATAGCAGAATCTCCTTCCCTCTGAATTGTGGGAGGTCACCTCTCTTTTATAATCTCTTCACTTACAGCTGATGTAGCATTTTAAAGAATAAGGAGCGAAAAGGGAAGGAACTGTTTTCCCCTCAAGGGTCTTTACCTCCTCACACATTTTTCTTCTTTTCTGCCTCATCGCTCCCAGCACACCCTCACACCTGTACCTAGGGCCATCCCGAATCCTTCCGCCCATGTCGGCTAATTATAGGTATCGTGACAATTAACCTTTCTTATTTTCTTCTCTTCCTGCTTACCCTCCTCCTCCTCCTCCTTTTACCAGCCTGGCAATCGGAATCCTTCATCCACCCCCCCCCCACCCCCCGGCTTTCCTCCACCCACAGGCACTCCTGCACTATTGCTCTTGGGTTTATTTACCTCTCGAGGCTCGTGTCATCAAATACTCAACGTTTCAGATTTGGTAATTGTTTACAACACCACGCTCTCCATTTACTCCAAAATAATGCAATCCTGCAGTCCTCATTTTCTTGCACAATAATTATTTAAATTCTGAGAAAGCAATAATTAGCAAAATATGTTGAGGAATGGGGAAGGGTTATAGAAAAAAAATAGCTCGGTTTCCTCACCAAACGACTTGGAACTGAGATTTCAACATAGTCAACCAAACAGAATTCGTGATGCCAGCGTACATAAACAGAAGTTCGTAATGCCAGCGTACATTTGATATACTGTATATTCAAAATATAGTTAATAAAAAATTTAGTGATTACTCAAAAGTGTCACTATTTGTAAATTGCATTTTTTATGGACCGTTTTGAGTAATTAATCCATTTTTAATTAAGTATACTTTGAATATACAGCATATCAAATGTACGCTGGCATCACGAACTTCTGTTTATGTACGCTGGCATCACGAATTCTGTTTGGTTGATTATGTTGACATGTCAGTTCCATGTCATTTGGTGAGGAAACCGAGCTATTTGCATTTTATAACCCCTTCCCCCTTCCTCAACATATCTTGCTAATTATTGCTTTCCCATAATTTAAATAACCACCTAATTACTGTGCAAGAAGATGAGAACTGCAGGATTGAATTATTTTGGAGTAAATGGAGAGCGTGGTGTTGTAAACAATTACCTCTGGTTCTCTCTCTCTCTCTCTAGCAAAATATGGCTAATTTTGAAGACTGTCATTTTCTATTCTTTAAATGTTTAATCTTAGCCATATTGCCTAAATCCACACTATGGGAACTCTGTGCTTTTTCATACCCATATCTCTTCAGTTTTAGTCACAAAGAAAACGCCACTTACCACTTGAAGACTTGGTTTCCACTCTTTCATTTTGTTCAAAGTCTCGTGTTTAAAGGAATGCAATTTGAGTGTGTGAAGGTGAGTGCCATACACAAACAGATGGTATCCTTTTCTAGTAAGATGTACAAAGACTCGTTTCATAAGGGTTGCTCTCATGACCGTGTAATAAAAGGAGCTTGAATTTTTTACGACGCTTAGATATCAGATGAGAGGAGCCATTTTAGGTAAACAGATTGCCTTGAGTATGATATCGTAGACATATATGTGTATTGAAATCTACTGAAGAGATAAATAGACTGTCTTAAGGATAATAGATCTAATCTTCTTTAAAATGTTTATTTTCTACATATTCACTGGTTTGCTATATGATTCACTGACAGTAAGAAAATTTATCTGTAGGATATATATCGTTTTACTGAAAGGAAGTGATAATATACTCAGAGATACAATTTAAAAGTGGATATTGTTGGCTGAAAATTGAAGAATTAGGCTATTGTTTGAAGGTATAACCAAATATCTCAAATGAGTTGATTTTTCACTTGGAATTTTGAAAGTTAATAATTTTGGATATTGCGGTTGAATCTGGAAATTAGTAATTGTCTGTTCAGCTACAATATTAAGGCCCATGACCAGCATTGAGAGAGAGAGAGAGAGAGAGAGAGAGAGAGACTTGTAATAATAAGGGAGACTCCGTGAGACCCAAATATGCCTAGAAAAGCAGAAATTTCGAATTGTCCCCTTCAGCATTTCAATGATTCTCGTCGAATCGAACTCAGAGGGGAGGATTTATTACACAAACAAAAGAAATGCTGATCCTGCGAAGCTTTTAAAGGGATGTACAAAAGGAATACAAATATGATGTGTTCCAACACACGATGGTTGTAGGACGCTGATTCTTCCAACAGGAATAAGAATTTTACTCTGCAGACCTAGCGAGATGCTTGGCGCTTTTTATCATTCTGAATGACTGTGGGACGGCATTCTGTTATCTTGGTTATATTATGGGTGAGCGCAGGTGGCTTCTATTCATTTGACATCATATCTCGTATCATTTTAAAGATTATCATCTCTGCATAGGAATATTTTGTGGTAGCCTATTGGAAGCACACTTCTCTCACAATCCGCTGGATGGGAGTTCAAACTCACCTAAGAACGATAGTTTCTTATTGTGTCTGCATGATCACCATCCTTGTGAGCTTAAAGGTGCGTCCACACTAGCGACAAAACATGTCGACAACACAGTGTACAACTTTGTAGGCAACAAATTGTTAGACTGTTGACGAAACATTGTTGTTGATATGTTGGTAGAGATTTATT
>NC_090730.1:35735066-35742566 GCF_036898095.1 Palaemon carinicauda
GACATGGCTTGAGCCCAAAAAACAGATTTTGAGCGAAGCGAAAAATCTATTTTTGGGTGAGATGGCCATGTCGTCCTGATGGACCCGCCCATGCCTTTGTAAGAAAGGGCTGTAGGACCACTCCCTACATACAGTATCTGTAGCACCTCGTGTACGCTACAAGGAATACAGATGGCGCCAGGATTGGTGCCAGGCACGCATACGAATCGGAGGATAGGGAAGCCTTGGGAGCGGCTCCCCTTTTTCTTTCCCGAATTCGTATCTCGCCAATCACCTCCTACGAGACGAAATCTCTGTCCAGGATGTAGATTGCCATGTGGCGTGTCTAGAATACGTCCTCTGATATGTCGCAATATCCCTTTCACGAGGGATACTCGCTCCAGGAGTTAGAATTCTGGTACCTTATGGTAAATTCTCTGGGAATATCGCCGTAGTTGTAATATACCCTAGGAAGCTACCCTATAGGAACTTCCATGAGGACGACATGGCCATCTCACCCAAAAATAGATTTTTCGCTTCGTTCAAAATCCGTTATACATGTATATATTTATATATATGACTACATATATATACGTATATAAATATATACATACATATATATATATATATATATATATTGTATGTATATATATACACACACACACACACACATATATATATATATATATATACTGTATGTATATATATATATATATATATATGTATATAAGAGAGAGAGAGAGAGAGAGAGAGAGAGAGAGATAATTGCACATAGATTATCTAAATAAATTTCTTATTTGTTGAATGAATTGTAGAATTAATATTCAATCATGGCTTCTCTCGAAAATTCTCCTATTGGAGGCTTCCTCATCTCCTCCACGTGCCCTTATCTACATCAACAATGCGTAAGATTTATTCCTATCTGCAAACACACCTGTCACATCCATCCCACCAGGGTCAATGCCCTTTTTGTTCAGTATCGCACGTAAAGTTGCATCAACAAAAGTAACGAACTGTTTGCTGAAATCAAACACATTACGAAAGCAACCATATCCAAAGATTCCCATCAGTTGTATAATGCTCAAATGTTGTTGGCTACTTTTCAACTAATCGTGTAATTAATTCTTTTCATTAATAAACACCAGTTAAAACAAGAAAATATTTAGTCCACACAGTTCTTTGGCATTTGGTGAACTTTAGATATGGTAAAGATAAAAACGCGTTTATCTTTGACATTTTTAAATGTTGGAATACAATATGAGCGTGTATCTCAGAGGTACGTCATGCTTACGAGTGTAGTATTTCTTTTGCCTTACAGAAAGAATAAGCATTATAATTGACATTGTGAATGCATATCTTTGAAGTGTTAGGTATAAATAATTGTTAAATATAGGCAATTTTTTATGTAATTTCAAATTAGCTAGAAATCACTTTTTTCTCAAATACTAATACCACTAATACTTCACTCACCAATAATAATAAGCAGAACAAAATATAGTATTTTCTATTGCTGTTGATATGAAGCATATTGCAGTGATTATTTTTGATATGTCAAAACTTATCTCTTTTTCCAAATGTGTTAAATTGTTGTTTACAAGAATGACCTACAAAGTCATTGATGATCATCAGATGAAGTCAGCTTTGATGTTATGGAAACATCTCCTTCATATCCCAGCGATGCTCAGTTTGCAAAGAGCAGATGATATCTACACAATAGCATATATCATCAAATGCAAAATGATCCTTAACGAATGAGTATGAACAATGCTTGAAGGATTACCTCTGTTGCCTGAGGCTTTTCATGCGGTGGTTATTCTAACCATGGAAGGCCTTTGCTTAGGCCTTAATTACCACTACATGACCAAACCAAGACCGAATGACAAGAGATTGGAAATCGAGCTCTTCCTTGACACCATCCAAGAAAATGAACGTAGAGGTGCCCTACGGACGACTGATGCCCTCCAACCCCTACTCTAGGCAGAAGCCCTCACTGACCTTGGCGAACATCGTCACGAAGGAGATGAGAGATGCTGCCAAGGGTCTTAGATTGCAAGAAGGTATCACTGTACGCCATGCAGATAAAACTGCCGCCTTCATTCTCATAAATACAGAGGAGTACCATGATAAACGAGATCGAATTTTGGCTGATACCTCAAAATTTGAACGATTGTCCCGCAACCCCACTGAGGATATCAAGAGGGAAGCAACCAGCATTATACAAACCATTAATGCTGCCACCAACGCCGTCCATTTGCCACCTATTTCAGGTGATTTTGGGCTTGCCTACTTATACGGAAATGTAAAAACGCACAAGCAAGAGAACCCTCTTCGGCCTATTATCAGCCAGTGCCCTACCCCTACATACCAACTTGCTAAGAGACTGAACACCTTGCTCACACCCTATATACCCAATAAATATTGTGTGACATCATCAGCAGAATTCCTAGAAAAACTGAGATATTCCACAAGTGACGGAGTTATTGCCTCCATGGATGTCGAGTCCCTATTTACTAACGTTCCCGTGAAGGAAACAATAAACTTCATAATGGACAGAGTTTATAGGGATACAACTACACCCACTCTCAACATCCCCGAGGCCTCTCTCCATGCACTATTAGAAATATGCACCAAGAAAGCCCCTTTCACTACCCATAAGGGCCATATATATATTCAGAAAGATGGAGTCGCTATGGGGTCCCCTTTAGGCATCCTCTTTGCTAATTTTTTATATGGGAGTAGTCGAGGAGAGAGCTTTTTGAGAAATCAGCAAACTAGACCTCTATGTGCGCTATATTGACGATACTTTCATAAAAACGGTCAATCAGGAGAGCATAGAAGAACTTCGCCGAATTTTCGAGGAATGCAGCTCGCTCAGGTTCACCCTAGAGCACAGCCTCCAAGGACGTCTCCCCTTCCTTGATGTCCTTGTAGAAACAAGCAATAATAGCTCTAATACCTCGGTGTATATATAACCAACAAATCTTGGCTTATGTCTGAATGGTGACATCGAGTGCCCTAACCGGTATAAAAACTGTCACCATTAAGGCTTTTATTCGGAGAGCCATTTCTTACTGATCTTCGTGGAGAGGCACCCACGAGGAACTTGACAGAATTAACAAAATTCTTGTGAATAATGGCTTCACGAATAAGGACATTAATCGGCAAATCAAAAAAAAGAAATCGAGAAATGGTACCAGAATGAAGGCCCTGATGATACCAACACGCCAGCAAAAATAAATCTATACTATAAAGCCATTATGAGCGTAAACTACAAAGAAGAAGAAAAGACTATGAAAAATATAATAAAAAAAACAATGTTTTTGCCACGGGAGAGGATACTGAAATCAACCTCATAATTTATTACCAATCAGCAAAAAACACTTGATAATGAAAAACAACTCTGCCCCTGCCATGCAAGATGACTTGAAGAAGACGAACGTAGTGTACCGATATAAATGCCCTGTCCAGGAATGTCCTGGCACCTACATCGGGATGATGACAATGCGTCTTTCTAAGAGATTATCTTACCACGTGCAACAGGGTGCAATGAAAATGCATTGCCTCCAAAAACCTAATTTCAAGACAACAAGGGAGTATATAGTGAAAAATGTAACCATCATCGGCCATGCCCCTGACAGCAGACATCTCCGGATAATGGAAGCTCTTTTTATTCAACAACAAAGACCTAACCTCAACACCACACAAGAAGGGACCTTATGGCCAACATGTATAAGGTCCACCACCAACAATAGTCCAGGCAATAACAACTATGACAGGACTGATATAGCCGAAGGTCAAAACATGGATTATATCCTGATAAAACCAGAGTCAATAATCCCACTAAACTTCAAGGCGAGACAAAGGCCACTCCCTCCTAGGATTAATGGTCTTCACCCTAGAGTGGTTCTTGAATCCTGAAGATGGAATGTCAAAGCAGGACTCCGTATATAAGCCATCAAAACAACACCTGCATTTCAGTTCAATCTTGACAATGAGCAGAAAACCTTTTCACTGCTCGAAACCGGTTGAGTCGAAGGATGTGTTAAACTTAACTCCACGTAATTTATAATTTTTGTACAAAAGGGACCATTACTTTGTGTGCACTAACATTGTGATAGTGTTTTATACTTTGTGTACATTATTATTATTATTATTTTTATTATTATTATTATTATTATTATTATTATTATTATTATTATTATTATTATTATTATTATTATTATTATTATTATTATTATTATTATAATTATTATTATTATCATTATAAGGTGGATATGTCACCCCAATGAGTCAAGAGCGACTCTATATAACTCGTATATATATATATATATATATATATACACTGCGTATGTTTATACTGTATGTAAATTTATCTAAAAATTATGCAAAGGGGTCCTTGTGCTATCATATTGAAAACCAAAATAGTTCCATCAAAATTTTTGTCCCAGCATTTGGATAAATTCCAAATAAATTCTGTCAGTTCCATAGACTCAATTTACCAATATTATAGTTCTCGAATCATATTTTCCGAGAATGGGAAATGTCACAGAAATTATTTAGGATTTACATAAGTATATATGTGTTACTTTTATCTAATCTATTCCTTTAAAGATTTCTTTTGAAAGGCAATTAAGGTTAGGGTCAAAGCCGCTCATCACTTCATGGAGTTTCATCTGATGTTGCATATATATATATATATATATACAGTGGAACCTCTACATACGAATTTAATCCGTTCCAGAATCAACTTCGGATGTAGAATTTGAATTGTTCGGATGTAGAAACGAATTTTCCCATAAGAATACATTGAAATAGGATTAATCCATGGTTGAGCCCAAAAACCTATGATAATTTTTTAATAAACTACTACACATAATTTTCCCATGAGAATAATGAACACTAAATTAGATAATAGACATGTAAATAAGAAGAATAGACATGTAAATAAGAAGAATTAGAAAAAAATGATAAATAAGAAACAGGTTTTTAGCGTCACTTTACCTTAGAAACTCCAGCGCAGGTGTTGTTCGTCTCAGCTACGCAGAGAGGAGAGAGGAGACGGACGGACGGCGAGGAGGTAGAGAGGTTAATTACGATAAACGTAACACTACCGTAACTTATTCTAACTTACACTAAGTGAACTTTAACATAACTTAGCTTGTTTTTTTTTTTATTTTTATATTTTATATTTTTTTTTTACATTTTCTTTTTTTCTTTTTGATGATTACGTAATTTTAATCACTATCACTTACATTTAAAATTGTCTGAATTTCTTTTGCTTCACTCTTTTCCGTTTTCTGTGTTTCACTTTCTTCCGCTTCACTCTTTGGCGTTTTCTTCGGTTCACTTACATCCTCTTCATCGCGAGTTCGCTTCGCAGTTTTTTTAAAGAAAGCATCGATAGATAATTGCTTGGTACGGCTTTTCAGAATGTTTCGAAAGTGAGTTAGGCAAACATCATCGAATTGAGAAACTACACGACAAACCTGCAATTTCTTTGGATGGTATTTGTCGATGAAGTCGGCCACGTCATGATATTTTCCTAACACCTCTTTTATTTGTGCTGAACCTAATACATGTTCTACCTCCTCGCTCTCTTCCTCGTCATCACTCATGTGCTCCGACATAGCATGGAGTTCTTGAGCTCATCCGTCGTCAGTTCGTCGTGATGTTCGACGACGAGTTCCATAATGTCATCTGCGTTGACCTCCAGACCCATGGACTTGCCAAGGGAGACGATTTCCTCTACAGCTTCCGCTGCACCGACCACTGGATCAGGTTCGGGGTCAAAACCTCGAAATCTCGGGGAGCAACAGCATCAGGCCAAAGCTTCTTCCAAGCGGAATTCAGGGTCCGTCGAGTTAATCCCACCCACGCCTGATCTATGACCTTCAAGCAGTGCAGGATGTTGAAGTGGCCCCTCCAAAATTCACGCAAAGTTAAGTTGGTGCTTTGCGTGACATTAAAGCACTACTTAAATAAGTGCATGGTGTACAGCTTCTTAAAATTAGAGATGACTTGCTGGTCCATGGGCTGGAGGATAGAGGTGGTATTCGGTGGAAGATACAGCACCTTTATGAACTTGAATTCATCGAAGATATCATCTTCAAGTCGGGGGCGTGAGCGGGTGCATTGTCAAGGCATAGCAGGCACTTTAAAGGCAATTTCTGTTCATGAAGATACTTCTTCACAGAAGGGCCTAAAACTTGGTTTACCCATTGCACAAAGAATTGCCTAGTGACCCAGGCCTTCGAGTTGGATCGCCAGAAAACATGAAGCTGATCCTTATCGACGTTGTGTGCTTTAAAGGTCCTAGGGTTCTCTGAATGGTAAACGAGTAAGGGCTTGATTTTAAAGTCCCCGCTAGCGTTGGCACATAGGGCAAGAGTCAACTGATCCTTCATTGGCTTATGCCCAGGCAATTTCTTCTCTTCGGCAGTGATGTAGGTTCGACTCGGCATCTTCTTCCAAAACAGCCCGGTTTCCTGACAATTAACCACCTGCTGCTCTACGTAGCCTTCTTCCTGCACGATCTTTTCGAAGTTCTTGACAAAGTCAGCTGCAGCCTTTGTGTCCTCACTATCAGCCTCTCCGTGGCGAACAACTGAAGGAATCCCGGACCGTTTCTTAAATTTCTCAAACCAGCCACAAGATACCTTGAAATCATCTGAGGAAGGCTCGGTTGAACTCTCCCCAGCATCACCCCCAGAGCTCTCCTCCTTCAAGTCCGTAAAGATGGCGTGCGCCTTCTCGCAGATAACGGTCTCGGTGATGGTGTCGCCAACGATCTCTCTATCCTTAATCCACACTAGTAGAAGTCGTTCCATCTCTTCTAAGATAGGGGTACGGCGTTTGGAAATTATAGTGATCGCCTTAGAAGGTTTCACTGCTTTAATAGCTTCCTTCTGTTTAAGGATTGTCGAGATCGTCGACATATTACAGCCATACTGTTTAGCAAGTTCACTCACGCGGATGCCACGCTCATGTTTTTCAATAATTTCCTGCTTAATTTCTATAGAAAGCATTTCCTTCTTCCTTTTCTCACCACTACAACTACCACTGGCAAACCTAAGCCTTTTAGGACCCATACTTTACGTAAATTACCTTTAAAGGATGCACGTAAAAAATCACTATTAAAACAGAGTTAATATCAGAACGCACAGAGCACAACCATAAGAAGCCGACGAGAACAAAGGACTGACCCAAGCCGCGCTAATTGAGCGTCCCTCCGAGGTCGATGTGCTGCCTTCTATCGGCGGAAATAAAAAACACTTCAGGCGCTATGAGCACCGACAACGCGTACGAGTATTGTTTACTTCGGGTGTTGAAAAAAACATTCGGGTGTAGAGTCGGAACGTGTTCGAATTGTACTTAGCGTGTCGAAAAATTCGGATACAACAATACAACCGGTACGACGAAAATTGCTTACTTAGTGTGTCGAAATAAAATTCGGGTGTAGAGTCAAAAATTTGCTTGAGTTTTACTTCGGATGTTGGAAAATTCGGATGTAGATACGTTTGT
>NC_090730.1:35750066-35762566 GCF_036898095.1 Palaemon carinicauda
GATATTAAGAGATATGATAATAGCGTTACTATTATGGAGCCCTTCATCCAAAGGTATATAATGCTTCGTTGGGAAAAAGGGTAAAATATGTTCAGAGTAGAGAGGTTATACATTTCTCAAATGTTGACTGAATAAACGTCCTCGATCCATAGCCCACGAACAACTTTGTTTTTGCTGATGGTTATCCACACAATGACTGTTTTCATCTATAGCATCCTTTGCCGCTCGGCTGTTTAGTTAAATAGAACCCCCCCCCCCCTCTTCTCTCTCTCTCTCTCTCTCTCTCTCTCTCTCTCTCTCTCTCTCTCTCATGATCTTTTTGTCCCTAGAACGAAGTTAGATTTAAGGCCATCAGTCTCAAGGGACGTATCATTTGGAATAATCTGCCTATCATATTAAAGGACTCTGCAACCTTGAAAATGTTCCAAGATAGGTTAAAAAGATACCTATTAGAAAAACAAAACCGATAATAGTAGGATTCTTTGAATAATCGCAATACTTTTAATTCCTTAAACTGATGTATAAATATCATGTTATTTTCAGTCTTCATGCTTTCATTGGTGGGGTTTTAGAACAATAAGTTTAATCTTTTTATAACTAATTACTTTTATATAGTAACAGAATGTGTTTTAAAGTAATCTCACCTTGATAATCATTCATTTATTTATTATTTTTATGACACGTACTTTGATGTTAATGCCGATTATTAATCTTTTAAAATTACATACTTTAGGATGATTTATACTAAAACTATCTTTTCAATAAGTTCTTAAAGTATATTGTATGCATATTTATGGTTATATTGTTTTTATCATAAATACAAATTATACATACGTACGTTATAACTTAAGAAATCTCCAAAAGGTTTTAGCCTGACTTATGAATTATGTGAGATGTGTTAAGTGAAACTAGTTGTGATGTATTGTTTTACATTGTTAATGAGAATAACGAATATCAAATTGGAAATAAGAATTTATTATTATTATTATTATTATTATTATTATTATTATTATTATTATTATTATTATTATTATTATTATTATCTCTCGTAGTAGAGCAGAGATAGAAAAAAAATAGAGCCGACTTTTGATTGACGAAGGGAAACCCTTATTCTTCTGAACAGGAGTAGGTTTTATCATTGCAGATTTCCATGATATAAAGTTCAGTATTTATTCTTATATTTAATCTAATACTGATTCCCCTTAAATCCAAGCAATGCAAGAAACAAGTACTTATTACAAAGTTAATCCTATTCAGTCTGACGACGTTTGCCTAAACGAAAATTCGTAAAGATTATTAATCCAGAATTTACTTGGATCATGGTAACTCCTGTTACTTTTGGAAAATTTGACTAGCTCTCTCTCTCTCTCTCTCTCTCTCTCTCTCTCTCTCTCTCATGAAAAATATTGATTATATATTGTAAAAGACATCAAGCTATCTATCTACGTCGTTATTTTTATATATCTGGCTATCTATTTACATATTATACGATGAAAGTATATTACAATTACTCTCTCTCTCTCTCTCTCTCTCTCTCTCTCTCTCTCTCTCTGAGTTGTATCTGTGTGCCGGTGAGTGATTACACTTGTGCGTCCCTAAAAATATCCTGATTTAATGCAGATAACAAAAGGCTATCGAGTGAAATATAGCTACAAGATTTCGTGAATAGTCTGTGATTAGTTTGAGGGCAGAAAAGTGGGATAAAACGTCGGCATAGGATAGTTATCTTGTGAATTAATAAAAATCTGATCAAGATGGCACTCTATAACACAGGCAACTCGTGGAGAGACATCGCTGGAGTCAGCAAAAGCAAATTCCATGAGCTGGCGAAACAGGAGCTCAACGGTCTGATAACAGAGGTCACTAGCAACTCCAATCAGTGTGACGGAAAAATATTCGCAGACATATTGAAACAATATGATCCAATAAACTGGAACAGATCTTCGGAAAACATAAGCAAAATAATAGAAGAAATTCCAAAGACGATCCAAGTGATAAAGAGACTTATAAAGAAAGTCTACTTCAATCAACACATTCCATCAAAGAACAATAACAAGTCCAATATGGTGAATATGCTGATTGATGCATTAGGAAAAAGAATGCCAAAATGGTGTAATACATGTAAGATATGGTATTCCATTCATAATCCTCAACAACTGATTAGAAAATGTGATGCCTGCCATGTTCCAACACACCCTACATGTGCTGAAATACAGCAAAAAATAAAATAGAGACACGAAGGTATTCTGCTCAACATGCTTAGTCTGGATAGAAAATATGATTAAGTCGAGACTAAATCTCCAAATAGTTGAAGAAGAAGAAGAAGAAGAAGAAGAAGAAGAGAAAAATGAACAGGATATGTGTAAGGATGCAGAGGAAATCATTGATATAACTTATGATGCCATCCAACAACATACTTATGAAGAAATAAATTATCAGATGGAAACAAATGAAAGACCCAAGAGACTCTACCCGGACCTACATACTTTTAGGGAAGAGCCAGAACAAGAAAAAAAAGAAAAGAAAGATATAGTCTGCAATATGCTGAAAAGAGGGAATTGCAGATTTGGCGAAAGATGCTACTACAAGCATCCAAAGATATGCCATAATTATGAAATATATGGTAAATATGCATATTTAGATGGATATGGAGACGAATGCAGAGATCGCCATCCAAAAATATGCAAAAACCTAAAAGAAGGAAAAGGATGCAGTTTCAACAAAAAATGTCGATATATGCATCCTGCAACTATGAATGAGAATAAGAAAACTCAGCAAACTGAAAAGAAAAATGAAAGCGAAAATGAAACATAAAAAGAAACAAAAAAGCAGGCTGCGTATATACCCTGCTATGCACCAAAAACCCGAAGATATGAGACCTTTCAACCCAAATCTGCACATATAGAGCCAAACTACAAAGAATGCATCTATAAAGCCAGGGGTTGGTACAGATATGGGGATAATTGCAGGTATACACGCAAACATAAATATGAAGGCGAAAGAACAAATATAATAGAAAAGTTGGATTTTTTAATGGCAGAATTCTGGGAAATGAAGAAAAGAACATCATATCAGAACAGGAAGGAAGCATGGGAGAATCCATATTATTACCAATATTAAATAATGAGGATGAAACACAAACCATAATAGTGATGAATGCACAGGGTTTAGTCACGAGTAACTCTCAAAGGAAAATAGAGTTCTTAGAAGATCTAACCCAAATTGAAAAAATAGATATATTAAATACAAGTGAAACATAGTATTCCCATGAGACTGGCAGTGATGACCAAACTTATAGATCTGACAGAATAAATAGGAATCAAGAGGGAACCGCAATATATGGAAGAGACATAAATCAAGAAAAAGTCTGTGATAAATACAGCAACTCAGAATGTAAATTGATTGCGGTAGAATTTGAATCTGAAAAACTAGTGAATATTGTAGTTTATAGACCCCCAAATACTAAGGAGTTTGACATAATAATAGAAAAAATAGATGATATATGTAGAAATATCCTATCCAGAGATTTTAACTTTCCTTTCGTGGATTGGAAAGAACGGATAGAAGAAAGTGGCTGTATGTATACATATAAAAAAGAGAGCAATAGTAGCGCAAAAGATAAGAGACAATTTGAAAAGCTTCAAGATAACCTATTAGAACATAATATGCAACAAATAAACCACATTTCAACAAGAAAGGAAAATGTCCTAGATCTAGTATTTGTGAATGAGCTTAATTATGTTAAAGAAATAATAGTGTATAACACGGGGATTTCTGACCATAATGTCATAGAATTAATAGTCCATTCTAAAGCAAGTGATCACAGAATTAATAAAAGCACAAAACATTGGGAAGGATATGGAAAATATAATTTTTATAGTAAGAATATAAAATGTTCAGAAATAAATGAAGAACTGAATAAAAAATGGAAAAATGTGTTTGTAAGTGATAATATACAGGTAAATATGGACATACAATACAAAATACTGGAGAAAATTGTTGAAAAATATGTACCGAAGAAAACCAATAAACAAAAGACCTGCATACCAAGAGGAAGAAGGATCTTATTTCATAAAATTAGAAAGTTGAAGAAAAAACTTACACAAGAAAAAAATGTGTGGAAAATGGTGGAAATAAAATGTAAGATAGAAAATGCAGAACAAAAGATTATACAGGCAAAAGAAAATGAAAAAAAGGACTTAAAAGAAAGGACACTTCAAAATATGAAAAAAAAAACTTTATTTCTATGCAAAAAAGATGAATAAAGGGATATTAGAAATAGGCCGTTTAAGAATTGAAGGACGGCTAGCGAATGAAAAAAAGGAAATATGCAACATATTAGCAGAAAAATATAAGAGTGAGTTCATGCCAAGAATTGCGAATGAGAATAATGAAACAGAAATAAAGAGAAGAAAATGTTGAATATCTAACGGATATAGATATTAATGAAGCAGGCATTGTCAAGACTATAAACGAAATTGAAAATGGATCAGCAGCCCGACTAGATGGAGTTCCAGCGATTTGGTTAAAAAAAAACTGCAAACACTATCGCGAACCAGCTTGCAATATAACTAAGACAAAGTGTAGATATGAGCGAGATATATGTTAAACATAAATTAGCTTATATAAAAGTGGATCAAGACTAGAGGCAAGCGATTATAGACCTGTTAGTCTTACATCACAAATTATGAAAGTATATGAGTGGGTAATAAAGAAGAAAATTATGGGTCATTTGGTTAAAAATAATTTGCTTAATATAGGTCAACACGGTTTTGTACCTGGAAAAAGTACACAAACCCAACTGATAGCACACTATGAAAACATAAAAAAATATGATAAGTAAAAAAGACACAAATGTGATCTCTCTAGATAGGAAAATGGGTAAAAAAATTCCTGCAAAACAGAAAACCGATAGTGGTTGCAAATGACGAGAAATATGATGAAGCTCAGGTAATATCTGGCGTGCCACAAGGTATGGTTTTAGCTGCACTGCTGTTTGTTATTATGATATCAGACATAGACTGTGATGTTGAAAACTCTGTAGTGAGAAGTTTCGCCGATGACACAAGAATAAGTAGAGAAATTACTTGTGATAAAGATAGCAACTCACTACAAAGAGATCTAAACAAAATATATGAATGGGCGGAGATAAATAGGATGGTATATAACTCCGATAAATTTGAATCAATAAATTATGGAAACAGAGAAGGAATGGTATATGCATACAAGGGACCTAACAACGAGACAATCAAAAACAAGGAAGCAATTAAAGACCTTGGTGTAATGTTAAATAGGAATATGTTATGCAACGACCAAATAGCAACACTGTTGGCTAAATGTAAAGCAAAAATAGGAATGTTATTCAGACACTTTACAACAAGAAAAGCTGAACACATGATTATGCTTTACAAAACTTATGTACGTAGTACACTCGAGTACTGCAATGTAATATGGTACCCACACTACCAAAAGGATATTGAACAAATAGAAAGTGTACAAAGGTCCTATACTGCTAGAATAGTAGAAGTTAAGGACCTTCACTACTGGGAAAGACTGCAAATTTTATAACTATAGAGTCTAGAAAGGAGATAAGAACGCTACATGATAATACAAGCATGGAAGCAAATAGAAGGAATTACTTAAAACATCATGGAGCTAAAAATATATGAAAGAGCAAGCCGATGTAGATTAATAGTGCCAAAAAATATACCAGGAAAACTATGGAAGGCGCACACGACATTAATCCACTAGGCACCAGCATCGATAATGCAGCGACTATTTAATGTGCTGACAGCTCATCTAAGAAACATATCAGGAGTGAGCGTAGATGTGTTTAAGAATAAACTCGATAAATACCTAATATGCATCCCAGACCATCCAAGACTGGAAGATGCAAAATACACCGGAAGATGCATTAGCAAATCTCTGGTGGATATACGACGTGCCTCACACTGGGGGACCTTGGGGAACCCAAACAAAAAATAAGGCAATAAGGCAATAAGCTCTGTCTCTCTCTCTCTCTCTCTCTCTCTCTCTCTCTCTCTCTCTCTCTCTCTCTCTCTCTCTCTCTCTCTCTCTCTCTCTCTCATAATACTTTAAGCCATATTATTAGTTTTTACACAGGATTGCCTGTGTGCACCTGACACCATAATTGTTTGGCTTATTCATGTTTGGTTCGTATAGGGAAAATGATTTCCACAAAAGCAAATATTTTTTCCTCATCGTTTCGGAGGAATGAGTAGGAAATCGATGGAACGAGGCAAGAGAGAAATACAGGAGAGGGATCATAGATAAATAGAACAGGACGAAAGGGGAATAGAGTAAATTAACTGAAAATGCATAGATTTAACGGAGGAGAAAATATTGCACAAAACAAAGGTGTTTGATAATTAGATGGAAGCTAGAATGGTAAATGAGGATAATAGATGAATAGATTAGAAATATAGGCATGGTATTTATCAACAAGAAAAATATGAATGTGAGAAAAGGGTAATGGATAAAGGAAAAAGGCCAAAATACATAGCCAAGCTTGAAGGGTAAAATAAAATAAAGGAAAAATGTAAACAATTCATATGGGACAAGTGAAGAAGACTGCTGTATACGTAGGAGACACTTCCCGCTTAGAAACCTTCATTTATAATAAAGACGGTAAATCAGTGAATAGGAATCACGAATATGAAGTGAACGACTCCAACAAAACATGTAATTACAAGATAAACATGGTGTGACGGGCCGAGAGAGGAGTTGTGAAATCAAAGGCAGATTGGAAACGACTGAGTTATATTGTTGTGGAACACTCTCCTTATATACAAAACCTCAAGGCAACAGGACATGACAAGTTCACAAGACAGACAAAATCACAGAGGAAAAACCAGACTTGAATTTTCATGTTCGTTTTAGTGCGAGGGAAGAGCGAAGATACAACCATAATATATACAAAAGGAATTATGTACAATTGTGTGAAACACGGTTGGTACATGGCTCCCCCCCTAAAAATGACATACTGTACATATTAAATAGGGCGCCCTGATCTAGAGAGGCGAACTGTAGGCGGGTCATCTGGCAGAAGATAAGCAGGTTTTAGACGATCAATTGAGACCCAGTCTTCTTTGCCCCGAAGGTTTAGGAGGAATGCTTTCGGACTGCGTCGGATCACAAGGTAAGGTCCCGTGTAAAGGGGCGTTAACGGTGGCTTGCTGGTGTCGTTGCGCAGGAAGACGTGCGTTGCAGAGTGCAAGTCCGTTGGTATGTGATGCTTCGCTGGGGGCTTGTAAGTCTGGCGGCACGGAGTAAATTTTCCCACAACGTGACGTATGCGCTGGAGATCGTCGGAGGAGGTTGTAGAGGGAAAAAACTCGGCAGGGACGACCAACGGGTCGCCATACACCATTTCGGCTGCCGAGACGTCGAGGGTGTCTTTAGGAGTGGTCCTTAGTCCAAGGAGGACCCAGGGAAGCTGAGTAAACCAGTTGCAATCCTTGCAGCGGGACATCAAAGCTGCTTTGAGGGTGCGATGAAAACGTTCAACCATTCCATTGGCAGCGGGGTTGTAGGCCGTTGTGTGATGTAGGGTGATGCCCAGGAGAGTCGCTAATGACGTCCATAATTGAGAGGTGAAAGTGGTTCCCCTGTCAGAAGTAATATGCTCAGGGATACCGAATCTTGAAATCCATCCAGAGAGTAAGGCAGATGTACATGAGGCGGACGTTGCAGTTTCCATGGGAATGGCTTCAGGCCAACGAGTGGAGCGGTCGATGACGGTAAACAGGTAACGATGTCCTTGTGATGTGGGTAGGGGGCCTACAACGTCGACGTGAATGTGTGCGAAACGACGGTGAGGTTGAGGAAAGGTGCCCACTCCTGAATCCGTGTGTCGATGTACTTTGGAAGTTTGGCAAGAAGTACAGGCACGGACCCAATCCTTAGCATCCTTAGAAATGCCGTGCCAAATGAACTTTGCCTTCAGCAGCTGTGCAGTAGAACGGCAAGAGGGATGTGAAAGGCCGTGGATGAAATCAAACACCTGTCGGCGCATGGGAGCATGAATCCAAGGTCGCGGTCTACCAGTACTGACGTCACAGAGGAGGGTGGTGTTGGAGTTTTCGAGGGGAAAATCCTCCCAACGGAGGGACGTGCAGGATGTCCTACAAGCTTGATACTCTGGATCCTGTCGTTGGGCTTCAGCCAGGGCGTTGTAATCTAATCTCAGTTGAACGGCAGCCAACGTGTTTCTTGACAGGGCATCGGCAACGGGATTCATTTTCCCAGGGACGTATTGGAGGGTGCAATTGTATTCAGCCACGGCGGAGAGATGTCGGCGTTGACGGGCGGACCAGGCGTCAGACTTTCGAGTGAAGGCGTGCACCAGAGGCATGTGGTCTGTGCAAATGACAAAGGGCGTACCTTCTAAGAAATGGCGAAAATGACGGACAGCCAGGTGCACCGCCAGCAATTCTCGATCAAAGGTAGAATAACCCGATTCTGCCTTGGACAGTTTTCTGCTGGAGAAGGCCAATGGGCGGGGCGAGCCTTTGCCCACCTGCTCGAGTACTGCACCAATAGCGACGTCGCTGGCATCGGTGGAGAGAAGGAGAGGGGCGTGTGGGATAGGAAAAAGTGAGAGCCGCAGCAGTTAATAGGGCCTTCTTTGCATTGCAGAAGGCCGCTTCTTGAAGGGGACCCCACTTCAAGTCTTTTGGCTTGCCCTTGAGGGAGGCGTAGAGGGGAGCAAGAGTGGCGGCAATGGCTGGCAGAAAGCGGTGATAATAGTTGATCATGCCTAAGAATTCCTGCAGAGCTTTGACGGTCAAGGGCGTGGGGAAATTCTGAACGGCTGCTACCTTCTCAGGGAGGGGATGGACTCCTTCAGGAGTGATACGGTGCCCTAAGAACGACACTTCGTTGGCGCCAAAGGTACACTTGTCGTACCGGACTACAAGGCCGTTTTGTTGCAGGCGGTCGAGCACGATGCGTAGGTGACGGAGGTGTTCCTCTTTTGAGGAGGAGAACACAAGTATGTCGTCCACATAACATACACAGAAAGGGAGGTCCCCTAAGATGCCATCCATGAGACGTTGAAACGTTGCCCCAGCATTATGAAGGCCAAAACAGGAGTAATTGAAGGTGTATGTGCCAAACGGAGTGGTGATGGCGGTCTTGGGGATGTCTTCTGGGTTCATAGGCACCTGATAATACCCCTTCAGGAGGTCGAGCGTAGAGAAAACCTTTGCTTTGTGCAGGTAGGAGGTTACATCGGCAATGTTTGGGAGGGGGTAGTGATCCGGTTCTGTTTGCATGTTCAGGCGCCTGTAATCCCCGCATGGACGGAGGGAGCCGTCTTTCTTCAGAACGATGTGTAAGGGTGACGACCATGGGCTGGAGGCCTTTTGGCAAAAGCCCATTTTCTCCATTTCGGCGAACATCTGTTTGGCGGCTGCCAATCGTTCCGGTGCCAGACGTCTGAATTTTGCGAAGACTGGGGGTCCCGTCGTCTTGATATGGTGATAAATACCGTGCTTGGCAGGAACCGTGGGCGTTTGGCGATGTTCTGGACGGAAAACTTCCGGGTACGACGTGAGGAGGTGGGCGTAGGCATCCGTGGGTGCGCTGATGTGGAGAGCGAGGTTAGAGGGGGCGGGTTGAAGAGGTGTCGACAAGTACGAGTCCGCGTTGACCAATCGTCGGTGGGCGACATCGACCAGAAGGTGGAAATGAGAGAGGAAATCCGCACCGAGGATTGGCATTGTGACGTCAGCAACGAGAAACTTCCAATTGAATTTACCGTTTCCGAACGATAATGTGAGGTTCTCGTAACCGTAGGTGGGTATCGCAGATCTGTTGGCAGCTACCAAGCGGACATCGGCAGATGTAGACAGACTACGTTGTGCCTTGAAGAGTTTCCTTGGCAAAAGAGAACGACAAGCACCCGTGTCTACCAAAAATCGCACGCCCGTTCCTGCATCCTGTAAAAAGAAAAGATTAGGAACATGGGAGGCCACCGCCACAAGCGATGGCCTACTTACACGTTTTTTGGCCACTGACAATCTTTGGCACATTTCTTCGCGGTTGCCCCGAATCTGAAGTGGTAGTAGCAAAACTGAGGTGGATGGGAGGTAGTAAGTGGCTGTAGAAGTCGTTCGTTGGGGCGCGAGCGATTGGTGGGTGGTGGGCGGCTTTGTTGCCGCTTCGGCACGTCACGGGGTGGGCGTGTATGTCCTACGGCATTCATGTCAGCTTCGGTGTAAGTTGAATAGGCATCCTCGTCGTCAGGGGTGGAGGCGTTGATGGAGGTCTTGAAGTGGCTGTCCATAAGGGCGTCAGCTTTGGTCATCAAGTTCTTTATGGGTAAACTATCGACATCGGGTATGGCAGCGCGCACAGGTTCAGGTAAACGGCGTATCCAAAGGGCACGGAGTAGGTTCACCTTACGAGGAGAGCCGTCTGCGGCAGGTTGAAGGCGAGCGATACTGGTCATTTCCCTGAGGGCAAGCGAAGCCCTTTGGTCCCCCAACGGTTGTTGCGAGAGCTGAAAAAGCTTTGCTATACGGGCGGCTGGCGACGGCGAGTACTGTTGCAGAATGTATGATTTGAGGTCGTCATACGCTATTGGGGAGTCTCCTTGTTCACAAAGCCAATCGGATATTTCTGGGAAGGTGTCCTCGGGTATCGCCGCGAGAACATAATCCGCTTTGGTGGTTGAGCGAGTCACGCCCCTGATACGAAACTGGACTTCTGCGCGCTGAAACCAAGCAAACGCCTCTCCGCTGGCAAACGATGAAAGTTTGAACGGAGAGGCCGTAGTGCCAACTGCCGTAGAGTCCGTCATAGTACCAACGATGGAGGGGCGAGGGGGTGGGGGTGGAAGGCGGTGGAAGCGAGTCGACTTCCGGGGTCACCAATGTGACGGGCCGAGAGAGGAGTTGTGAAATCAAAGGCAGATTGGAAACGACTGAGTTATATTGTTGTGGAACACTCTCCTTATATACAAAACCTCAAGGCAACAGGACATGACAAGTTCACAAGTTCACAAAATCACAGAGGAAAACCAGACTTGAATTTTCATGTTCGTTTTAGTGCGAGGGAAGAGCGAAGATACAACCATAATATATACAAAAGGAATTATGTACAATTGTGTGAAACACGGTTGGTACAATGGCTAAAATACAGCTGTGTTTCTCGTAAGTCATATAAGGTACCAGGTCAAGTTCCATCATATAACAGGTGGTATATTCAGCCATAGCCTCTGTACCATGGCCTCGCACTGTGTTTGAATACATCTAATTTAATGTTGTTACTGTACTTGATATATTGTATTTAGGATGTTTCTTACTTCTCTTGTAGTTTTTTTTCCTCGTTTTCTTTCCTCACTGGGCTATTTTTCCCTGATGGAGTCCTTAGGCTTATAGCATCTTGCTTTTCCAATTAGGGTTATAGCTTAGCTTGTAATAATAATAATAATAATAATAATAATAATAATAATAATAATAATAATAATAATAATAATAATAATAATATGATACTCGTACCATTTACTTTAATCAAGTGCGCTACAGACCTTAATTTTTGGCGCTTACAGACAAACATTCGATTGAATATATGTTTGTGTCTGCCCTGGGGTTGTTATAGTTCTGGATTCAAAGGATTTCATAGCTGAGATGTATCAAGGGCTCCGTAAAATCAGGCTTCAAAGTTGAGATAGTTAACGAGAGAGAAAACCAACGCTCGCTCTCTTTGTGCTGATTGGAGCTAAAGCTTCTATTGAATCAAATGTGTCAACGGTTTGAGTAAGTTCAATTCATAAAAAGTAATAATGTTAATATTGAAAATAAGGAAATAATGATGATGACATTATTATTATTATTATTATTATTATTATTATTATTATTATTATTATTATTATTATTATTATTATTATTATTATTATTAATAATAATAATAATAATAATAATAATAATAATAATAATAATAATAATAATAATAATAATAATAATAATAACAACATAGAGCAGAAGAATTCTCCTCATCCAAGCGTGCTAGACCTCATAGCAGAATATAAATCATTTTAAAGCCCCGGAGTTTTTCCTGGTTGTAGGTGGGTCTGCCACTGTCGTTTTTACACAGTCCAAGTTCTCTCTTCATGACAATTTTAAAGTTTATCAAGGTCAAAGTTCGGAGAAGATTACTACTAATGATAACCAAACTAAATGTTATAATTAAATCAAGGACATTATTATATCAATTATGCATAAATGAATGCTGTAATTATAATCCTTATCCAAAATATATTTGCTACTAAGCTTACACCTAATTTACAGACATCGAAGGATTATTAAGTCATCGAGAATAATACTGAGGGAGATTGTTTTCAATCACCTTAACAAGCAGTTGTTTGTCTTGGTGTCTAACTTTTCTTCAGACTCAAGATTATTTTAATACTTGAGAAAAGCTGGAAATAATCAAATGATTGATTTTTCTATACATATCGCAAGATATTTGTTCTT
>NC_090730.1:35765066-35812566 GCF_036898095.1 Palaemon carinicauda
GAATGAGAAAGAGGAAGAAATTTTCAAAACGTTGCTATTTACAATCAACTGTAGAGTCTCTTATTTCTTATGTATAAGATATTACTGATTACTATCTAACCACTTCACTGTCTTAGGCAATATTATCTCTCGTGATCAATTCTGATAATAATAATAATAATAATAATAATAATAATAATAATAATAATAATAATAATAATAATAATGACTATTATTATTATTATTATTATTATTATTATTATTATTATTATTATTATTATTATTATTATTATTATTTCTCGTGGTCAATAATAATAATAATAATAATAATAATAAAACCATCGAACAGATGAACTCTCCTTATATAAAAGTGCTGGAACTCTTCGCGGTATTTTAAGATTAAATGTAGATTTTGCGGCCCATTCACTAAATGCTACTGACCTGTAGTAATAAATATTCCAAATCATTTAGCCTCTTGCCTTGATTATCACGTATTCTAAAATGATATGCGTCTTTTGTACCATATTTAAGCAATGATCAGACGATACTTTTATTTTATGATTATGCTCTGATTAATTATTGTCTTGCATTATGTTCCTTTATATTTTGTTTATTATCTAATCTTTCATGATTTACTTAACAAAGAATACGTTGTTCATAATGTTTATCCAATGTTCTTGGATGCTTATCATTATATTCACTCTTTTTTCTTTTGAATTTGAATTATCACTTAATTATGTATAATCATTTTCGTAACTGATTATTGTATCTTTTAGATTTGTGCGTTTTTCTAAAAAGTATGAAATTCAATTATCATCTTCATATATTAGCATAGGGTAAAAACTGTAATTCTTACCATACAATAAATACTTTAGTGTGCCCATTCCTTATGTCATTATTAACCTTTACAAAATCTTATGTTGGCTTTTAAATCTTTAAAATTTGATGAAGGTAACTGAACGAGATTCTTGTATTTTTTTCTACTTTCATTTGTCATTTTTATTCACCCTCAAAGTTTTTGGTTTTTCACTCACGTCCCGCACACATTACTCCCCTTTCTTGTTCCTGTTATTAACTCCGCCAACGAAGTTGGAAGGAGGTTATGTTTTCATCCCAGTTTTCAAGTGTGTTTGTTTTTTGACAGCTTCCTGGCCACTATTTTAATAGTAGAGTAATGAAACTTGCAGGGATTATCTATAAGTACATACATACATATATATATATATATATATATATATATATATATATATATATATATATATATATATATATATATATATATATATATATATATATATATATATATATCATCATCATCATCATCATCATCGTCATCATCAACATATCCTACGACTATTGACGCAAAGGACCTCAGTTAAGCGGGGTTTACACGGGCGAGCAGCTCGTCGAGCCTGGCTTGACAACCCTGTGTTTGAATTGATGTTCGAGCGTGTAAACGGGCTATTTGGTTGTCGAGCGCGCTCGTCGAGCGGCTCGATGAAAGTCAGGCTCATCTTGACTTTTGTGGGCGGAGCTACATTGTTTGACGAGCGGTGTGAACGTGTGAACGAGTGTCGAGCATCGAACCTCAGTTGTTATTCAAACCTGCTAGAGGAAACATCATCAAAGAAATGCATAATTGCTGCCATTAATGAAAGTAAGAATGAGAAGGAAGTCGTACTTGATTTCATACATGCATATCGAGCTCATCCAGCTTTATGGAAAGTTAAATCAAAAGACTATTCCAATAAAGTAGCCAGAAACAAAGGAATAGCGGACACTCAGTCTTTCATGTGGAGTTATGGCCTTCCTCATAGTAATGAAAGGGCTGACACGATTCGGTAGATCAATGTACGTGTCTTCATCCATACGCAAATAATTGCGCCAGTCATCAGGCTCTAATTTTAAAGCAACAAGCAAGTTGGTATATGAAAATTTCTCTCTTTTGATCTTTTTTTTTTTCCTTCTTAGTGCCACTGCTAAAGCAATGGCTATCAAATCGTCCTGGTCGAGAGACATGTTGACGTTGTTTTAGCACGAGGCACACTGAGGCTCGATGTACTGTCTGAAAGCTCTTCGAGCCGTTCTACAAGTAGGTTCGACAACCGGGCTTGGCGAGCTGCTCGGCCGTGTAAACCCCGCTTTAGATTTCGCCATCCGTCTCTATTTTGAGGTTTTACTCCAATACTTCTCCATTCATCCTTTTCTATATATATATATATATATATATATATATATATATATATATATATATATATATATATATATATATATATATATATATATATATATATATATATATATATATATATATATATACTGGCAAAACCACTTGTCCTCTCATTATTGTTCGGTGTCTGGGTGACTATTTGAGAAATATCACCTGCCTAACTACTTTTATGGGTCATAGATATTGATCTTTAGTTAGGATACTTATGAGATATATTATTGTCTGTTGGCGTGACGAAGAAGCGTCCATTTATAGTTTGTAGTTTACAAAGAGGATTATCTAATATTTATTGAATTACTGCAGATAAATAGCAGCTGTTAATTGTAACCGATACCGCAGTCAACTGGACCAACTCTAAAAAATTGAGACGATTTCACTCACAGCGATATAAGAAATAGAGTATAATTGAATGAATTCTTTAGAAAATACTAAAGGTTATTGAATTTGTTTGAATGGGGCCAGACATACATACACATGAAAATAATATTTTTTTCGAGTCCTTTTAAAAGATAAAGGCATCATGATCATTGTCTGAAATATTATTACACATGGAAATCGTCTATTTCGGTTACTTGATCCTGTATTGTAAAAAAGCAATACAAAGGAAAGAATGAGAGCTTTAATCCGGATAGCAAATTAGTAAGGCGACCAAAGAAAAGTAGATCTCTTTTTGGTTAACTTGAATTATATGTTATAACATGAGAACGATGGTTTATGATTTCTTGTTAACAATGACAATCTGTGGTCAGCTATTTTATTATCACAGAACTGCCAAAAAACTTATTCAAAAGTAATAAAAAATGACCAGATCATTTAGATAATACAGATTGACGACGGACAAATCAGATGGAGGGGAATTTTCTCACATTGCAAATAATCCACTACTTCACGTAGATTAAATTAGATTAATATTGTATGTCAATTACCAAGGAATATTTATGAGAATTTCCCTTTACCGTTTATGCGTAATCTAAGTTTTTTTTTATTATTCCCTTTACACGCAACTTGTTCAGGGCATGAACAAACATAAACGTTTTAAGTCTCCTTATTTCATTTCCATTCCTCCTCTTTTTTTATCAGGTAGGTTGCAGCCAATATGGGTACAAGCCCGAAGACATTGGTGATTGAGTATCTCTCTCTCTCTCTCTCTCTCTCTCTCTCTCTCTCTCTCTCTCTCTCTCTCTCTCTCTCTCTCTCTCTCTCTCTCTGTGGAATTTTAAATGATGATTTTTTTCATTATCGTCTACGTATGTTACAAACAGAAGAAATAAAATCACGCTTTGATGAGAATATATATACATACATATATATATATATATATATATATATATATATATATATATATATATATATATATATATATATATATATATATATATATGTATATATATATTTCAAACTCATCATCTTCATCATTATCATCATCAGCAGCAGTCGGTAGTTCACTGCAGAACAATGTCCTTCCACTGTTTATGGTCTATTTGTGCTATCTATACCCGTGAATCTGCATAGCTAGTTAATCCATCGTCCTCTCCTCCTTCCCACTTCGTTTGTAATCTCTAGGGACCCATACTGTCATTCTTCTTGCTCAACTATGATCTGTTCTCACTATATGTCCTGTCCATGTACATTTCTTTTTCTTCAATACGGTTAGAATACACTCTACTTTAGTTTGCTCACGTAACTATGTGATGCTATGTTTCTTTCTCTAAGTGTTATTTACATCAGTATTCTTTCCAGAGCTTTATTGGTTGTAACTAGTTATGTTCTAAGGATTTAGGAAGGCTCTAAGTTTCGGATTCAAATTCTAATACTGCTATAGCCATCTAATTAAATGCCTATATTTTGAGTAAAAGTACTAATTAACATTTCATATTCTAAGTTTGTTGACCAAAAGCTATACATCCCATCATTATCATTCTTTTAATCTCGGTCGCATGCCCTGGGGAAACAATTACTGTTTGTCTCTAGAGGTTCGTTAAATAATCATTAAATGTTTTCCCTGCAATTTCATTGAATATAATCTTAGTTTTACTTATATCAATCTACAGTAGTACATTTTTTTTCGAATCTTCTAATATATAGTTGTCATACTCTTGAATTCTCTATAACCTGTATATTACATGACTATGGTCTGTTGTTGAAAACCAGGTTCTAAGGCTTGCCTTCTGTTTTGGTAGATTCAATTGTCTTTCTATTCGCCCTAATATGATGTTTGTAAGTATTTTATATATTAAGGAGATTAAAATTATTAAACGTAATTTTTTAAGTCTTTTGTCTCCTATTTTGTAATTTCATAGAATGATAAAGTGTTCACAATCTGTAGATATAGAGCATTCTTGCAGATATTTTATATAAAGTTCAGCGAGTTGTATTACTACAAAATCTACACTATATATTACTAAATCAATTAATAGGCCATATTCCCCTATTGCTTTGCCTCTCTTCATATCGTTTAATGCTTCTATATTTCTGATGTTACGTTTGGTATCGGCTCAGGTATTTCATTATGTCTATTGGCATATTTCTTTCTTATATCAGTATTGCAGAGCGTTGTATACAAAACTTTAGCAGTTCTTATCGCCCCAGGAAGAAATGTACTGGTACCCTGTCGAAAGTTTTCTTTTCATCAATTCATTTTTTTTTTTTCGGATGTCTTAGGTCTGAAGCTCATTTAATGAATATATTTGCTCTTCTAATTGTATTTCCATTTCATCTCTCTTCGATTTTACCCTAATATATATTTTTATCTTTATTATATTCTTGGTTTCTTTTCTGATAATCTTCATTGATATTGTTTAGAAGCGTTTCCATTTATCTCTTGTATCTATTCCAATAGAAATTTTGCTAAATTTCTGTTCATTTATATATACACACATATAAAAAAAAAACACACACACAGATATATATATATATATATATATATATATATATATATATATATATATATATATATATATATATATATATATATATATATATATATATATATATATATATATATACATATATATATATATATATATATATATATATATATATATATATATATATATATATATATATATATATATATATATATATATATATATGTGTGTGTGTGTGTGTGTGTGTGTGTGTGTGTGTGAAACGTGCTTGTCAAGCAAAGGTGTGAATTTTGTCTCTATCTCATGTGTTTATGATTGTGAATGTTTAAGAGTTTTCATTGAATCTACGAAAAGAGAAATAACGAAGAAACCTTTAAAATCACGGTCATGATTTGATGGATTTCCTTAGTTTTCTTTCTCATGAAAAAGACCCAATAGGAGGAACATTTAGCACTTGCTGAAAAGCAATATTGATTTTCACAATTTGAATATTGTACGAAGATTATACCCCATTTCCTTATTTCGTATATTATGCACATGCAGCATGTCAAAAATGTTAAATATATGCTGAATACAGGTTATGGTTATGATAGAAACATCCAGAGTGATATTTTGTTCATTTCAAATCGGTTATATAAGTTCTATATCCTATGCCAACGTTGCGTTCAAATATTTTACTTATGAAATGATTAGGATAATACATTTTACACTAACCCCAGCCCCACCCTGCCCCCCCCCCCCAAAAAAAAAAATAAAAAACGATATTCCATGTTTGGTAACGGAGGAAGCGTTGATGCGAAACATCTTATGCTGATGAAAACGTTCAACACATGAACGTTTTTACCCAAGATAGATTTAGTTTGATTACTAGAATTCAAGACTTATGGTACACCGTTGAAGGTTTGCCTTATAAAATGGTAAATGCCTGACAACATTTATTCAAGGATTTTTACCGTTTTAAAAACGGACACATTGACGTTAAGCAGTGATATTACGGTTGACAATCAATAAACGATAATTACAAATTATGGTAAAATTTTGGTCGCCCGTATTTTACTGAAAGACTGCTGAGAACAATTTATTTTTACGGAGAATTCCCAATTAAAATTGCGGATTATTTCAAGTGTAAGGTGGTGTAGTTTGTTGGGTGCAGCATGTGAAACTCCAGCAATTGCACTAAGAAGTAAAGGTCAAGAGGCTGGACAGCAAATGGGGGAACAGATGTAGGAACGTTGGTCAAGTAGAAAGCTAAAAGGTAAGTGCAACTAGGAACCAAAGGGACCATGTAAAGGCCCGTGCAGTGCACCACCAGACCTTCACCGATGGTGCCCTCCCCTTACGTGATTCTGGCTCAAGGAAACGTATTATTGAGGGGAAAATCCTTCCTCGCTGCTTTCTGCAATCTCTTCATCATCATTAACTTGGCTCCATTCCATAAAATCTGGAATGAGGTATGCGAGGAATAAATCCTTACCAGGAAAGAAAGTTTAACTGAGCCAATTTTGCCAATTTTCTCATGTTAAGCCAAATTATATGAGATGAAAGAAGGAAAAATATATATGCCAATTAACATGATGAAATGGTCACTTTTGCTGCTAGCATGTGGCCAAAATACATACACAACTGATACAATTGTAACCAAATTGGATTAGAGTGTTGTTAGATCTACGAGGAAAGATAATGTGTAAGGAAATTGCTAGACTATTCGGTATATGTGTAGAGAAAGAAAAGATGGGTAGTATTGAGAATATGTCTCATTCTATGAGAGAAAGAGATCATCGTAAATTGTCAAAAATTGTTTTATATTGAAACCTTTACCGAACTTAGGTTTTCAAAGAACTTATTGTACGTCGACTGCTTTTTTCTTCCATCACCACTTATCTATAACTCCCTGGATCAATTAAGCAGTAGACTCTGAGAGCAAAAGAGGAAATCCCACGCAAGACTTTGGGAGACTGTGATAGGAATCTTTTACATTCCTCAAGTACTCATTGGAGTAATCTCCAGAACCTCATCCTCTTCGGATATTGTCTCGTTACAGGGAGCCAGTCGTGAAATCAAAGATTACATGATCGTCGGATTCAGGAATGGGGTTTGAAGGCGTTTGCCTTTTTTTCTCATTGTATATTTTAAACAATAATTTCCCTTATCATCATGATTATTTTTTTCTTTGTTTGATTTCAACAACAATGTTTCTGGCGAAATATTGCTTATAGAAGCAACCACATTATTAGTATTGAAATAAAAACTACAAATACCAACATATGAGAATCGATATAATATTCACAAATAGATCAGGGTAAGATGTACTTCGGGAAAGTAATATCTCATCTCCAAGCCATCTGCCTACATATCAAGTTCCATTAGAATCGGGGAAACTATTTTTTTTTTTTTAATCGATGACCTCAAAGCAAAAGTGAGAAAGAAAACACTCGAAGCCAAATCTTTGACGATGACTCAGATTTCGAAAATGATATAGATATAATGGGGAAAATATTAGCTAATATTTTGGTCTTTGAAATTAACCCTTGATCAACAGGAAATGTTTTAAGACCAATTTATTTTTGGGAAGTAATTACGAAGCCTAACTGTACCAACATACTTACACCTCATTAAACAGTGTGTAAAGAACACTTGACTTTGAAGCAAGGATATGAAAAATACACTACTTGGTAAAAGAACAGCCATGATTATGTAATAATTCGAGCAGGATCTTGGATAATTATAATTTAAGGGGTCAAAAGAAGACAAAATTTACTGGAGGTAATTAGGGAGGAAGATTCAAGACTGCAATTTCATTCTGATATGTTCAGCCTGGTAATATGTTTGTATGAATTTAGTTTTACAACATCACTATTCTGTACTTTATTAATATACATAGCCTTATAATATATGTACTGTATATGTAGACAGTACACACACACACCTACATATATATATATATATATATATATATATATATATATATATATATATATATATATATATATATATATACATACATATATATATATATATATATATATATATATATATATATATATATATATATATATATATATATATATATATATATATATATATATATATAAAGATAGATATATATATATATATATATATATATATATATATATATATATATATATATATATATATATATATATATATATATATATATAAAGATATATATATATATATATATATATATATATATATATATATATATATATATATATATATATATATATATGTGTGTGTGTGTGTGTGTGTGTGTGTGTGTGTGTGTGTATGTGTGTGTGTGTGTTTGTGTATGTATGAATGTGTATATTATATACAATATGTTATACGCATGTTTGATAAGTGTTTCAGATATTATCATATCTTTCCATTCGTCATTATTATCACTAACTGGGATTATTTTTGTTGATGTTAATTAACATTACTATTGCCAAATATCATATTTCAAATTCAAAAGTATTCGAGAGAGAGAGAGAGAGAGAGAGAGAGAGAGAGAGAGAGAGAGAGAGAGAGAGAGAGAGAGAGAGAGAGAGAGAGAGAGAGAGAGAGAATGATTTCAATGTAACTAGCAGACATACAGAATAATTATTAAGAGTAGGTGCCAATGAAAAGATGAAAATACTAAGGTATCTAAAAAAAAGAAAGGCAGACAGGTACACAGGAGCAGAAAAGAGAGAGAGAGAGAGAGAGAGAGAGAGAGAGAGAGAGAGAGAGAGAGAGAGAGAGAGAGATAGAGATCCAAAACATTTTATGCTACGCTGGCGCCTCCGAAGTGTTCCAGCCAATCATATTAATTGGAAAGGATTCACCTCGGGACAAAACCCACTAGGGTCCAGACGGTGGCCTTTCATTAGCCGGAGCAAAAAAGGTGGCCAATTTTTCTGCCAAGCAAACAATGGACACTGAGGTTGGCCATATACGGGTTCCTTGTCGAGGGCTTTTCACTCCATGATGTAGCATCAAAGGAAGCATAGAAGAACCGCCTACTCTAATCTCTTCTTCCCTTGAAGGTGACATCGTTCGTGACAGTTCAAAGGGAACTCCAGGAAAGTCTATGGGCTATGGAGCCGTGCCATATTATTTTCTTCCTTCCGTGATTGGAGTCCATAGGTTTTATTGGAAAAAGAGGTTATGATTAGAATCATTCTGAGAAATGTAAGATTACGACGTCTTAAAGATAACTATAAAAGTGGCCCCCTTTTTTTTAATCCAGGAACCCCTTTGCATGACAACTCTACACAATTAAAGAAGTAATGGCATGAAGTCTCGAGCGTATTTCAAAGGAGATTTATCCTAAGATATATTATTTTTCAGAAAAAAGTTAGTAGTAGAAAATTGGTGAATAAATGGAAGGAATTGATTTATTATTCAATCTATAAATAAAATAGGCCACTTTCTATGCATGACGTAGATTTTTGTAAATTACCTCATCTTTTTTACTGCAAGTTTCTCGCGTTTTTATCTGAAATCCTTTTAATGTTAAACTACCAATATACACAAAATTAAATTTTTGCAGTTCATTTCCAGTCCTTGTTATGATCAACCGGCAAAATATTCTGGCTGGAAATTGGATTTGACCTTTTTTCCAGAAGTGATTGACTAGGAGAACAAGGTTCATAGTGAATATAAATGACATGAATAAATTTAAGGAGAAATTTAAAAAGATAAAAATTGCAAAGCCTTATTTAACGGTGAGGGTCATCTGTTTGGCTCAAAACCAGCGTAAAATAAAAAAGAAAAACTTTTCTTACATGGGTGTATGTTTTTAAGCCAATAGGATGAGCTGGCGCACTTGAAGGATGAAGTCCTGTATCAATTATCTATTCAGAACAAAAGGAAATCAAAGGAAGTTACGAAAACATGGAAAACAATACTTAGGTCTATTTTTGGTTCAAGGGTGTTAAGATAATTAGAAATATTTTCCTATGAGAAAATTGATCAAATTTAGTTTTAACCTTTAAGCTAAGAAAGAAAATACACAGCTGGATAATTTCTTCTAATTTCCTAATTGCAAACCAGCTCTTCATAAGCAGAAATAGCTTAAGAATCCTAATTCAATCTTGGTACGTGACAAACTTCGTGTTGAGAAACTTGAATTCGCCTTGGGAGTTCCGGGCTGATTGGCACTTATTTGATTATCAAACGGCTTTGAAGGTCGCAAAGTTTTAACATAAGGACAAATAAACAGATAACAAGCAGATGTAATGACAGGGATGCCAGAGTATATCATTTTCACGTATATGGAATCTTCTTGGTATAAACTTTTGAGATGAATTTTCGATGGAGATGAAGGATTATTTGTTTTAATTTTACGAACAAGATATCCATCAACCAAAATATTTCTTTCGATGTCTTTACAAGTAATTTATTCTCTTAGTTGCCTCTTCCTATACTGTACTTATTTCATCCTTTTTTCAGTTGCTCTTTCTTATTTTTTTTCCTTCTTTTGGTTATAATTATTCGAATATTTCTGTATTGTCTCTTATTCTTAGTATTTCCTTTTTTACAAATAACTTACTTGTCCGCCTACGAGTTTAGGATCACAATAACTTAGTCATAATGAATAAAAATAAAATGCAAAATTTAATTTGTATACAACTCTCTTATCTTAAAACTAGATATAATGAATTCCTTTACTCTTCCCATTATTCTTTTAGGAGCTAAAAAATAATAAAGTATATTTGTGGTCAACTCTCACGCGTAAAAAATAACTTTAAATATTATTGCAAATTGCTGGAAAATTAACCGTTTTATTTATATCTGAAATTGCCTCTTTACCTTTTGAATTTCCGTCCCATCAAAAAATTTAGTAAGTATTCTTGCTCGATATGAAAACCTTTCGAGAAATTCAGTTTCTGTTATGAAAATGATTTTGAGAATTTTATTTTCTACCAGGTACAGAAACTCCTTATAGAATTTGAATTTCACTCACATCTGAAAAAAAAAACTGCTGGGAATCCTTCGAATTATTATGTATAAAATCTGCTTCAGATATATTACATTTATACTTTATCTCTGTCTTTCTATTGGATCTCAACATGCATTGGAGAGTTTAACAGATTTCATTTACTTATCACAATGCTTTTTCAGAATATAGCTTATTCAAATATTACTCTTGATATCTTAGTAGGTTTTACTAAACAAAGCAAAACACCAAAATGGGTTTCAAACAGATTTTACAGCACTATCGAAGTTGGATATAACATGATTTTTACCCTTGACCATCTGATTGTCCGTGTGCTATACAGATATCTTGAGAAAGGATGAGGAAGAATCAATGAAACCCGCCAGGTCTATTCAATGGTTGACCTTCTTGAAGTGAGAAAAGTTCCCTTGAAATCAACTCAGGTTTTCAAGTCTCTCAGCTTTAGGATGATTGCTCAAAAATTTAAAGCAGTGGGAGAAAGATACTTACTGAATATAGTTAACACATGTTAATGAAGTTTCATAGTGCGAAAAATGCTTCTTAGCGACTTTTAAAGTTGTAAAGTGCCTCCTGTATGCCCTCATTTTGCTAATTGTTGCTGTATGTATTGCTTAAGGGTTTTTGAATGCCCTTCGGCCCTTATCTGCTTTGCCTCGCTTTACGCCTTTTACTTTACCTTTGTTCCCGTTTACTTTCTTTCTTCTTCTCCAACCTTGTAAATTATACTTTTCGGTGCAATTGCATAGTTGTACCCAGTTCCACTTCAGCACTGCAAGACCTTCGCATTCCCAGCGTCTGTTTATATGACCTTGTATCCATAAAGCAGCTCTTACAAAATTAAACCATTGTTTTGTAGTCTTGTGCAGTGCCATAGCTTTTGTACTATGGTCTTCCATGGTCTTGGGTTAGAGTTTTCTTGCGGGAGGACACACTGAGGCACACTACAGTATTCTGTTTCCTTATTTCCTTACCTCACTGGGTTATTTTCCCTGTTGGAGCCCAGAGGCTTATAGCATCCTGCTTTTCCACTAGTGTTGTAGCTTAGTGTTACGATCCTCGTGGGGATCGAATCAGGTTCTTTTGAATTGATTGATTAGATTGGGATAAATCAACAACAACCAATGGAAAAAGGGAATATAGAAAGAATTATTTTTTTTTATTTACAACTAGTCAAAGATCAATGTTTCTTGATTGAGTACTTGGGAAGTACAGAATTGAACAAAGAAAATCATCTGATTAAACTACACTTCAGCAAGTAGGGGAACAGTCAAGAAAGCAGACAAATAATACTTAAAAGAAATAATGGTACTCTTCACAGCAGATCTTGATGATTCAGGAACGTAGATATTTCAGGTCTGGGCGCTTTGTGGTTAGTAATAACGACAGTGGTTAACTTGTTCTGACATCTCGGACAAGTTGTCGTAAGGCTGGTCACATCTGCATTCTGGTCCTTACATTCTCTCTCGTTCTCTGCTCGTTCTCTCTCTCGTCATCATTCTCTCTCGTTCTCTGGTCGTTCTCTCTCTCTCTCTCTCTCTCTCTCTCTCTCTCTCTCTCTCTCTCTCTCTCTCTCTCTCTCTCTCTCTCTCTCTCTCTCTCTCTTGAAGTTCATATACCCCTCTATGGGAGGGGCTAACTATGGATAATTCCATATAAGAAAATTTTCTCCTTTCTTCATCCTCATTGGTTTTCCTTAAAACCACGCCTCTTTTATCGCTTCTTCCCGAATGCTCTGCTGGTGTAATCATGATACATATGGCGCTATAATTGAAGCGAGACATGTGTTAACCTTCCGTTAATGTATGTTCTTCGGCGACAACAGGCTCTCCTTGTGTTATGGGTCCTTCCAGAACGCTGGCTCCTCGAATTGCTACAACAGAAAATCCTTATGCCCCAGGTCAATCAACGGCGAAGACAGTTTCTGGTGAACACTAGCGGGACCTCCTCTCTCTGCTTCTTAAGAGTAGAAACTTTACATGTTTTAACATTCTTTTCTATGTTATTTTATCTACCCATGACACGTTCCCCCTAAAAAAAAAAATAGGAAAATCTACTGATTTTATCTTCTTATTAAACGAAATTATCAAGGGAGAAAATCACTTATTCATAAACTGAGAAACAATTACTTCATTACTCTTGCATCACGTAACAAAACCAAACCGCACTCTTACTTGTTGATGAAAGAAAAAATGAAAAAAAAAAAACGTCCATATCAGTCTGAAAAATCTCTAGAAAAACTGTCGACTATTACATTATTCTTTCCCGTTGTATGAACTATCTTTAAATCGTAATTCTCTAATTCTAAACTCCAATGCATGCGACGTTTATTCTTATTCTTAAACCTATCTAAGTAAACTAACGGATTGTGATCCGTATACCCAGTTAAAACATGACCACTGCTCACATAAATCTGAAAATGTTGTAAAGTTTATACTAAGCTAAACAATTCCTTCTCAATAGTTGAATAATTCTGCTGTGCTTTATTTAGCTTCGAATAATAAGCTACAGGGTGCTTAGTCCCGTTCACTTCTTGCAACAAATATCACTTGTATCTATTGCTAAATCAAATTCCTTGCTAAAATCGGGCATCATTATTACGGGCTCGTGAATCATTGTGACCTTTAACTTATTGAAAGCTTCGATACATTCATTATTAAATACAAAACTTCTTCCTCTCTTGAAAAGATTAGTTATTGGAGCACTTATTTCTGAAAAATTAGGAACAAATCTGCGGAAAAATGAAATCAATCCGATAAATCATATTGCCTGTCTTTTACTGATAGGGATTGGGAAGTTGATGATAGCCTCTATGTTCCCATCTTTTGGACAAATCTTACCTAGACTCACTGTATGACCCAAATATGTGATCGAGGTTTTTCCGGATTCAATTTCTTCAGATTTAAAAAAAGTTTTGCTTTCTCGAGGACTGCTAGGACTTTACCTAAAATGCGCAAATGCTGCTCCCACGTATCTGAAAATACTACAAGATAATCAAATTACACGACACAGTTATCAATTCCATTTGAAACTTTATTCATTAATCTTTTGAAAGCACTCGCTGCATTTCGTAGACCTAAAGCCATAACTTTGTGTTCATAACTATCAAAAGGTGTTATGAAAGCAGACATTTTCTGTGCTCGAATACTTAAAGGTACTTGCCAATAACCTTTGGCCAAATCAAGTTTAGAAATAAACTTGGCGTTTCCTATTCTATCTAAACAATCTTCTATCCTGGGGAGGGGAAAATTACTTTGTTTTGTAGCACTATTCACTTTTCTAAAATCAATACACAACCTATCAGATCCATCTTCCTTCTTAACAAGAACTATAGGAGAACACCAGTAACTTTCGCTTGGAACAATCAAACCATTGTGTAGCATATACTTAATTCCCTGTCGGACTGAATTTTCTTTTTTCTGGGCTTAGACGATAAGGACTTGTCTAATGGGTTTCGTGTCCTGTAATAATCTAGTTTTAAAATTGTAGAAAACAAGCTCTGAATTAAACGCGTCCCATAAACTTTAAATATAATACTTTATAGATTTTTGTTCTCTTAAATTCATTCAAACCAATTAAGTTAAAATAAAGCAACAAAATGGAAGGATAACCGTTTGAAAATCTTTGGGAAATGTTAACGAAAACCGTTATGGGCGACACAAACTCAGAAACTCAACTTTAACCTTTATTCCGTTAACAGTAGTAGTAGTAGTAGTAGTAGTAGTAGTAGTAGTAGTAGTAACAGTAGTAACATTAGGTTCATCCCTGAAAGGAATTATTACAAACTTTAAATACATTATTAAATAACCCATAATATTCAAAAAGTCATAACGGTGACATGATGTACCTTAATATATCTTGCAAAGCTAATTAAATATACTTTTCTAAACAAGAGACTTTCATTGCCACTTTAAACCTCCTTTGACTATATCACATTTTATCATATTTATAGGACAATCAAATGTTAAATGTCACAAATAAACCAATTTACGCCTTTAAACGCTAAAATGAATGAGACATAATATATATATATATATATATATATATATATATATATATATATATATATATATATATATATATATATATATATATATATATATATATATATATATATATATATATATATATATATATATATATATATATATATATATAAGTTCGTCAAAAAACTTACATCTGTGTGCCCAAAATGAATCCTTACGAAATATATACAACTGTACTCCTTGAAGACCTTGCTTGAACTGCCAAAGAGACTTCATAATTTTAGGAAGCAAGATGAAATCGTAATTTGTTTCCACCTCTCAACTTTTTAACTACCGCTTACAAAAGTAACGACATTGTTTTACCAACTAGATGGGTTTGTGTTTCTGCATTAACATACTCAGCCTCATAAACAGATTAAACCTGTTTATCAAATATCTACCTACACATGCAGACAATAAATAACCTTTAAGTTACAATACACTCTTTGAATTCAAAACACTTCCATGATTCACTTATTCACCTAAACAAGATTAAACATCTTCATAACTCGAATAATATATATCAAATGATAGGGCATATGAACAACATAATATCACGTTACATTTAACATGAAAATCCCAGCCTTCAACTAATAACACTAGCTTCTGAATAGGACGGAAAATAACCGAAGATAGTGTCTTAATCTTGGCACTGCAAATTGTTCTTTTGTCATCAGGGTATACTTCTATCACTCGCCCCATTGGCAAGTGATTCCTTGGCTCAATGTCACTCTTTACCAAGACCACATCGCCAACAATTAGATTTCTTCTTGGTTCATTCCACTTTTGTCTAGTCTGTAATGTGCTCAAATACTCCTTTCTAAATCTTGACCAAAACAGGTTGGTCAGATATTGAACGCATCTCCACCTTCTCCTCGTGTAAACAACATCCTTTTGAAACAAGCCAGGGGTAGGGATCACATAAGATTTTGGAATCAACAAATGGTTTGGAGTTAGTGGCTCAAGGTCATCTACGCTGTCACTTACGGTGGTTAATGGTCTTGAATTGACGATGCTCTCAACCTCACAAAGCAGAGTCCGTAAACTTTCATCATTTAGTCTTTCACCAAATTCCTTCACCAGTGCAGACAACACTTTTCTAACTGTTCTGATTTGGCGCTCCAAACAACCACCCATGTGGCTTGCTGCATGTGGATTGAATTTCCATTCAATATGATGATGCGACAAATACTCCTCAATCTTCTTTTCCTCCATCTCATCAAGAGCTGCCTTGAGTTCTCTCTCAGCCCCATGGAAGTTGGTTCCATTATCACACCTGATAACCTTAGGATGACCTCTTCGAGAATAAAAATCTTCGCAAAGCATTTATGAAAGAGTCAGATTGTAAAGTGTTTGCAGTTTCCATATGAATTGACCTACTAACCAAGCAGGTAAATATCACACCATACCTCTAACTCCTTTCTTCCTTCCTTGATGTAATAGGTTCCAAAGAGGTCAATACCAACATTACTGAATGGTGGTGAAGGTTCCAATCTGTCTGCTGGAAGATCAGCCATATTTTGACTCAAAGCTGGTTCTTTAAATTTCCTGCAAGTAACACAATGAAATAACACATTCCTGACAGTTGCATTAGCATTGATGATCCAATACTTCTGCCTTAGATTTGAGAGAACATGGTTTCCACTTGAATGAGCTAATGATTCATGCTCATGTCGTATCAACAATGTAGTCACATGATGCTTCTTTGGTAACAGTATGAGATGTTTGGCAGACTGGAATGTCAGACCTTCTTATCCTACCTCCAACCTTCAATAATCCATCCTCAGAATCAAGAAAGGGATCAAGCTTATATATTGGACTACTCTTGTCAACTGATAATTCCCTTGATAAAGCCTTCACTTAATCACCAAACACCTCCCGTTGAACATACATTATGATTGCCCTTTCAGCATCAGTGGTTACACAACCTTTCCTTTTACCACTAAGGATTGACTTTAGTTTTTGAAATACAGGAACTGCCTTTTGTAACCTTGACCATGAAGAGAAATATTCAATTAATCTTGTAAACCCATGAGGTTCTTCAGAAATTGTGACCGCAGACACATGTTCACTCTTATCATCAACACAATCTGCACACACATACTCCTGTGAAGGCAAATAATCAGATGCAATAAATGATGGGCCATGAAACCATTCGTCATACTGCAAAAACTGATGTACACTAACACCTCTTGATGCCACATCAGCAGGGTTATCACTGGAGTTTACATATCTCCATTGCTCAGGCTGGGAGTAGTCCCTTATAACCCTGACTGTTGGCTACAAAAACAAGGAACCTTTTAGTGTTGCTATGAATATAGTGAAGGACTGTTGTTGAATCTGTGTAGTACATTACCTTCCCAACAGTAAACTCCAACTCCTTCAGGATGTGTTGAGCAACCTTGACAGACAGTTGCAGCTGTAAGTTCTAACCTAGGTATAGTCATCACTTTTTTGGGAGATACTCTTGATTTTCCCATGACAAGATTTGACTGAACTTGGTTTCCATCGTGAAGAACAAGGTATGCTGCAACACCATAACCAACTGTACTTGCATCGCTGAATAATACAAGACTTGAACCTGTCACATCACCAAACCCACTTGACTTGAAGCATCTTGGTATTAAAAGCTGCTCCAGTAAATGAAGACCTTGTATCCAATGTTGCCACCTTTCAGCTGGCTCATCTGGAATCCTCTCATCCTAGTCCAAACTCTCAACTTGACAATTCTTGTAACAGTTTCTTGGCCGGTAAGATGATTGGAGAGAGCAACCCAAGGGGATCATATAATGATGAGATAGTTGATAACAATCCTCTTCTGGTGAATGGATTATTCTTGAGCTCAATTGAGAACTGGAATGAGTCTTCTTTAAGGTCCCATAACATTACTAAGGCTCTTGTCATTAAACTCTAAATGTCAAGATTAAACTTGTCACTTTCAACCGAACAATCTTCAGCAGGCAAAGATTTAAGGACATCACTTGAATTGCTGACAAATTTAGTTAACCTAAATCCTCCTTCACCAGTTGCAGATACCAAATCCTTCACCAACTTCAATGCCGTAGGAACATCAGCACATGACTTCAAACAGTCGTCAACATAGAAATTGTGCCTTATGGTGTTGCTAACAGTTGAATCATACTTGTCATCTGCTTCGTCTGCTGTGGCCTCCAATGCAGTATTTGCAATACTTGGTGATGAGATTGCTCCGAAAATGTGAACAGACATTCGAATTTCTTCAGGAGGTCGATTGATGTCACCATTAGGCCACCACAAGAATCTAACATAGTCCTGATTCTCAAGTGGAATCTTTATTTGAAAGAACATGGCTTCAATATCTCCAATGAATGCAGAAACCTCCTGCCGGAATCTAATGAGTACTCCCGACAATGAATTGGTGAGGTTTGGACCCTGTAGCAGAACATCATTTAATGACACCTTCAAACTTGGCACTACAGTAAAAAACAACCCTAATCTTCCCTTTCTTGGGATGAAAAACTGCGTGATGAGGAAGATACCAAACAGGATTCTTATTGACCTCATCATCCGGGATCTTGTAAGCATAGCCTTTTTCAAACAACTTGTCCATGAATGCTGTGTACTGCTGTCTGTAATCTTCACTATTCTTCATCTTCCTCCTTTGCCACTTAGCTCTGCTAACAGCCTGCTTCTTATTGTTAGGAGGGTTCACATTGCGATATCTGAAAGGCATGGGTAGCTGAAAGTGACCATCTCTAAATTCAATGTCATCCTGGCACCTTTTCACAAATCTTGTGTCCTCAAATGATAAGCCACGCTCATCAGGAACTGACCCAAGATCCCTTTCTGAAAAATCTAACTCAAAGTACTTCCTAATACTTTCAACAGTAATACAGTCAGTAACATGTTGAAAATCAGATACAAGTAACCTGTGACATGAAACCCCATTTGAACTAACCTTAACATGTACAGGCCCATTAACTGTCCATCCATGCAAATATCTTACAGCAAAGGGGCCATAACCTGAAGTGGGTACAACCTCTAAAGGTTGTAAAGCTGTTGGACAGTTACTACCTATCAAAATTCCTATGTCTAACTCTGGCTGATACACTGGAATCTATTAATAACACTTGATAAATGAGGCCTATCCTTAACATTTCATACCTTGGAATTTGATCATGATTAACAGGAATATCCTTTTGTGTGAATACCTTTGGTAATACATCATTATTACCATGTATATCAGCAACAACAAGACCATTTACAATAAAGGTTTTAACCGTATCAGTCCCATGCATTGTTTGCAACTTGATAGCTATTTCAATACCTTTACAGTTTAATTGATCCTTGATACTATCTTTAATGAAACAACCTGTACTGCCCGTATCATAAAAGGCATAAGTTTGTACTACATTGTCGCTACCCTTTACACGTAATTGCACAGGCAAGATTGATTGCAACACTATCAGAAATTGTACATGCAGAAGACCTCACATTACTTAGAGTTTGAGTATTACCTTGACCTGGAGTGCGACCTTCACCTTGAGTATCATCTTGACCCTTAGCACAACCTTGACCTGTACTTTCAGACTGTGCACTAGCTTGTGACACAATTGCACTGTTGCTGTCAAGCATCCTAAAATTCTCAATGTGCAGAGTGGTAGGATGCCTTTTATTACATGTCTTGCACTGCCGTCGATTGAGACACCCTTTTGAAGTGTGGTTATTGCCCAAACAACTGAAGCAAAGACGGTTGTCTTTAACAAATTCTCGGAATTCATCCACACTCCTGTGCAGAAATTGAGGGCACTCCTCAAGGTCATGATGACCACTACAGAGTTGGCATTTCCTAGTATACTGGTTGTCAGAATTTGATGGTTGCACTGTAACTGCAAACGATTTTTGCTTGGTCTGACTTGAGCCATTCTTTGCCTTTGCCTTTGAAAAACCACACACTTTACCCAAACCTTCCCTGCTGAATATAGGATCCATTGCTGCCTCTGCTGCATTCTGCACAAATTCCACTAATGTGGTGAAACACACACACACACCTTGCTTCCTGAGCTTTATCACATGATCCAACCACTTAATTTGAATATACACACACAGCTTTGAAATCACCCTCTGAAGGTTTGGCGAATCATTCAAAACCTGCATGTTTGACAATGACTGCATGGTATGATTAAATTTCACAAGATACAAAGTATATTCCTGCAAAGATTCACTGTTATCACCTCTCACTTGTGGCCACTTGGTTAGCTTGTCTATGTATGCCATGGAAACCTTGTATGGATCTCCATACACTTTGTCCAGAAGTCTTTTTGCTTCAGTGTATCCTTCAGATGCATTCATAAACATGCACCCAGCTATGAGTGACTAGGCTTTCCTTCTAGATGCTGATTTAAGAAATACAGCCTGTTGGAGTCTGATGTGTTGTGTGGCACGATGCGGTCATTAAATGCCAACATGAATGATGCATATTCAAGAAGATCACCACAAAACTTGGTCACTTCAGCATGAGGCAGCATCATAGCCGCTGCTAACTGTTGCTGACTTTGGTAGAATGACTCTGGGGCAGGTGCCATGGGAAGAAAAGGCATGGTCACATTGGGATTATTTTGATGCACATTGTGACTGAGAACAAATGCTGGTGTTTCAGGGTTTAAAACTTGGTCTCTCGATGGAATAACTTCTTCCTGGAACACCTTCTCCCTCGCCCTTGCTGCTTCAATTTCACCATCCAACTTTAACAAATCTTCCTTGGCTTTTAATTCTGCCTGTTGTTGGGCTATTTCTGTTTTTTTTTTCTCAAGCAATGCCCTCTATGCAAGCAAACGAGCTATCTTTGCCTTCTCTTGTATAAGAGAAGACTTTACACTTGATGCCGTGCTTTTAACTGACCTCCTGGATTTATGTGACCTGCTTCGCAGTGAAGATCCGTCCATAGAATCCTACAAATTTGCTTCTGTTGTGGCTATCCATTTATGCACCTGTAATCTGAATTCTAAGGCAGACAATTCCTTATCTTAAAACCTTTTGATATCTGACTGGTGCTCGTTGACAGGTAGTTGAGACAAGTAATCACTGTGGCAGCCTTTGTACTTCTTTAACCCTTCCTCAAACTCCTCCATGCCTGTCTTTACTAAATGGAGATTATCAGGCTTCTCCATACACTTGCTGACTTCATTCCGTTTCTTTGCGAGGGCAGAGAAAGCAGCCGTCTGTTTGTTATTGAGGGTGCGTAACTTCTCCTTGGCGTCACCATTGTCTTCTACGTTGTCCTTGTGATCCGTTTTCATGTTAAAGATGAATGAACTATTGTTATGGGCGACACAAACTCAGAAACTCAACTTTAACCTTTATTCCGTTAACAATAGTAGTAGTAGTAGTAGTAGTAGTAGTAGTAGTTTCATTCCTGAAAGGAATTATTACAAACTTTAAATACATTATTAAATAACTCATAATATTCAAAAAGTTATACGGTGACATGATGTACCTTAATATATCTTGCAAAGCTAATTAAATGTACTTTTCTAAACAAGACACTTTCATTGCCACTTTAAACTTCCTTTGACTATATCACATTTTATCATATTTATAGGACAATCAAATATCAAATGTCACAAATAAACCAATTTACGCCTTTTAACGCTTAAATGAATAAGACTTATAAAAAAATATATATATAAGTTCGTCAAAAAACTTACATCTGTGTGCCCAAAATGAATCCTTACGAAATATATACAACTGTACTCCTTGAAGACCTTGCTTGAACTGCCAAAGAGACTTCATAATTTTAGGAAGTAAGATGAAATCGTAATTTGTTTACACCTCTCAACTTTTTAACTACCACTTACAAAATTAACGACATCGTTTTACCAACTAGATGGGTTTGTGTTTCTGCATAAACAAAAACTATTTTTTTTTTTGACTTTCAAATCACTAACCTGAAATCAGGCTGGAGGGTAATTAATCACTAATTGTGTTTATGAGGAGGTGTTCGCTTTTAATGACACCTCCATCATATAACTTCCAAATTGGGATGATTCAAAATTTAAAGCATCTCTCTATCTCTCTCTCTCTCTCTCTCTCTCTCTCTCTCTCTCTCTCTCTCTCTCTCTCTCTCTCTCTCTCTCTCTCTCTCTCTCTCTCTCTCTCAACTTTGAAAGCAATAGATACTTTTGAGTCCATTCAAATCATTTTCAGCACTTCAAATATCTTAATTATTGCCTTTAGTGACACGTGCAGAAACAATATGCTGAGGCTGACACTCGTACTTGCATATGCTTACATTGATATTTCTATCTTTATTGTTTCTATTATTATCATTATTGTAATGCATATAAATATTATTCTTAGTAGCAGTAAAAGTCGTAGTAATAATAGAAGAAGTGTTAGTTTGCTATTTTTTCTTGTTATTATTATTATTATTATTATTATTATTATTATTATTATTATTATTATTATTATTATTATTATTATTATTATTATACATCATATTTCATAGTCGTTGTTCATGCCACTAATTTCTGTAATGGGACAGGAAGACCTTCAACATAATTTGAGAACAGAGAATCGGTAGTGGCAATATGGCAACACAAAGTGAATGAAAGTTTTATATCGCTGCTTATTTTACTGGTTCCATTTGTATGTATATATATATATATATATATATATATATATATATATATATATATATATATATATATATATATATATATATATATATATATATATATATATATATATATATATATATATATATATACATATATACATGTGTGTGTATCTAGTTGTATTCATCTGAAAAGCACTCCAACCTGCTCTGTAGTGCAGTTGCATTGGAACAATTACTTCTGAATAATTTTACCATAGTTGGTTATTCTAAATTTTTGAAGATTTTGATTGGGAAAATCTATGTATTAACCCTGGATAGGTACGGTCCTCGGACACCCCTTTAAGGGTATACTCGGACGCGAACGACCCCGACGCCAAAAAAAATTCTTGAAAAATCAGTTTTTGCAGTAACCTCCTTTTTTCTTTTGCCAAAAAAAACTTCAATGAATGCTTAAAACAACTGTATAGATAAATACTACTCATCTGCAGAAAAACTATTTATTATAAATATTTTAAAAAATTAAGTAGAAAAAAAAAAAGACCTGACATAAAAATTCATAAAAAAAAAGTTTATACATATATACACAAATCCTTTTAGGAATGGATTCTTGAATGTTTAGGACACATCTTGATGTATTTTGGATGAAGTCAGACCCATGGAAGTGAAGATCTGAAATGAGAAAAAAAGGGTAACTTTTTTTGGCCAAAAAGATTTGTCCAAATTTCATGAATTTTTTTGGGTACCCAAATGAAATAGGAAGTGGCTAATTTTTTTAGGGAATAAACATATGTTATCCTAAAATAGAAATATGTAAAAAAATCTTCATTATTTTGTAAATTACATTTATATCAGGGGCCATATCTAAAGGTAATTTTTTGAGTACTTAGAAATTCCGTAAAAAAATACATATATTTAATATATAATATGATATTTATGCAGGTAAAAATATACCAAAATATCACAAATTCTATAGGGAACAAGAATATATATAGATAGGGCAGCTTACGCTTCGGATATGTCCACAAAATGGCCGCCAACCACACTGACTCAGACTCCCTAATCTGCCACTTGAAATGTAGGAAGGGTATGTCAATTTCAAGGTGTTATTTACTAATCTAATTATTATTGGATATGCATAAAAATTGTATGGTGGGTTGCTGGATAATTGTCGATTATTTTACGAATATAAAATTAAAATTCTGACCCAAAAAAATTTTTTTGAAGGGAAATAAAATCGAAAAAAAAATGTAAAACAATATTTTAGCTAAAAAAATTTGATGATATTCAATCAAAAAAAAAGTAAACAAAATTTTCCGACAAATAAACATCTAGAGGAATCATTACTCTGTGATAGTTCCTTAGTACGTAGTAATTTTGAAAGAATTGGGAAAAAACGAAAAAATGGCAATCACCGGAAAATCGAACACATACCTATATATACGCCATATCTGGCTAAAAAAAAGATAGGCATGGGTAGCCAGATCATCTAGAAACACTTTCCAACACTATAAAAATATAAGTTTTGCGACAATACTTGCCAATTCCTTACGGTAACATGACTAAGCAAAAAAATGCAAAACAAATAAAAAGGGGCACTCGAGGAAAAATGGCTAACATTCTAATATACGGCATTTCAGAAAAAAAAAATTCAGCCACGTGCTAGTCAAACCATCAAGGCACATTTTCCGACAAATAAACATCTAAATGAATAATTACTCTGTGATAGTTCCTTAGTACGTAGTAATTTTGAAAGAAATGGGAAAAAACGAAAAAATGGCAATCACAGGAAAATCGAACACATACCTATATATACGCCATATCTGGCTAAAAAAAGAAGATAGGCATGGGTAGCCAGATCATCTAGAAACACTTTCCAACACTATAAAATTATAAGTTTTGCGACACTACTTGCCAATTCCTTACGGTAACATGACTAAGCAAAAAAATGCAAAACAAATAAAAAGGGGCACTCGTGGAAAAATGGCCATTCTAATATACGGCATTTCAGAAAAAAAAAATTTCAGCCACGTGCTAGGCAAACCATCAAGGCATATTTTCCGACAAATAAACATATAAATGAAATATTACTCTGTGATAGTTCCTTAGTACGTAGTAATTTTGAAAGAAATGGGAAAAAACGAAAAAATGGCAATCACAGGAAAATCGAACACATACTTATATATACGCCATATCTGGCTAAAAAAAAAATAGGCATGGGTAGCCAGATCATCTAAAAACACTTTCCAACACTATAAAAATATAAGTTTTGCGACACTACTTGCCAATTCCTTACGGTAACATGACTAAGCAAAAAAATGCAAAACAAATAATAAGGGGCACTCGCGGAAAAATGCCCAACATTCTAATATACGGCATCTCAGATAAAAAAAAAGACATGCACGTGTTAGCCCAACCATCAAGGCACACTTTCTAACACATAAACATGAAAAAAAAATCAATAATATACGGCAATTCCTTACTACGTAGTAAATTTTTACAAATATTGAAAAAAAACAGAAATTGGCAACCGCAGTTAAATACCCAATATACCAATAACTACGTCGTATCTGACAAAAACAAAATCACGCATGGGTAGCCAGATCATCTAGACACACTTTCCAACACTAAAAAAGCAAAAGTTTTACGACACTATTTCGCAATATCTTACGGAAAAATGACTTGGCAAAAAAATGAAAAAAAAGGAAAAAGGGACACTCGCGGTAAAATGCCCGACATTCTAATATACGACATCTCAGATAAAAAAAAAAGACATGCACGTGTTAGCCCAACCATCAAGGCACACTTTCTAACACATAAACATGAAAAAAAAATGAATAATATACGGCAATTCCTTACTACGTAGTAATTTTTACAAATATTGAAAAAAAAACAGAAATTGGTAACCGCAGTTAAATACCCAATATACCAATAACTACGTCGTATCTGACAAAAACAAAGTCATGCATGGGTAGCCAGATCATCTAGACACACTTTCCAACACTAAACAAGCAAAAGTTTTACGACACTATTTGGCAATATCTTACGGAAAAATGACTTGGCAAAAAAATGAAAAAAAATGAAAAAGGGGCACTCGCGGTAAAATGGTCCTCGTGGTGATGAACGACATTTTAACTAAAAAAAAAACATGCACATGGTAGCCAAACAATCCACCAAGACTTTCCACAACTGATAACCTATACAAGTTGCACCATTCTACGACAATTTCATAATACGTAATAACTTTGATAATTATGCAAACTACCCTAGAAGGGTAAACTCGGACGCGAACGACCCCGACGCGTCTCAGAAATCGGGGAAGGAGTACAGCTACAGCAATGCACATCTGGACACTACTAGAGCGTGTAGGGGAGACACCTCCTGCAGGTCGATCACCCACAAATTCAGTCACGGGGGTGAGTCACGTGAGAAAAACCTGTTTTTTTTTTACGCTCGGGGTCGCAAACGACCCACCGTACCTATCCAGGGTTAACATTAATATGAAATACGTTAACAAGTTCAGATTTGCAGTGCCTTAGTTCTGTTTAGTGAATCACATGAGGAATTGCTAAAGATAAAAGAAGATTTCAATAGAAAAAAAAAAACAGAAATGTAGGACTGAAAATGAATATGATTAAAACGAAAATAATATTCATTGAAATTCAGGGAAATAATGAATAAGGCTTATAGACAAACCTCTAGAGAATATAAATACTTGGGACAGACAATAAGTGTTTCCCCAGGGCATGAGACCTAAATTAAAAGAATAATAAGCATAGGATGGGTTGCTTTTGGTATTCAAAATTAGACTATGAAAAATAAGCAGCCACTTTCTCTGAAAAAAAAAGTATTTAATCAGATGGTCCTACCAGTATTAAATTATACATCAGAAACTTGTAGTCTTACTAAAGCCCTTAGACATAGTCTTTTTTACATCCCAAAGAGCTATGGAAAGAATAATGATTGGAATAACACTACTATGCATTTCAGGGACGCATCCAATTGATTTTCGTTGATAAAATCCTACCAAAACATCGGATATTGGTCACATTTTGGAGATAGGTATTTGAAGCCACATCCTAATTGGAAAAAATATGCAGTAATGTGTAACGTGAATGATAAAGGCACTTACCAGAGCAGTTATAAGAAATAGAAAGGGTAACTTAGCTAAATTTAGACGCACCCAGAGAGAGGCTAGTTGTGATGTGAACTATGACATCAAACGTAATACCCAGTAAACTTTCCATTCACAAAAGTCTACATACCGATAACAGAAGAAGGACAGCAGAGCATTCATACATCAAAGCCAATCTGTTCTACGTGACTGCTGTCTGGTACTTCACTTATGGCAGGCCTGGCAAGTTGTCCTCGTGGCTGCAAGACTGCTTTTGTTTATATCAATGTATTTAAAAATTTTCACAATAAGAATAAGAGATGACAGATTTTTTCTTGACTGCAAACTATCTCACTGACTAGCTTCATCAACCATATTTAACAATTTACCTATTCTACTGATCTCCTTATATATATATATATATATATATATATATATATATATATATATATATATATATATATATATATATATATATATATATATATATATATATATATATATATATATATATATATATATATATATATATATATATATATATATACAGAGAGAGAGAGAGAGAGAGAGAGAGAGAGAGAGAGAGAGAGAGAGAGAGAGAGAGAGAGAGAGAGAGAGAGAGGCCGGGGGGGGGGGGGGGTAGCTGTTTGTGTGTCTACATTCATAAAGTGGCTACACGACTGGAGTTTCTACTAACTACCTCATACTACAGTAGAGTATCAATGAGTGGGAGGGCCTTCAGTAATGACGTCTACATAGTCTCTCTCTGGGTGCGTCTAAATTTAGCTAAGTTGCACTTTCAATTTCTGAATTTTACTCCTGTAATTGCCTTTATTAATCACAATAGACATTATTGAATATTTTTGACAATTAGGCTGTGGCTTCAAGTACCTATTTCCAACATGTGATTCATATTCGATGTTTTGGTAGGATATTATCAGCGGAAATCAACTGGACACGGCTAAGAAATGCATGTTAAGAGACAGGAAAGGATCAAGATGGATACGATAGCAAACTAAAGTAACGGATATTCTAGCATGTAAAAAACGCAAGTGAACGTAGGCTGGACATATAATGAGAATGAGAGATAATAGATGGATATTAAGAATAGCAGTGGGTACATAGATATTGCAAAAAAGCAGGTAAATGAAGAGAAGACAATGGATAGACGAATTAAGAACATTTGATGGTGTCGGATACAATATTGGGGTAGTTCTACCATCCTTGTATGAAAGGCTCAGAAGTGTTTAATCTAGTAACCACTAACTTCATCGGGACCTGGCGCTTTTCACTTTTGATTTTTCTTCAGCTGGTTGTAAACAGCTTCGGTCGCGATAACAGAGAACCTTTTATTATTTCGTTTACTGTGTACTATTGAGTTATTCCATATGACTTCCCAGAGTCTCTTGAATTATTATTATTATTATTATTATTATTATTATTATTATTATTATTATTATTATTATTATTATTATTATTATTATTATTATTATTATTATTTTTGTTGTTGTTGTTGTTGTTATTGTCGTAATAGTTGTTGTTGAAGATCATTTACATTGATATTTCTGTAAGAATGCTAGTAGAGAGAGCTTTTCAGAATCTACTCAATTCTTCTTTTCAAGTGCTTTCCCATTTTATACTAGTGCTATTATAAGAGTTTTCATAATTCATATTATTATAACTTATACTACTTATATTTATATAACTATTATTGTCATGTTCCTTTAATGGCTCCAAGTGTAGCAAAGTGAACCATTTAATTCAGTAAGTGTTGCTTCTAATTTTTCCCTCGGGCAATATCAAGGAGAATTGGGGGTGTCTTCCTTGCGGTTGGATATCGAGTCCTATCTTCTTTGGATTCTCAATGTCGATTGGTACGGGAATTACGAAGATTATAAGAAAATATTCGTTAGATTTACGTTGGTTATTGATCTTGTAATTTCTAAAAAAAAAAAAAAAAAAAAAAAAAAAATCTTGCAATTACTGTAATTACTTTTTGGATAGATTAATATCTCTAGAAAGATTTGAATTAATGACATCATGATACATTTTGTATTCTTCCTCATCTTTACATTTCAATATAGAATATTTTATCTTATATTCTTTTGAAAATATATTTGTAATTAATCTGATATTAAAAAATACCAATTTCCTGAAGTTATTCATCTCGCTCTGTAGTTCTTACTTCATAATCTTTGAATTTGAATCTTGGTTTCTCATCATTGTTTTAACACTTTTTACCACTCACAAAAATTATAAATATTTTGAGATATTTCACATAAAAAGACTTCTAGAAATTGGCTATAAGGCTTTATTTTTTGCAGGGTTTTCAGCTGTATAATCACTTCCATATTGGATGGGATTATCGTATGAAAAGCAAAAAAAAATTAAGACTTGGCCGTAAATTTGTAATGGGTGAAACCTGAAAAATTCTTGAATTTTTAAAAAGAAAATTTCTACAAAATATTGTACTTGTTATAAAATATTGTACTTATTGGATTTGATATTCATTTCCATGCAGAGAACCTTGGTAAAAGCGACTCAGCAGCCTAGTAAATTCAATATATAATAAAGATTGTCGAGGAGGAATTTAAGTAACACCATATAATTATTAATAATTTACTATTATCTATCAATATTATTTTGTGTTTAGTACTTTAGATTTTTTCTGCTCTTTTCTTATTTTTGGATATTTTGTAATAAATTCATTATTTCTCAAAAAAAAAATGTTCCATAAAAAGTAAAGAAATGAAAAATGTGGAACCTTATAGATATCAGAGAATTTGGTCATTTCTTTACGGTGCTCACCGTTCTATTCGTGGAACGTTTGCTCCCGACTACTTCCGAGCTGTGGCAGTTTTTCTTTTTTCTACTATCACAGTTTTCATAAACTATTATCATCGTTCCTATTGGATGTAGTGGTGACCTCTTAAGTTTCCATAGGTAATCTTAGTATTCTTTTATTTCTGTGTTCGAAATAACGTGGGCACCGATTTCGTCAGTGTACAGTGAAAAAAAAAATACATTTATCTATTTATTTTATTGCCTTTTTCTTCATCCCATCAAATGCACAATCTGTACTGTTACTATCCTTTATTCTGATGCATCTTCGGTGAACATAATTTTGGACATGAACAAACACTTTGGTAATAATTTGTTTAAAACCAAAATTCGTGCACATTTCCCTCTATTTTTCTTCGTCAAAGATTGTGACATGAACATGACATGAAATAAAAATTTTAATCTGTACATTAATTACTTGCTTTTCTAACAGATACCTTTTTTGAAACAAAATTGCTGAGTAATAAGTCAAGAGCAAAGAGAAGCTGCTCTTCCAGCAAATAACGCTGTTGAATACCCGTAGAGTTTTCCGGGTCCGACATCAGTTTCAAGTCCGAAAAGAGAAAAAAACTAGACTTTTTCGGAGAAGGCATTTACTTTGGCCAACATTCCAGACCGATTTTTACACTACCGAAGTTGGTTTAGTGATTTCGCCATTACTGAAAATGGACAGTTTTGAGGATGGGGATTAGCCCGAAAGCTAAAAACCGAATCTTTTATTAATAGTCTCAACGAAGATATAAAATAGCATTTTGGGGTGAAAGTGTAGCTTGACTGGGATAGATTGTGACCCATGAAAAGAATGGGCTCATCATTTGTTACTTTTCATGACGACTTGCATTTTTTTTTTTTTTTTTTTTTTTTTTTTTTTGATAAAGGATTGTTATTCTGAGTTACAATGTTACGAATAAAAGAAATCTTAGAGGAATACAACTAAGTAGTCTACTTGCACACACCAGTTTATTTTTAGTTTACGTGGGTTGGTATCAATGATAATAATTTCGTAATTCCTAGTATTATAAATGTATGAAAAGTCTCTTATTTTATAAGCTCTACCGACACATCCATGTTGAAGTGACAAAAAGAAAACCGTTTTGTTTATCAGATTCTTTTATATGATATGAAATAACGTAACCGAAAATCGTAAATACGAGTAGGCCTAATCCATTGGTAATTCTTTATGAGTTTAAAACATTATTATTATTATTATTATTATTATTATTATTATTATTATTATTATTATTATTATTATTATTATTATTATTATTATTATTATTGATTAAGCCTTATCTCTGAGGGTCTCTAAAACCTATACTCACGTTTGAGCTCCGTGTGCTGACATATAAAAGCTTTATTTCGGCGATAATGAGTCTTTTAAAGAGTTTTGTAGCTAATATATGAGGATAAACTTCCTAAGTATAGTAATTAATTCTTTTATTGACACTACTGCGGTTATGATAACGTGAAAAATTATTGAAGAGTGTTTTACAAATATAAATTTATAGGTTCTATTCGAATGTCCCGGTTTCTTTACCTTTGGGTGGAAGCGTCAGTTTGATTTGAACCATTACTTTCATATTTGAATGCTTTTGAGGTAAAAGGTGGCACGTAGAAACCAAATTATCATCACTTAAAATAACAATTTCATCAACTACTGTGCAATTTATCTTCTGTGGGCGGAAAAGATTCAGTTTTCTCAACATTTTGTAACTTCTAAACCATTACAAGAACTTTGCAAAATACTCTTCTGGAAACGCTTAGACTCCACAACCAAAATACAAATTTATTCGCTTTTCCCAACTAACTGATAAGAGGTACTGCAAACGGAATGTGACATCGTATTTCCCTTGACGAATTAAAAGTAAAAGCGACGTTCTGCATCCAATTTCTTTTTTCTTAACCAATCCTTTTCCTTCTTCCGCAGTTGAGTGAATGCTATGCCAACGAGTCTGCAATTGACAAGACGAGAAATTGAAACGCTTAAAGTTGGACGAGTCGAAGTGATCGAAATTTTTCTGTTAATCGTTGTTGCTATGATGGAAGAGTGTGGTGGATTGGAAGGATTCAGATTAATGGCAAATATATTTAAGAATACAGTGGAAAAACCAGGTGAGAATTGCAAACATTATATGTTGAACAGGAGCGTATGTACTCAGGTCTAATAATGAAAAAAAAAAAAAATAATAAACACAGTGGTCCAAGAGATAAAGAATATAATATACTGACAAATTGACCTGGGTAATTAAGGGTTAGTGATAAGCATCGCGAGAGCAGCATTTGTTGATTAAACACAAGCCGTAAAAGTACGTCTCCAAATTGAATCACTAGTTGATAAATACAACCACTAATGAACAGGGCAGGTAAATAAATTACTTGTTGATAAACAACGTTCTAATTGAAATGGTCTATCGATTGAAATGAAGGTATATTTAGTAGTGATAAGATTTATATGGCTATAATTCCAATATTCAAGGGGTAAACATAGCGATTAATGTAACGCCGAAACAGCCAATAGGGAAATCAATCCAATAATCTAGAAATAAAAAGGTACGATAGATTTAGCAATGTAATTATGCTCTTACAATCTTGACGATTAAAGCAGTATATACACCACTAATGAACAAAAATATGAAATTAGAAATCTAATTATTTTCATAACAGCAACTTCATTCGTTTGATAATGAATATAGATACACAATCATTTTTGTAATGGAACACATTGTATTAGAATAAATACTTTAGGAAAAGTAGTGGTAGAATTATTTTGTCTAATAATAAGACGAAAGGTATTATTGTTTATGATATTAAAAGCGATAAAATTTACATATCAGCAAGAAAGGGGCGATACTTCCATTGTTGATACGAAAAGGGTTTGGAAATTATCTACAATATTATAAACAAGAAGCAGCGCCAGTAGTCAAAGTATAATGGTGTGATAAGATCATTGTAACAGGAGGAAGTTTGTATTTTATGGAGATAATGGCAATAAAATCAATAATCTAGCAATGAATGATTTATGGTCATTACTATAAAATATAGCAGGACCCAAAATATGAATGACTGGCAATTATTTATTGGCTAGTGTATCAGTGTAATAATTTTTTTTTATAACAAAGGTAATAAAACCAATAATAGATATAAAGAGCATAATGAAACTAATATTATGAATGATCCAATAAAAGATTGGACAATGTAAGATGAAACATAATGTTTTATGTATATCATCATCATCATCATCATCATCATCTCCTTCTACGACTATTGACGCAAAGGACCTCTGTTAGGTTTCGCCAGACGTCTCCATCTTGAGCTTTTAAATCAATCATTCTCCGTTAATCATCTCCCATGTATATAGTGTATGATAAATTGTTTGATTCATATTCGCTCTTACCCATGCTCCAAGCTTCAAAAGTTATTTTTTGTTTTACCAAGAGATAATGCTGCCTTATTAGTTTATCAGTAATGAAAGGCTAGACAAATCCTACTACCAAGATTAAGGGAGTGAAATCTTAAGCTTTCATTGTGAAGGGAGAATTAAAAAAGACAATGCTCGTGAAGTGAAAAAAAAATGAGACATTCTAAGGAAGACTAAACAAAAACAAAAGAGAAGACGAAGACAATAAGAAAAATATAAAGTTGAGAGAGAGAGAGAGAGAGAGAGAGAGAGAGAGAGAGAGAGAGAGAGAGAGAGAGAGAGAGAGAGAGAGAGAGAGGGGGGATAGTCCCAATTATTTAATTTGGAAGTATCAAGTGAATTTTACATATACTAGACATGGCTTTCATAAATTTTAGGATTGATAAAGTGAATCACCCTATATATTTATCTTTTTTTTTATCTTGATTACCAGATATGAAAGGATGTGTTTTTCGACATTGATATTATTGCTGAAAGATCCATTTCAGCTCCTCGATTTTTTATTTTAATGTTCACCCAATTTAGAATGGTTGATCTCCAATGTCAGACATTCTCAAAAGAAACTACAGGTTTTAACCTTTTTCCTGTTCCCGGAATTTTAAGAATGTTATATGAAAAACTTTGAATTTGGATTTCTTGCCATGGAAAATTAATCTGGATTTTTTAATCGGAGTAGTGTACTTGGCCAATATGGTGATAGTGCATGCGCTCAATATGAAATGTTGTCTTGAAAACAAGCTTGTTGCTTATGCAGATGATGCTACTCTGCTTGCATTGATCATATCAATTAGTATAGACATGTAAATGCTGAAATTATTACCAGAAATCTAGCTAGAATTAGTACTTGGTGCAAATTGGGCGTTATGAAATTAATTCGTAACGAAACAGAAAATACATTAACTTAATTTAAAACCGTAGGTATCAGCCTTAATAATAGATTTACTTTTTGAGAAATATATATGGTGTATCTTTTTTTAAAAAAAAAAAAATAGTTCATTGAATTAATAATGTTTTTCAAAACTTTTTTCTATTCTGGGAAAAGGATTGTTCTTATATCCTGTCATCTTTTTGTTATCTTCACACACGATTCGCATCACATTTTTTCTTTACAAATCCTTGTTGTATTTATTAATACTCCATTGATCTTTGGGCCACATTTTGACCCATGGCCTCTCTCGAAAGACCTCCCCAGCCTCCTCTATCGTGCGCTAAATCCATCCATGTATTTATTTCATTTCCCTCCCTGTCGAGATCCTCCTTGAGGCCTCTATTCCAATTCTTTCTAGGTCTTTAGAATATTTTATTACTGATTGTCATTTTTTTTTGCTTTTAGTGAACTTTATAAGCACTGTAAAAATTTGCTGTATCAGTTACTTTGTACAATAAGAGAGCAAATACTTTAGCTCTTGTCGTAAATTATCTATAGACCATTAAAATTTACCAGTCAGTTCATGCATATTGGCAGAACCTAATTTGATTGATTCCAAGGTTAATCGCTTACAGTTCCTTAAATGTTAATGGCAAATTATTTAATAAGGCATCTCTTCTTTTTTTCCAATCTACTCCAAACAGTCTATGTCAAGCTTCTCAAGATTTATGATATTTGGGAAGGCAGCAAGCAAATCGGTTTTTTTTTTTTAATCTGAACAGTATCATCGTTTTGTTCTTAGCAATTTGGTTGTTTCAATATGATGTATACTAATTCCTGATAATACTTATTTATTCAAAAGAAATATTATTTTTATGATAGACATTGAAATGATAAATAGTGGTGAAATATCAAAGGTTATACAGTAGTACCTCTACATACGATCTTAATTCGTTCCGGGAACTGCTTCGTATGTTAAAACGATCATATGTTGGAGCAAATATTCCCATAAGAATACACTGTAATTTGTATAATTCGTTCCTCAGCCCAGAAACCCATGATAACTCCTTAATAAATTGCTACACATAATTACACATAACATTAATAAAATGGCATAATACAGAAAGATCTAAAAAAGAAAAACAGTAAAGAAATAATAAATAAAAAAGGGTTTTGTATTGAAACTTTACCCTAGAGACAGGCCAGCACAGGTGTAGGAATTGCTAAGTTGGAGGACAAGAAAGATCAGCGAGGAGGTAGAGATGGCGACTGCGATAACGTACTGTAACTTACTCTAACTTACACTACTTGAACTTTAACCTAACTTTGCTTTTTTTTTTCTTAATTTTTATATTTTACAATTTTTTACATTTTTTTTCTTTTTTATTTTTAATTTCCCTCACTTTCACTCGATTCAGTCTTACTTTTCTTTGCTTCACTTTCTTTCTCTTCATCACGATCACTAGACCGTATAGTAGATTTTTTAAAGAAACTATCGAGAAAAGTTTGCTTGGTATGGCGTTTTAGAATTTTTCGGAAATGAGTTAAACAGATATCATCGAATTGCAAAACTACACGGCAAACCTGAAGTTTCTGTGGGTGATGTTTATCGATGAAATAAACCATATGTTGATGATATGCCAACATCTGTTTTATTTCAGCCTAACTTAAGACTCACTCAACTGCGCTTTGAACTCATCTTGCTGCATGGCTTGCAGCTCCTTGAGTTCCACGGTGGTGAGCTCTTTATGATGCTCATTGATGTGTTCAGTGATGTCATCTTCATCGACCTCCAGACCCATGGACTTGCCAAGGGATACAATCTCTTCTACGTCTTCCTCTACGGCAAGCACAGGCTCAGTCTCAGGGCCAAAACCTTCAAAATCTCTGGGAGAAACAGCATCAGGCCAAAGCTTCTTCCAAGCTGAATTCAATGTCTGACGATTTACTCCCTCCTAAGCCTGATCTATGATCTTTAAGCAGTTCACGATATTGAAATGGCTCCTCCAAAATTCATGCAAAGTTAAGTTGGTGCTTTGCGTGACATTAAAGCACTGCTTAAATAAGTGATTGGTGTAGAGCTTCTTAAAATTAGAGATAACTTGCTGGTCTATGGGCTGGAGAATATTGGTGGTGTTCAGTGGAAGATACAACACTCAGATGAATTTGTACTGGTCGATGATATAATCTTCAAGTCCTGGGGGGTGAGCGGGTGCAATATTCATACAAAGCAAGCACTTAAAAGGCAATGTCCTCTCCTGAAGGTACTTCTTTACAGCAAGGCCAAAAACTAGGTTTACCCAATCAAAAAAGATATGCCTAGTGACCCAAGCCTTAAAATTAGCAAGCCACACAACATACAGCATGCCCTAGGGTTTTCGGAATGGTATACCAATAAAGACTTTATTTTGCAGTCCCCGCTGGCGTTGGCAAAAGGGGAAGAGTCAACCGATCCTTCATAGGCTTATGTCCAGGCATTTTCTTCTCTTCGGCGGTAATGTATGTTCGAATAGGCATCTTTTTCCAAAACAGACCGGTTTCATCACAGTTTAAAATTTGCTGCTCTACGTAGCCTTCCTCCTCCACGATCTTTTCGAACTTCTTAACAAAATCGTTAGCAGCCTTGGTGTCCGAACTTGAAGCGTCTCCATGCCGAACAACTGAATGAATCCCGGTCCGTTTCTTAAATTTCTCGAACCTACCTCGAGACCCCTTGAATTCCTCCATTGTAGGATCGGTTGAACTCTCCCCCACGTCACACCCAGAGCCGGCCGCCTTCAAGTCACAATAGATAGCGCTGGCCTTCTCAAAAATGATCGTGTCAGTGATTGTATCGGCAACAATCTCTTTGTCCTTTATCCATATCAATAAAAGGCGTTCCATCTCTTCCAGGGTAGGGCTACGACATTTAGAAATAATGGTGATCCCCTTCGATGGTTTGACTGCTTTAATGGCTTCCTTCTGTTTGATGATCGTTGAGATTGTAGACATATTCCGGCCATATTGTTTAGCCAGATCGCTCATGCTTTTCTATAATTTCTAGCTATAGTGGTTAATGCAAGCATTGACTTCTTCCTTTTCTCACTTCTAATACTTCCTGAACCGAAACTAAGCTTTTTAGGACCCATGATTATATGTAATATCAAAAAACAAAACGTGAAAAAGGAATATAAAAAGCAATGTTAATAACGGAGCGAAAAGAGGAGAACCACACGATGCGCACGAGAACAGAGGACTGATCATGGCGACGCTCGATTGGCGTCCCTTGGATGTGCTGCCGCCTACCGGCGTACATAAGAAACTATGATCATTGCTTCGAGAAAATTCTACGCGTATGATCTACGTCGGATGTTGGAGCAAGACATCGGGTGTCGAAACGGAAATTTGATCGAATTTTACTTCGGGTGTTAGAACATTCGTATATAAAGACATTAGTGTAATAGAGGTTCCACTGTATAATTGATCATCATTATTCAATGGAAGCCTAAAATACATTAAAACGGGGATAAGGCCAAGCTTAGATATTTTTGTTATACAGTTAACGTGAAGCCAAGATAGAAAATTACTTGAGGTGTAAACAAAAGCACTTGTAGGCTTCATTTTAATGCCCAAGTCTTTTTTTTTTTTTTTTACAAATCTTCTGAAACCCCATTTCTGCATAATTTTTTTCTTATTCTGTAACTTTTTTTCGATCTTCTTTCTTTGTCTCATTTACAAAACAAAGTTCAACAGAAAGACCAGAATACCATCTACAACGTCTGACTACTTTCCTTTCCCTTTTCACTTCACTGTTGGCTTATTCAAGAGGCCTTAAAATGACAAAGCACTACCATAAACAAATCTTGCAACGCTACGCCGCTAAATGACCATCTGTAATAAAAAAGAGAGAAAAAAAAGAGCAGCAATATTTTGGAGAATATCCAAGAGTAGACTGGATGGATTGAATTTCCATGTCGGAAGTTGGTGCAGGATCTGACATATGGATACTATCAAGGACTTTTATGAACCTAAGGACCGTAACGGCGGAAATATCCTGCAGGTTATATGACTTAAGGTCCTGTTGATTAGAGAAACTGCATTGAATCGAGCAGGTATTCTCTTTAAATGGAAATTACTTCCAGTTATCTTTGGGAATGATGTAAAAACCTTCATGTGATTACTAGCTGGAATTTATTTTTACAACCCTGTTTTTTAAGGCGGACCCCCTTATTGATTCTATTCAATTATTTTCTGTGTATCCTCCTTCCTTTCTTCCTTTTATCATCATTAATATCATCAACGTTACTTTTATTGGCATTAATATTACTAGCTAAGCTACAACCCTAGATAGAATAACATGATGCCTTTTAGCCTAATGAGGATCACTCATTTATAAACTATGACGAGACTTATGTAAACCAGTTCTTTATAAAAATATACGCTGCAGGTTTGAATTTCTGAAGTTCCACCTATTCAATTTCCTTATTGAGAATATTATTCCATAATTTAGTTACAGCTGGAATAATAGCTTTAGTGTAATGAGTAGCATTGAGCTTTTGATGGACAAGACATGACGTAGAATTAATGACATACCTAGTACAACTTACATGGTGGTATATTGTGGGTCGATCTTAAGGCAAAGGATGGTAAGAATTATGGAAAATCGTAAGCAACATGCATGAAAAACCAACTGAACGCCGGTGTCGGAAATTAATATCCCCATCTGGAATAAGAAATTTAAAATATCGCAAGTTTTTGCCAGACTAATTGTGATGAGAGTCAGCAGCTGAAAACCAGAAAGGGGGACAGTACTCGAAAAAAGGAAAAAAAATTAGAATGAAAGAATTAAAACTTATTTGCAGGATATATTGATCGGCCAGAATCTTAAAATTTAAGACTTCCTTATAAGCCAAATTGTTTGTGTAATTGATGAAGAATCAGACAGAATGTGTTTCTCCAAAGTAAACTTACAAACTAAACAACATTATCAATGTAGAGATCTGCATGATGAGGAACCACTGTCCTCAACCTATTTACAATGATAATTCGATTTTTGTTTGGATTCTACTTCATATTCCACAATTTGTTAGCCATATACCTATTACAGGATTCAGCAACCCCAGATCTACATTCAGAACTTGGACATGTGCAAAGATAGCAGCATCCTCTGCATATGCAGCTATCTTGATTTTTTGGGGGTAAAAAAACATATGTTATTTACGTACCAGGAAAAGTAATGGGCAAACAATGCTATCCTAAGGAAACCCACATATCCTCATTATCAGACTTTGCGCTGGGGAAGCTTATAGTCTTACATTGTATCAACTAACCTTGGTTGTTGGCTTCGTAAGAACTAGTTTCCTGTTGCATTTTAAAGGAAAAATATTTTGTCCTCGGAAGACACAGTTTGTCAGAGACATAGGAGTTCTTGGTTACCTGAAAATTATTTCAGTAAAATCATATTTTATAAGACATTAGGTTTAGATTTCTTCCGGATTATTTTTTCCTAATATGTAATCGGAGAGCTTTTACGACGTTTTAGTGCCAATGATATTTTTAGAATTAATATTCAAACATCAACGTATTATTATGAAAATAATTTAGTAACGATATTCAATAAGTTAAAATCTTTTCAATATATTATTATAATTAGTATCCAAGCAACAATATTAGATAACCATTCTACGAAAGCAAAATGTGCAAAATGCATGGAGATTGGAGTATTTATTTTTACTTTAAGAATTCTTCACTTCGGCATTTAATTTCACTCTATACACATAAATAAATATTGTGTGAGAACTATTCAGTTTGCACAATTTTACAGCAACATGAAAAACTACATTAAACTTCAATCAAATCGACTACTGAATTAAATATGGAACGAGACGAACCATTTTTATATCACGGTTAAATAACAATTTACGTAAATGTTACTCTATTTACAATACTGGATAGGAACAATTCGATTCTTTTATCAGGGAACTTTTATAGAAGTATTGACAATATATTTTCCCACCTGAAGGGGATGCAACGATTTGGTGTGAGCCTGCCAATCTTACCCTTTTTATTGATATAAACACTTGAATCCGGAGCTACTATTCCGACTTAGAGACTCAGATTCCAGAACGAATTATTAAATATTAAGGCCCTTCCCCTCCCTATGGATCCATTCCTGCTCCTTCCCAAACCCTCATCCCTGATGGCTAATTCACTTCATGCCGCGAACACTTTCGACTTGATGCATTCCTCCTCCTCTTCTTCTTCTTCTTCTTCTTCTTCTTCTTCTTCTTCTTCTTCTTCTTCTTCTTCTTCTTCTTCCCGTAACGCATTGAGAATTCATTACTACGTCTCCTCGGCCTCCTCGTGTCTCCCCTTCCTTAGTATATCACCTCGGGGGAAAAACATTTCATTTCTATAGTCTGCTTCTAATCACAATTCGTGTCGTCTGGTTCCAATTAGAAATACTTACTATACAATTCACTTCAAAGTGGATCACATCGATTCAGGGGTTCGACCTTGCATGGAATATATTTAGTACGTTTCTGCGCCTCAAGTTGTGAAGTATGTGCATGAATTAGATCAGGGTTAATTTTTTTTTTTTTTTTTTTTTTTTAAATAATCGTTTTGAGTTTAAATGATGTATTTATCTATAGATATAGTATCACCTGAAAACAATTTGTTTGAAATATAGAATTGGCCTTTTTTCAAAGTTTTAACATTTTTTACGAAAATTATGTTTTTCTTTCGTATAGTTTGTCAGCTCAAGCTTTGATATAAATTGAATATTTGTTTATGTAATTGATAGATTTATTTAATTAGACTTCACTTTCTGAGTGCTACACACACACACACTCTCTCTCTCTCTCTCTCTCTCTCTCTCTCTCTCTCTCTCTCTCTCTCTCTCTCTCTCTCTCTCTCTCTCTCTCTCTCAACAATTATCATGAATCGTACCCGCATTACCTATACCTTTTCTCTTCAAAATCATATGGTTTAATTCACAGTTCTTCCTAGCCATACCTGGCTATTATGAATGACTTATTGCATAAAAGTAATCCCCCTTTTGAACCAATGAAACACGTATATTGTAAGAAACCGATTTCCCTATCGGTAATAAAACATATTTCAAACTTTTCTTTACGTGATGTAATTTATGTCCATTTTATGTTTTCCAGATATCGCCCCATAAGCTTTATAAATCCTGAGGTATGTCCCATCCACCCTTCGGTGATAAAATGTCCATGAAGACTTCGCTGGCCATCTTAGGATGGTTTTATTAGCTGTCATGTGTTTGCCTCTGCTATATAACTGTGTACTCTGACTTTGACGGTGAAATGGTGGCAGTTTTATTTACATCATTATTTGGTTATCTTCTATAACGATCTCTCTCTCTCTCTCTCTCTCTCTCTCTCTCTCTCTCTCTCTCTCTCTCTCTCTCTCTCTCTCTCTCTCTCTCTCTCTCTCTCTCTCTCTCTCTTTATGTTTTATAAATAAGGTTAATAGTCCAATGAATAAAGGAAATTATTAACATTTACATTGCATATATATATATATATATATATATATATATATATATATATATATATATATATAGATATATATATATATATATATATATATATATATATATATATATATATATATATATATATATATATATATATATATATATATATATGTGTGTGTGTGTGTGTGTGTGTGTATGTATGTGTGTGTGTGTATCATCATCATCTCCTACCCCTAATGACGCAAAGGCACTCCGTTATATTTCACCAGTTGTCTCTATTTTGAGCTTTTAATTCAATACTTCTCGATTCATCATCTTCTACTTCACGCTTCATATTCCTCAGCCATATAGATCAAGGTCTTGAATATCTTTTAGTGCCTTGTGGAGCCCAGCTAAACGTTTGGTGAACTAATCTTTCTTGGGGAGTGCGAAGAGCATGCCCAAAGCATCTCCATCTGTCCCTCATCATAATCTCATCTATATATGACACTCAAGAGATATCTCTTATTTTTTTTCATTTCTAATCCTGCCCAGCCATTTAACTCTCAATATCCTTCTCAGGGCTTTCTTCTCAAATCTACTAAATGTATTGGAGGTTGTTTCAATGTCGAGTAACACCGACCTCTCTAAACTCCTATATAGTCTGATTTTTATATGTAATTTCAGGCTATTTGATTTGCAAATTTTACTTAACCTAGCCATTTTCTGATTTGCAGTTTTCCAATCTTTCACTAAACTCTAATTCTAAAGACCCTGTATTGTAGATCATAACTCCTAAATACATAAATGATTCTTCCTCATTAATCCATTCTCCTTACAATGATATTTCATCTTCCCCTGCACATTCCGTTCTCATCTATTTATCTTCAGCCTAACATCATGCGATATTTCATCCATTCTGGTAAGCAAAGAATTGCAAATATTGTTGTCTTTTGCTAATAAGGACATCATCATCAGCATATTTTAGGTCTGCTAATTTCCTATTACCAATCTAGTCCAATCCTTCTCCATCATCTCCCACTGTTCTATGAATTACCAAATCAATGAGGAGGCTAAAAAACATACTTGAAAACACATTCCATTGGAGTACTCCGCTGCCCACTGGAAATTCATTTGATAGGACTCCATTAACGTTAACTTTGCATTTGCAATTCTCATGAACAAACTTGATCGAATTCCCATATTTAAGAGAAATTCCATAATAATTTTACCAAGGCCATATCAAAAACCCAAACGTGGTCTCTTTTCTATTAATCTGGTATCATTCTCTCTATTTCTTTTAAATCTGACAACTGAAAACATGAAGATACTGAATTCCTAAGGATTCCAGTCTCTTGCGTGTGTGTATGTATATATAACAGGTATGTACATATATATATATATATATATATATATATATATATATATATATATATATATATATATATATATATATATATATATATATATATTTATATATACGTACATATATACATATACATATATATTTATATCTATCTATATATATATATATATATATATATATATATATATATATATATATATATATATATATATATATGAATATATCTATATATATATATATATATATATATATATATATATATATATATATATATATACTGTATATATATATATATATATATATATATATATATATATATATATATATATATATATATATATATATATATATATATATATATATATATATATATATATATATATATATATATATATATATATATATATATATATATATATATATATATATATATATATATATATACATATTTATATAGGATATCAGTGTATAATAATTTTCATTGTGAGAACGTATCGGTCACTAATAAGATGAAATTAGTAATTCAAAGTATTTACATTTTTTTTCTCAACCATAATATATATATATATGTATATATATATATATATATATATATATATATATATATATATATATATATATATATATATATATATATATATATGTACATATATATATATATATATATATATATATATATATATATATATATATATATATATATATATATATATATATATATATGTATGTATTTTATAGGTACTTCCATCCACATGATGAAATGGAGCCAAATAAAGAAGAAAAGAACAGCAATTTAACAAAATTTGTATTGGAATAAGCACAAGAGATAGGTGGTAAAGTTCATAAACAAGTTTCAGGAGAACTGCCAGAAAAGATAAAAAACCTAATATAGAAAATATTATAAATTAATGTAAAATTAAAGAGAGGTAAAGTAGAATTATCAAAACTATGCAAAATAATAAATAAACTAAAAAGAAAGGAAGACATAAAGTTGATGTTAAGAAGACTTGGACAGAATGCCAACAGATGTTTGTTTTAAAGAAAGAGAATGTAAATATTATCAACAATAGATATGGAGAACAAAAAATTCGCTGAGGATTTCTATAAAATACTATACACTAGTAATATAAGAAATAATCTTGCCAATAGAAATAATGAAACACCTGTCCCGGTTTTAAACATAACAGTAGGAAAAGTAAAAAAGCCTCAATAGGCAAGAGATGAAGCTAAGCAAGAGGAGAAGTTGGCCTAACAATTGATTTGATAAGAGATATAGTAGATTTCATAGTTGTAAAACTGGCTGAACTTTACACAAAAAGTCCCCAATCATACTAAGTCGAATAGAAAGACAGCTAGACTTTAATCAACCAAGAGAATAGGAAGGCTTTAGAATTGGGTATTCAACAACTGACCATACAGAGGTAATCAACTAGCTAATGAAAATCAACAGAGTATGGCAAACCAATATGTATGGCATTTATAGACTACGAGAAAGCTTTTTATATTATCAAAACTTTAGCAGTAATGAAAGCCCTTCAAAGCCAAGGAATAAATTAATCATACGTTAGAACACTTGAAGATATATGTTCTGTAAGAACAGCAATCATAAAACTACATAGAAATAGTAATAAATAATCCCGATTGAAAAAGGGGTTAAACAGTGAGATCTCTAATATCCTGAATTATTCACAGCCTGCATAAAAGTTTTTAAAAATTCAAATTTGGAAATGTAGGAATTAATATTAATGGAGAATTTGCAGATGACATGCATTAGTTCTATTTAGTGACTCATGGTAGGAATCACAAAAAATGATGGAAGATTCGAATAGAGAAAGCTGAAAAATTAGGACTGAAAATGTATGTGTAAAATTAAGATAATGTTCAATGAAAATGCAGAGAAACAACGAATAAGAATTATAGACTCATCGTTAACGATTGTTGTAGACAGATAATAAATGTTTCCCAAGGACACGAGACTGAAATTAAAAGAAGGATAATCATGGGATAGAGAGCATTTGAAAAACTAAATAAGATTATGAAAATAAAATGCTACTTTCCGAAAAAAAGGAAAAGTATTTAATGAGATAGTCCAACCAGTATTAACTTATGCATCAGAAACTTGGAGGCTTAATAAAGCCTTAGAACATAAGCTAATTACAACTCAAAGAGCTATAGAAAGAATAATCATGGGAATAACACGGAATGACAGAATAAAAGTAACATGGATACGAGAGCAAACTAAAGTAGAGATTATTCTAACAACATGAAAGAAAAAGAAATGGACATGGGCAAGACATATAATGAGAATAACAGATCATAGATGGACATTAAGAATAACAGAATGGGTCTCTTGAGAATGCAAAATAAGTAAGGGAAGGAAGAAAAGATGAACCAAGAAAGTTGTAGGGAGGGGACTGGCATACAATGACTATAAAGAGAATAGGTGGAAGGATATATTTGAGGCCTTTGTTCTGCACTGGACTAGTAACGGCTGATGATATATATATATATATATATATATATATATATATATATATATATATATATATATATATATATATATATATATATATATATATATATATATATATATATATATATATATATATGTAAACCCTTACTTCTAACTGTAGTCGAACAGTTTAACATGTTTCTTCAAAAATGCCCATAGGAGAAACAAAAGAAATATAAATGAAATCGGGCTAATCCTGCCATAACTCTTCTTAGGACAATTGAAAACACCCTTTTGCTTTCATATATAAACTGTCATTGTCCAATCCTTTTCTAATTTTTACTGTATACCTTGAAAAGGGCCAATGTGTATTAGCCGGAATAGAGTGATTTATTTCTATTTTATTTTTGTTTCTTATGGACCCTTTTGAAGAAGTGTTCATATATATATATATATATATATATATATATATATATATATATATATATATATATATATATATATATATATATGTGTGTGTGTGTGTGTGTGTGTGTGTGTGTGTGTGTGTGTGTGTGTGTGTACAGAGAGAGAGAGAGAGAGAGAGAGAGAGAGAGAGAGGGAGAGACCGAGATGTGTGTTTGTCCGTGTATATACTATATATATATATATATACATGTATATGTATTGTTATATATAGGTTCATTATTTCTGAGCTCATTATCCATAAAGGGCAATAAAATGAGTGCAGGCCTTGTAATAGTCACTCTTCCTAATTATAGATAACTACTTTGGAAGGTTTGTAATTGAATAATGGCAGTGCTAATAATTTTGATAATGATAATTATAGCCATGTTTCCAATTATGATCTCTAATTAGTAGAGGATGCAACTGCAATAACGACAGCACTAAAACAATGCAATTAATTTTAAAAGGAGGCGCTATAATTAAAAGATCAACTTCAACAATATGTACCTTCGCCAGAAGGTTACATTTTGATAGTCGTGTATTTTTTTATTTATCTTTTTGTGTTTTTTTGTGATTCACATAACTCAAAAACTATTTGACCGAATCTCATGAATTTTGGAGAAATGCTTGACATAGATCCCGGGACAGTTTTATTTTAGTTTCTGAGTGATTGGATTAAAGGTCATGGTCAAGGTAATTCTATCGTGGTAAATTTTTTTCCAATTTGCATGAAACTATTGCCTTAAAAGTGCACAAGCCAACTGCCTATTTTGTGATTGGGCAAAAGGCAAGGTGAAAAACGTTTTTTTGCTATATCGTAGTCAATTTTCATCCGATTTGCATCAAACCAATGGAAAAAAATTTGCATAATTCAGTTATCTATCTTGAAATTTGGCTTTGGTTAAGATAGGCGCTCTATCGAGGCCCAGTTCTAGTTTCAATAATAAAAATTATATTAATATTAGTAACAATGGTAACAATGATTATAATAATTATAACCACAGTAATACACAAAAAACGGCAATGACGGGATTGATTATATATTGAGTGTAATTCAATTATATAATCCCATGTTCTGTTGTTATAAAGCGGTAATGATACTAAAGCAGTGTTGGTGGTATTGAAAACAGCAAGAACATCCACAACAGATATTAGGAGACCTATTGTACATCTAACATCTGCCATGCTTCAAATTGCATAAATGATAATCCTAAAAAAAGAAAAGCGGAAGAACCTTTGAAATATATAAATCATTGATAAATAGGAGCCTAATTTAGATCTTACTTCTCTGCTCATGATTGTTACCATTTCTCAGTCGAGTGATCATACCAGACCTGACTTGCCTGATAATGATTTTCAGATTATCATTTTATACAGGGCATGTTTGGTGAGGTCCATCAAAATGTTATCCCGAATAACCCCAACACTCCACATAGTCTCGTGTACGCTTGATTAAAGAGAGCATCAGTATACCTGGTAATAAAATAAAGAGAGTAGAATCAGCATTTTGGTTTCTTGGTAACGAGAAGTACTCCTCCTTACAATCATATTGCCAGAGCTCTCAGCATATGACGCCTCTGTTCTATGGCACTAGTATCTTTTAAGTTGTCCATGATGGTGTTACCCAGATACGGGCATTCTAGTAAATTCCAGTCTGGTTATTTCTAGAAAGCAATAACTAGTATCAGGTCTTGGTTTTGTTGAAGATTGCCATGTTCCCCAGCATACCTTATACAGGTATCATGATTAGAACTATATCATCTGATAACAGATATTATAAATTGAATTCCATTGACAGTGCATCTGGCTGGGCTTGAGCTCACATTCAGGGTACCCGCATATGCATTAAACAAATATGGCGAGAGAAGGCCACTGTGACGGAATCCTTTGAAGAACTAA
>NC_090730.1:35817566-35822566 GCF_036898095.1 Palaemon carinicauda
GTGGAGCCCATTCTAAAGTTTGATGAACGAATCTCTCTTAGGAAGTGTAAAGAGCATGCCCAAACCATCTCCATCCAAACCTCACCATGATCTCATCGACATATGGCACTCGGTAATCTCTCTTATAAAATCCTGTCCTGCCATTTAACTCCCAATATTCTTCTGAGGGCTTTGATCTCAAATCTACTTAGACAATTGGAGATTTTTTTCATTGTCATGCCAGGAGTCATATCCATACTGTAACACAGAACTCACTGAGCTGATATATAGCTATATGATTATGTATTTTGAGATGATTTGACTTTCCAACTTTACTCAACCTTGCCAATTTTGTTTTTTCAATATTTCATCAAACTCAAAATCTAAAGAGCCTGTATTATAGATCATATTTCCTAAATCTCTAAATGATTCTTCTTCATTAATCCTTTCGCCTTACAATAATATTTCATCTTTCGTTACATATTCTGTTGATATTATCTCCATCTTTCTTTGCTTTATCCTAAACCCAACCTGTGTGATATTTCATGCATTTTGGTAAGCAATTATTGCAAATCCTGTGGTGTTCTGTTAATAAGAACAGTAGCATCGGCATACTGAAGGTCAGCTATCCCCAACTGTTCTACATGTTACGAAATCCATGACGATTAACAACATAGATGACAACACACTCCCATGGAGTACTCCGATGTTCACTGGATATTTATATGATAGGACTCCAATAACATTAACTTTACACTTGCTATGGTCATGAACAGACTAAATCAAACTTACATATTTAAAAGGAACTCCATAGTAACGCAGGACTCTCCGCAAAAACGTCCGATGCACATTATCAAAGACTTTTTATTAATCCACTAATACCATTATATGTGGATTTCTATACTCTACATATTGCTGTATAACTTGTCTTAAAATGAAAATTGGGTCAGTACAACTTCTCCGTTTTCTATGTCCTTCTTGTTCATCTCTAAGCTTTTCATCATTCATCCCCTCTAGTCTCGTTAAAATAAGCATACTATATATTTTCATCACAACTGACTGAAGTGCCATTCCTCTGTAATTATTACAATCATTCAGGTCTCCCTTTTTTTGCCATTTTCATCAACACTCCTAGCTCCCATTGATCAGGTTTTGGCTCTTCATGACACGCTCTACAAAATAATCTTATTAGTATTCTGGGGATCACTTCATTTTCGGCCACTATCATATTAGCAACTATTCCATCGCATCAAGGGGCTTTCCATATCCTCAGTTTTTCCATGATAGATTCGACTTCAAACACGCTGAATTCATTAATGGGCACATTAAGGTCTTCCTCAGTTTCAGGTATATCAATCAATGTATTCCCTTCATATCTCCTATTCATGATCTCACCAAAGTGTTCCATCCAACGTTGACTTTCTTCATCTTATGTTATAATAGATCCATCTCTTTTTTTTTTTTATTAATATATGCTTTTTCTCTTTTTACCCCATATAGATTTCATTAATAATTGTATGAGTGATTCTTACATCAAAGCCACTCTGAATTCATAGGTTAGTCATCCTCATCTGCTTTCATGAATAAATATTCTTTCCAGTCGTTTCTAGCTTTTCTTTCAACCTCATTATTAATGCTGGAATATTTAACATGCTCTAGCTTGTAACGTTTATTACTTTCTCGAAAACTTTCAACCATCAATTTATGTCTTTGTTTCCTTTTTTATAGTATCCTAAGTATCATCTGATATTCATGGCATTCTCCTTGTAACTGCATATCCCAAAGCTTCACCACCAACTGACTGATATATGTTCTTAATATCACACCATTCTTCATTACTTGCCTGCTCTTCGTCTCTTAAACTCTCTAAGACAGCAAATCGATTCCTACATTCAATTGCAAATTTTGCTCTTGGCTCATCTTTTAGAAGCTTATTTTTATCAAACCTAGGTATTATATCTAGAAATTTATGTTAAGTGCTTTCAGTTTTAATTTCATACATCTACAGCTTTTTTAATTCCTCACAGTTCTCCTTCTCTCTTCATTACTGGCTATGATTTTTTTTTTCATTTTTGTAATTGCCTCATGGTGAAGTCCATGTATAATTGTGGATATCCTTATGCTGAAAAAGAGAACCTCCATTGAAAAAATTGTTTGTTGAACTAAAATGTGCCTCATTTTCATTTGCAACTTCGCCAAAACCCTCAATACCCATCACATTCTCTATACCTTGATTACTCCTTCCATTAGCAATTAATTCACCAATCACAATTTTCATATCTCTCTCTAGGATCTCATCTCTTACACTGAACAGTTCTTCATAGTATTCATCTTTCCATTCTTCAGGGAATCAATTTTAGTACTCATATTGCACTGCTATGATTTAAACTCTGCAAGTAACAATCCACTATTTACAGTTCTCCACTCAGTTAATACATTTTCTGCTTTAGGTGTTATCATCATTCCTACCTCCTCTCTTCTGTTTTTCCAGAATATATATATATATATATATATATATATATATATATATATATATATATATATATACTGTACATACAAATATACACACACGCACACACACACACACACACACACACATATATATATATATATATATATATATATATATATATATATATATATATATATATATATGTCTATATATATATATATATATATATATATATATATATATATATATATATATATATATATATATATATATATATATATATATGTATATATATAGATATATATATATATATATATATATATATATATATATATATATATATATATATATATATATATATATACATATATATATATATATATATATATATATATATATATATATATATATATATATATATATATATATATTTCCTTGGTCTAAGATTTTCCTACCAACAATCCTCTTACAACATTTTTCACTTAGGTCTTAGGACCAAGATATCCATACTATATTTCTTATATTCCTTCTCTACTTGCTGTAACTTCTCAATGTTCCAATTACCAATTTTCAATTAGTATTTATAAACCCGGAGATTTTACACCCGGTACTGGGAGTCATTCTGTCATTTTCTCTTTCCATAGACTGACTAAATCCATAGAAGATTTATTGAATAGATTTATCAAAAGATAGCCTATTCCTTGTGTTGCGCATTGCCTATCTTACTAAGGCAAGTGACCCCTGCCGACCCATACTAATTCCAGTAAGTCATCCGCCAGGCTTCAGGAGTTGGAATATATAAAGAAACAAAAAATCAAAGAGACTCTTGTGTTATTTATTCGAAGGGAAGTTGAATTGATTAAAAGAAAGTTAGGAGTATGTCCTGGAATAATAATTGAATTGGAAGTTGGAAGGAAGGCTAGGAATATTTACTAAATAGAATGCTAAAGATATTTAAAGAAAAGATCAGACAGACTTGTATTACTAATTCGAAGGTAAGGTGAATTGATTAAATAGAAAGATGGAACAAAGTCCTGAAATATTAATTGAATTAAAAGGTGAAAGATGATCCAGTTATATGGATGAAATAGAAATTAGGGGGAAAGTCCTGGAATAGAAATGGAAAGGGAGAATGGGAGAAAGTCCTGGAATATTAATAGTATAGAAAGTAACAAAAACAATCCTGGGGTTTTAATCAAATCGAAAATTATTTCTGAGATAAAATTTTATCAAAATCGTTTCTTAGTAACAGAAAGTGAAGTAAAAGATTTTTTTATATTATTAAAATTAAATTGTGAGAAAAGCGCTTCAATATTAATAAAAAAAAAGTTTGAAGAAAATCTGAATATAAATTAAAGGAAAGTTGAATTTAAACACCAAATGAAAGGATATCTCTTTATCTATCGTTGTGAAGAAGAGTAGGGTAGAAACATCCTTTCATTTTATCAGGGATATTAGGACTATAATATGGAAAAGCTCTTCAATGGAGAAATTACCATAAAGGCAGACTCAGGAAGGTCAATGCTGTGAGTCTTTAACCGTACCTTGATTACAGTACACTGTATACTGAACCGCAAATACTAACAAAGCAGATGGGCTTCATTCCCAAGTTCTCAAGTATTAGCGGAAAAGCCGAAGTATTAGATTGATAGTTTAGAAATGAATCTAGTCTCAAAATTATTCAAACAAACCAAGCATCTGCTGCTCTATTCAGAAATGGCATACAGGTCTATATTAATGACATGTCGGATAAGAGAGATTGACAGCGAACTTTCGAAAAGTGCTATGAATAAAAGCAAGATTTGTGACGAATTATGTCTTCTCCGGGTGCGTTCTCTTTTTAGCTTTATGGGTTACTTCTTTACGGTAAAAATACACTTTAATTCGCAATAAAATCCTTTCACGGCAAAATACATGAAAGAGGCGCTTTCAACTTGCTCAGCTCAACCCTTTGGCGAATACCTATTTCTATAACTATGAATGGATGGTGTATTTGGGGGTGTTGATGGATCTCACTGATATGGAAAAAGCAAAGGAAGGAGAAAGATCCCTAAAGAAAGGGGTAGATGTTCACTGTATAAGAAAATGTGTATTCAATAAATAAGAAAAAGAAAAGGGAATGGGGAGATGGAATATATTCATAAAGAGGGAGTTTAGCAAACAGATTTTATGTTAGACAATCTCAAAACCTCATAAATCAAGAGCGATGTCATTTGTTCTCCTAAGTTCTAGAGAAGACTGGCCATCTATTAGTATAGTACATATGGAGTTGATGAGCAAATATATAAAGGCACTGATATAAGACACAACTCTATATATTTTTTTCCTCAACATAAGTTCATATATATTTTTAAAGGAATTCTGTCAAAAAACAAGATTATTGAACTGTTAACATCAAATGTTATATACATAGTAATAGTCCTTCATGATTTACTTGTCAACCTAAATAACGGAATGACATTGTTTTAACATTCACTGTATCTTAAGTAAAGGAATCAATAACCGCAGTGTGTGTAATCATCATCATCATCGTCATTGTCATCATCTCCTACGCCTATTGACGCAAAGG
>NC_090730.1:35837566-35840066 GCF_036898095.1 Palaemon carinicauda
TACTTGCTTTTTCCTGAACATTTTCATTGTGAATGGACTATCGATTGATCGTAAGCCAATTAGTGGTTGCCTATGTGCTAAAGTCCCTGACTGGTGAAAGCAAGACTGGGGTTCAAGCCCTGCTCAAAATTGTTAGTTTCTTTGGTTGCTACAACCTCAGCATCCTTGTGAGCTAAGGATGGGTGGTTTGAGTTAGCCTATAATTCTATATGCTGAATCATCAGCAGCCATTGCCTGTCCCTCCTTGGTCCTAGCTTGTGTAGAGAGGAGGCTTGGGCGCTGATGATATGTATGTATGGTCTGTTTTTAGGGCATTGTCCTGCTTGATAGGGCAATATCACTGTCACTTGCCTCTGCCATTCATGAACGGCTTTTAAACCTTTAAACTACTTAAGTTACGATGCGTGTATATAATGTCTAAATCATGATAAGGCATTGAATTAAAAGAGAATAGAAGTCGATGAATTTCATTTGTTGATAACTAACAGATCCCTGACTGATATAGGAAACCAGAAGAGGTCAGAGATGACCAAATTCAGAAGCTGGTGCTTAAGATTTCCTACTCTGAGTTTAATGACGCGTTGGGATAATTCATGAAATGAAAGTTACTTCTGAATATTATTTTCTTTCTTAATGTGTATTGGCCAAAAAGAATAACCCTGTTATTGATGATAAAAATGAAATCCATAATTCAGAATGAGTTGTTTTTTTGTTAAGCTTCTGATTACTCATTTGTCTGGGTGTAACGAATATGCCATAGTTTTTTTTTATTGTTATTTGTCCTGCAATAATTATAGTGTATACACAAATTGAGAAATAACTAAAAAAAAAAATGGAATATGGAGAGGACAGAAATGGAAGTGGCAGATCTTAGAAGTTATCATTATTATTAAGCTACAACCCTAGTTGGAAAACCACGGTGCTAAGGGCACATGGGCTCCTAGAGGGAAAAAAGGCCATTGAGAAAAAGGAAACAAGGAAATAAATAAACTATTTAAATGAAACATTTAAAGAACAGTAACAGCATTAAAATATATTTTCATATATAAAATATAAAAACTCCTGCAAAAGAAGAGGAACAGAAAACATGAAACAATGTGCCTGACCAACCCTCAAGCAAGAGAAATCTACCTCAAGACAGTGGAAGACCATGGTACAAAGGCTATGGAACTAACCAAGAATAAAGAGCAATGGTTTAATTTTGGAGTGTCCTTCTACTAGAAGAGCTGCTTACCATTGCTTGAGCCTCGTCTTCACCTTACCAAGGGGAAAGTAGCCAATGAACAATTACAGTGCAGTAGTTATCCTCTTGATAGAATAAGTATTGTTTGGTAATCACAGTGTTGTCAGGTGAATCAGAACAGAGGAAAATGTGGAGAGAATTGGTCTGACTATTCGGTGTATGTATAGCAGAGAAAAAATGAGCCTTAACCAGAGAGAGGGATTCAATGTAGTACTGTCTGGCTGGTCAAAGACCCTACAACTCTCTACTGGTAACATCTCAACGGGTTGTGGGTGTACTGATCAACCTACTACCTAGACTATGTTAACAATGCAGGAAAGGGAAAAAGATAACCAATGAATAAAAAACTAATGTGATATAATCTTACAATGAATTTAATATTGTTTATTTTTTAGAAGAAACTATATGATAATGTAACAATTTCAGAATCTGTAATTATATAGATTTCTCCCATAAAGGAATGGTAATTTACACTTACTCAATCTTTCCTGAAAATTAGCTGAAAATTAGTAGAATATAGTAAGCGCAAACACATTTATAATTTATTCATTCATCTATTTTACATTTACTTAGTCTTTCACTTACTTAACAATTCCATCTATTAATCTTAGTTTTTGTAATGGGATGCTATAAATTACATTTATTCAGTGTTTTCAAGTGTTTATTATTAATCAGGTTGTCAAATATGTTTTGTGGTAGAATGTGTGCTTATGTGTATCCACGCACACACACACTTACACACACACATACAGATATATATATATATATATATATATATATATATATATATATATATATATATATATATATATATATATATATATATATATATATATATTAATTCGCTTTAATTATTGTGTTTTTTCCGATTAGGCTTCTTGACAAATTCAATATGAAATCTTTAAATTTGCTATAATATCCTTCCGTGTGTTTGTAATAATAATAATAATAATAATAATAATAATAATAATAATAATAATAATAATAATAATAATAATAATAATAATAATAATAATAATAATAATAGCATTCTTTCAAAATACAATCTTCATTATCATGAACATACTCCCAGATGTATAACAAAATCAAGTAATTGTATATATTTGGTCAATTAAATATGACCAAATCACCCTCATTCCTCATTAATACTTTCTTGTAATGTGTATATCATACATTAGTATTGGTCTGTGCAGATCTATTTCACATTTCTATCAAAAGCCCTTAAAAAGAGCGCTCTAACGTCTGCTGTGGAACGTA
>NC_090730.1:35847566-35850066 GCF_036898095.1 Palaemon carinicauda
ATGTGAATTTAAGCAGTATTAAAGATTCAGGAACGATGAGTGGATCCTATAGGATTTTGTATGGATTCTTTTGCCTCTTACAATATGCTACTAAAGCCTCCTTGTAGAGAAACCCTCCGACCAAGAATGATAGATATGTATGGGTATGTTTATATTCAGAAAAAAAGGAAAAACATACATAACAAATTGTTGCTTGGCAGGAAAAACCGGGTCAGTCTCATTTGTAAAACTTAATTGTTTCCCTTGAATACTAACATGACGTAGTAAGTGATTGAAAAAAAATATCACAATGATAAGACGATAGTTAGATTAAATGATGACGATTAAGCTAAAATATAGAACTATAAATTAGCAACATATTCCTAAACACATTCTAGTTCGTGTATTTCTTTATTACGGTATTTTTTCTTGTATTTAGGCTTCATATTTAACACGTTCATAATAAAGACTAGAGCAAGTGTATTAGCATATCATCGAGAGAAAATAAGAACATAATAGCCATTGATCACATACTTTTTAAATTCTTTAGAAATGTATCAAAAATACTTAGAAATGTTATGTGGAGAAAAGTTTCTTTTAAGCTCAGAATATTGCCAAAGAATTCATATGTCTACCAAAATACGGGTTATTTGATCTCAACATATTTTCTTATTCTTCTCATCAAATTACATTTACACACTGCAGTACTCAGATTACATGAAAATGCAAAAAAAGGTTTCCAGTGCTGTACATGAATACTATATGGGTATGCCCCATTCAGTTCTATTATATTTTATTTCATTATCCCTATTCCTTACTTTATATCCTCTGGGAACGCTATTGAAAGGTGTCTGCATTTGCGTACGTGTTGATAAATGCGGCTATGTTGTGACATACTCCAAATCATGACTCGAAACATAAAATGAAAAAGAGAGAGAGAGAGAGAGAGAGAGAGAGAGAGAGAGAGAGAGAGAGAGAGAGAGAGAGAGAGAGAGAGAGAGAGAGAGAGAGAGAGAGAGAGAGAATGTTAATAGAAATAAAATGTCAATAGTGAAGTTCTGAACACAATTAACTTTTGAGAGGATTACAGGGGAGAAAATTTAGTACACAAATGTCATTGATCCTCCATCAACAGTTTGTACACAATGCAATCAATTAGAGGGATTTTCGAACCTCCAAAGTATCTTTCCGTTAAGGTTATTAGCCACCATTGCCATAGATTCAAAAAAGAGAATTTATCTGCCATCTAATCTCCACGGACAGAATAATTCCTGATTTTATTTGGCAGTTTCAATTATCGAACTCTTGACTATTTTACTGAGAAGAGAACATAGTGGAATTAAATTCTCAAAACAATGTTGTTCGTTGTAAGAAGAAAAATGTGTTTATAGTTTTTTGCCAATAATAGTTATCGTTCCCTTGCTTAAAAATAGGCTGTAACATAATTAACTAGAGGGGCACTCGGTAAAGCGTAGACCTCTGCCGCGGCAACTTACTTCTCGAACTTTGCTCGACATTGACCTTAACTTTTGACTTTGACATGTGTGAATTGGCGTGAATTTTCATTCACTCAAATATGAACCAAGTTTGAAGACTCTGTGATAACTATGTCCAAACTTATGGCTGATAATGTGAATTGGACATTTTGCTTCAATTTAACCTTGACTTTTGACCTTGACATTCCAAAATTTAATCATTTCTAGTTTTTTATATAACAAGTAATATCTGCAAGATTAAAATTGTGACCAGAGAGCTGTTCACAAACAAATACACACAGAGGAAAACATACAAACACACAAACAGGGGTGGAAACATAACCTCCTTCCAACTTCGTTACCAGTGATAATGAAACGCGATGCAAGGCTTTTTGCTCCTAGATAATCTGAAACATTTGATTTTGAAGTTCATGGCTTCCATGGTCGACTTGAAGTTTCTAACGAACAGAATTCTACAGTATTTGTTATATCTGATTAGGCGTTTGGGAATGTAATTATTATAATTGACCTGTTAATAATTTTAGATGTATAAATAGCAGTGGAAATTGTATCAGTTTTGTTCAAATCCCATAATTTTAGAAGAAATCAAATAGATTACAACAAAAAAATAAGGACATTTTTTTGTTAATTTTCCGAAATTTTGTCATGTAACTATAATACACCTATTTTCAAAAAATGTATTCTATAAATTATCGGAAAACTACATTTGCATATGGCATAAGCACAAAATTATTCCCCATGCTAATACCCTGACTACAAGTTATCAATGATTATGTAATTGCTAGTATCGTTATCTTGAGAAATTACATTGCCTGGAGATCAAAGTGACTTCTTATCAATTTCATGCACAACGTTCTCTCAGTCTTGATTCCAATAAGCTTAACTCTTTATGATAAAGTCCCTATTTACAATCATTAAGTTCCTCAATTATCACAGCTATGAGGTGTTGGATGTGGGGTCTTGCCTGGGTGAATTACTATAGTTATATGGGCGCTTAACGGGTAAAAAGCACATCACTATCCGTG
>NC_090730.1:35855066-35862566 GCF_036898095.1 Palaemon carinicauda
CCCTGCGAAAATTTCTTCAAAGTCTGAATATGTTTGACGACCTATATAAAGGCTTAATGTAGATTTATGCGAGGCAGAGTTGAGCGTAGCAATAAACAGGGAGATTTCGTCCCATATGTGAGAACTGCCACAAGTTGATAGTGGTCGCTATGTTCTTGACATAGCTCAAGACATAGGTTATCAGGAAATATGAGTTAAAAAGGTTATCAGGAAATATGAGTTAAAAAGTTAACAGAAAATATCCTGGGGTGGTCCTGGCACCCGTCCTAAAAGGATTACTAAATATTCTAAACACCATGCACACTGAGTCAATTGAACAATGGTGTCAGATACTAATATCAAGACTATGAACATGGAGTTTGGTAAGTGTCAGGTTTTTCTCCACCAGTTTAGGATAAAAGTCAGATTCTGAAGTACAAACATGTGAACAGTTTTCAAAGTACTACCAATCTTAAGTGCTTAGGATAATCTCCTTAGAAAAAACAGCTCTCCAAAAATAACAAAAATAAAAAATAAAAATTCTCAAAATTTAATTCTTATAATGATATTGGATGGGAGGTTGCCTATTTTTTTTAAATATTGGTTTCATCTTATAGCCAACATGAAGTAACTTCACGTTGCTTCTGGTCTCCCTGTGGACATATACTGTATATCAGAGAAATCAGTAGGAAAATATCACCCAGCATCAAACCAAACAAATGTAAATTCCAGAGAAACTGATATCTTCAAAATCATTATTGAAGGCGATAAGAAATAACCATGGTAATCTATCTAGGTGCCATGTCCTCGACGTGAGCTGTCAATTGCCTCCACCAGGTTCTGTCTCCGGCTCTCTGTATAAATTGTCCAGCTTCTACCTTCTCAATTACATCTTCCAGTCAGCTGTCTAAAAAACCAGGTAATAAAACTAGAAAAATAATTACATGTACCATGAAAAAGAAACGATAAAATACGAACTAAAAATGCTAGGCTAAAAAGGGAGAAAAAAACACTGCTTACAACCTTGAAATTAAGTTCTTTGAAGCGCAATCCCCCCGCCCCCCCTAGCCCCATTGGTACCATATTCTAGATAGCTTTTGTGCATTTGCTTACGAACTCTGGCCCATAATTAGTTATTATTCAGATATAATTCTATTTTATATATTGAAATTCCTATTGACTTGTTCATTAAAAATAGCGTGACATTATTATTTTTTTTTCTGTCGTTCCACAAATCGCACTATAAATACGTAGCGCAACAGATTATCGGTAAGAAGATAATACCAGCTTAATTAGAAATTAAGTTTGTAATTTTAACACTGAAATTGATAACGCAGAGTCAAGCTGCCAACTAATCATAAAAAGTTCATCTGTAACATAACTGGTATGGAATGAACATCTTGGCACCCCAATCTTCTTGGATTCTCACTATTCTATCCCTCTCTCACCCCTTCTCTCTCTCTCTCACCCCTTCTCACTATCATCTCTTCTCGCTCTCCCCACCCTTACACTCTTTCCCCCCTTCTCTCTCTCTCTCTCTCTCTCTCTCTCTCTCTCTCTCTCTCTCTCTCTCTCTCTCTCTCTCTCTCTCTCTCTCTCTCTCTCCATGATAAATGATAAAAGATAGCGTCGAGTTCATATCCCCTACTTACATAAAACTTAATTTCAAAATGAATATAATCTTGAGAAACATTACAAGTTCCATTCTCTAGAGACATGATGTTCGTGAAGGGAATCTTTATCTCACAAAGAGCTGGAATTGTTGAAAGACAAGCAGGTAAGAATGGAAGTAATACTGTAGTTTCTGGAAGGGTTACAAGATTTCAGTAGGTTTGGATAAATGGATAAATTCAAGGAATTTGGAAGATAGGAAAAACTAATTACGTTTAATAAATCCAAAGAAATATCTTGCAATTCAAATTATAAAAGGGCTCAAAGTGCGGGCCAATACTCACCTATACAGAACTCTCAAATTTTACGTTTTGGTCCAAATATTATTATTATTATTATTATTATTATTATTATTATTATTATTATTATTATTATTATTATTATTATTAGTATCATTATTATTATTATTATTATTATTATTATTATAATTACCTCTGCCAAGGAGATCATGTTTTCGCCTCTTTCTATTTGTTTGTCACTAAGCTAACTCAAAATGTTACGGGCGAAATTTCACCAACGTACTACAAATATATTGAAAACGATGCATTCAGTCTCTCTCTCTCTCTCTCTCTCTCTCTCTCTCTCTCTCTCTCTCTCTCTCTCTCTCTCTCCATGAATGTCATTAAGGCCGGTATAACTTAAGTGATGTGTTATTTTATTGTCATTTAACATTGAACTATAACTGAAAGTACTTTATCTTTCATCGGTGACTTGAACAAGACTATGTCGAAATAATCTAATGTAGGTGTTAACGGAAGGAATTGTTGAGCGGCGATGCTCCAATAATATTTAAATGATTTAGCAGATTCATCATATATACACACACACACACACACTGACATATATATATATATATATATATATATATATATATATATATATATATATATATATATATACACATACATATATATATATATATATATATATATATATATATATATATATATATATATATATATATATATATATATATATATATATATATATATATATATATATGCATGAGCGTGTGTATTCAGCATTTGCACTGGATATTCGAAACATCAAATGATAAAACAGAATGAAATATGGCCACTGTATTTGTAAATGTTAATGCTTTCACTAGCAAAAACACCCTTTTCCTCTCTTTTATTCACTAAGGTTGGTGAGGGCTACGCTCATTTCATAGTAGTAGTAAGAAGAGCAACACCTTGTCTGTTTTGTCATGGGAACTCTAGAGACATCTGGTAAAAGATTTCTCCCGATTGTCTGCGTTCTTTTGATTCTAACTGTACGTCCGTTGTAAATAAATCCAAGAAAACGGTTTATTCACAGACAGATGGTGGCAACTTTCGTTAATTAGCGTAATTACCCTCGCCTTGTCATAAGCAACTGGTGATATCACTCTGTTTAGTGACCATTCTGTAGCCATTTTCTTATTATTATTATTATTATTATTATTTTTTTTTTTTTTTTTTTTTTTTTGAATGCTTTAAATTTCAACTTTAATATTGTGTATGATCGATTATCATGGCTTAAATTTTTTATGAAAACATAAATTCCCAAAATGATTGTTAAGGAACTGAAAGCTTGTTTGCCAAACTTCCATTTGATGGTTAGCGGTCGTAAGCAGAAACTGCAAAAGAGATTATTTAATCATTTGTTAACTATGAATCCAAACCCAAATGAAATAATTTTCCAGTTTACTACTGACATAGGCTTACAGCGTCGTGTTTGGAAAGGAAAAATTAGTTTCTATTTCTAGTTTAGTCCAGGATCCAGCGACTTAAGAAGAAACTTCGAGTGAAATAGCAAGTGGCGGTCTCACTAATCCCAGTGGAGATCAACAACGGCGATAGGAATATAAAATTGCAAGCCTGCAACATCAATTAACTGACTCCCTTAATGAGAGATATGTAAACAAACGGGCTATTCAAGATGGATTGTTTTCTGGTAATTCTAGTTATTATTCCATAATTTAATCTCTAAATATGGGAGACTTGAAAGGAATTGCAGCTCATGGTAATCTAAATAACTGGCTTAGAGAAATTGGACTATTTTGTGGTAATTCTGATATGGCTAAAGTAAGAGGTGCATTCGGTAAAATGGATAAAATCACTATAAGTGCTATAGTTAATTGTAGTGATTTTGAATTAAATTCTTGTTTGTGGGATAAATTAAAAGCTAACTTAAAGAACACATTGTTGCCAAAAGAAACCTTTCATACTGCTTGGTTAGAGCCCACGAATAAGCACTATGCTAGTTTATAGCCACCAAGAGAGTACTTCACTGAAATTATGAATTTGCATTCTTCCATATCACAAGTGTTTAATGATGTTCCTGATTTGCACAGCAACGTGACAGAAATGTTGGCGAGAGACTTCCCCAGGGAAATATCTCATTATATGGCAACATTTTTGGACGCTTATAGTGTCTTTTAAAAGGTTTTTGGAGAAATTAGAAATTCACTTGTCATCCCCTAGGAAACCTGAACCCTCTAAAGCATTTGTCAGGAAGGTTGTGGCCAATGATTCAGCTAATGATAAAACTTATGATTCAAACTGCCAGCTAAATAATATAGTATCATGTTTGCTATAATTGTTCCCATCATTGAAGAGACTAAAAAAATTAGCCACCATCTGGTAGTTGTTGGGCATGTAAGAAAGAGGGTCATGTGATGAAGAATTGCCAAGAGTATAATTTTTTCGAGACTAGTCTCGACAATAATTCAAAGAAAGGTATATCAAACTCGGCAGTAGATAACCACTGCCCATAATCACCGATCATTCCTATGTGTCTTAATGGTTCTTAGACTAGTACTATTCTTGATATTAGATCTAGTCAAACTATTGTTAGGTATAGTGCGATCAACTCTAACTTACTTACTTTTACGGGTTTATTTCTCGCCCTCCATCAAACACTAAAGGTCTGTTCAGGCGGGCCTTGGTGTGTGAAAAAAATAATTCCTTTCCAGTTGATATTTTGCTCTGTATCGTTATCAGTTATTTCGCTAGCATTTGTATTCAGGCTTAATAGTTTTCAGGTCACTATTATAACACTTTCTAAAAAGATAAGTCTTCAGGTTTTTCTTGAAGGCTGCCACATTTGTGCTATTCTTGACATCGAGTGGAAGGTCGTTAAAGAGTCTCGGTGCAGCATAACTGAACGTTCTTCCTCCTATTGCATGATTCACACTAATTTCGAATAGTCTATGTGGGTCATCTGCATGTCTAACTCTTACAGCGGCGCTGGTAGCTTCAGGGTAGGGGACCAAGCAATCACGAAGATATTTAAGCTTATCACTTGTAGGTGCCTTATGAGTCAACAAGCAAATTTTAAATTAAATTCTAGCCTTAACAGGTAACCAATGTAGATCGATCAGTGCAGGAGTTATTCTCCCGAAATTTAATGCCTTTTATCAGTCTACCCGCCCGGTTTTGCACATTTTGAAGCTTTCTTAGTAGTGTATTGGGCAATTTGTAGTACAGAGAATTGCAATAATGGATATTTCATTGTATATTCAATAAATCGTATTTGTGTTTTGTCTTTACACACTTTTAATGACACCTGTTTGCTTGCTACTTGATGATTACAATTTTGAAGGGTAATTAGACATTAGATGCACGTCCGGTGAAAATAAATCCAAGAAAACTGTTTATTCACCAACAATACTGCTTATCTATTTCCTTCTGAATACTTGGAACCAGAATAGGACTTCATATTCTAGATGTGGTCTCACTAGTGATGTGTACAGTTGTCGTACAATGTCTTTGTTTCTGTATTAGAATCGTTTCTTTGTGTAACTTATTAACTTCTGTGCTTTCTTTTAAACTTTTATGCTCTGTTAGGTGAACTTCAAATCTTTGCTAATAATAATGCTGAGATCTTCATTTGTGGATTACAACTGTATATTCTTTTTTATAACTTGGCATTTACCTCACTTGAGTGGTTTTGCATTTTTGTTTTTTTTTCGACAATTTTTTAGACCATTCTTCCAACTTAGATCTTCTCTTAAGGCTTCTGATTTCGTAGTGATTATGTCTAGTTTAGTATTGTCAGCAATTTTGTTAATTCTACTATTTAGTCCTAAATCTATCGTCAATGTAAGTCCGAAATAGTAATGGGCAAAGGAGAATCCTTGAGGTATACCACATGTAACAGCTGCCCACCCAGACGCTTCTCCGTTGATTAAAATCATCTATGCTGTTTCCTATTTGTAAGCCAATCTTCGATCTATTCATTTGGCTCTTCAATAATGAGTACTGCTCTAATACTATTTTTTTTTTTTTTTATGAGAGACTGTGACAAAGGCCTCTTGAAAGCCTAGATATATGATTTCTATTGTCCTGTTTTTGTCATGTATGTTAAACATGTGGAAAAAAAATTCCACAGATTTGTCACACAGGAATTTTGTTTAAAGCTATGTTGGCTGTCTATCAGTAGATTATTTTTCTTTATATGTTCTACTATTGAATCTACTATAATTGATTAAAACATTTTGCAAGGCACTAAAGTTAGACACACACGTCTGTAATTGACAGGTTCTTCTTTTGGTCCCTTGTAAATTGGAGGAACACTGTCTTCTTACCATACATGTAGTGCCTTTCTTTTGTTGGCTGTCTTTTGGAACATATGTAAAAATGTTGGGTTATCTCTTCTTCTATTTCTATAACCTCTCTTGGATGGATCTATCTTGACCTGGTGCCTTAGACTTTTTGAGCCCCTTTATTTCCTTTTATATATCTCCCATTGTAAAGCTATTTCTGTTTAGTGGTTTTGACCCTTCATGTTTGATATCTGCTACAGGGAGAGTTGTTAATTTGTCCTTAGTGATTAAGGTTGCGGAATATGTACGGTGTACCCGTCAGCTCGAATTTCTCTAGGCCATTTGTTATAGGATACCCTCTGAGTATCCTATTGGGCTAATGTTGTTTTAATTGATTTTCTACTTTTTACATATGTAAAAAAAAAATCTTTCCAGTTTTCCTCACTAGCTGAAGAAACACTTTTCTCTTAATTGATCTTGGCATTTCTAACTGCTTCATCTACATTTCTGTTTAACTTTTTTATTCGGAAATTTCACAATTTCCTGACTATAATTCTTATTGCATTGGATATTTCTCTGTTGAACAGATTTGGCTGTGAAGTTCCATCTGAAGAAACTTTGCTGTGGTATACATTAAGCCCTTTTTCATTTTTTCTACATAGCAGTCGCATTGTGTATCTATGTTCACTATCTCGTCGTATTCTAAAGTCGTGCTACATTTGTTCAATAATATCAAGTTACACAAGTTACTTTTTATGATGTCTACATTTTGTTTCTTTTAGATGAGGAATATTTACCTGAAACCTAACTACTCTATCGACGCTATTGCCAATATTTACGCCGACTGACACACTGGATACTAACCTTTTTTCTGTTAGCACAACATCTAGTAAGCTATTTCCCTCAGTTTATTTATCGAACAGAAAATAAGAGAGCATCGTGGAAGATCAAAGAACACTTTCACAGTTCAATCAAGTCTTTGTTACCAAGGTCTATAGATATAAGAGGTCTTCTCAGGCCACCTTAGCGCGCAGGTAGCCGGATGGTGGGAGTCGGGTCGGTCAGAGCGATGACGTCACTCAGACTTAACCGTGGCTGAGTAAGCCGTGGAACTTCCATAAGAAAATAAAGAAACCATGATTTCTGCTTTGTATTTTTCAATCTTTTCGAAGATTTATATTATATTGTTTTAGGATAATAAAAGTAATATTACAAATACATAACTTTATTACACTCAAACAACAAAACAAATATATGATGATGTAAATAGCTGAAATTTGTCGAGCAACCGACAGTTTAAATTCATAAAGTAAATAATGAAA
>NC_090730.1:35870066-35880066 GCF_036898095.1 Palaemon carinicauda
AAGTGGCAAAAGATGTAGACAAAGAAGAAGATATAGTATAAGAGAGATATTTAACAACAAATATAAAATATTTCAGGATCAGTAACAACGTTAAAATAAATCTGACATATATAAACTGTAAAGTGAGACTTATGTCGACCTGTTGATTATAAAAAAAAACATTTGCTGAAAGTTTGTACTTCTGCAATTCCACAGATTAGGAAGATACTTCCACAATGTCTCGTAGCTTGAATAAAACTTTTAGAATGATGAATAGTGTTAAGCATTATAATGCAGAAGGTAAGACTGTTAGAATTAGCTGCATACTTGGTACTACGTACAGGATGGGACAGTCTGGGAAAATGTGAATACAAACGATGGTCAGAATTAGGAAAAACCTTATGTAACATGCATAGAAAACTAACTATACTATGGTGACAGTGATTAATATTATGATCTCAGCTGAAGACCAGGCAGGAAAAAAAAACTCAAAAAAAAAAATGTAGAATGAATGAACTAAAACTCTTCATCAAGGCTGATTAATTACCAAAAAATTTAAAAAGACTTTCTTGATAATCCAATATCTTGTGTAATTGAAACGGAAACAGAATTAATTTGTTTCTCTAAAGTAAATTTGTTATCAAGAATCACACCTAAAATTTTAAACGAGTCGTATATAGCTGAAAAGACATCATCAATGCAAAGATCTGGATGCTGAGTGGCCACACTCTTACTTTTAGTTTTGTTAGGATTCAACTTCATTCTCCATAATTTGCATCATTCACTAATTTTGACTTGAAATTTATTAAGCGATTTACCAAATCCAGATCTACATTCAGGAAATTCAATAGATGCCAAGACAGAAGCATCATTTGCATATGCAACGGGCTTGTTTTCAGGCCAAACCACATATCATGCGTTCATTGCATGAACAGTAATAGGCTAAAAACAGTACATTGAGGAACTCTCGATAATACAGTCCTATACTCACTAGGGTGCCCACACACAACTACAGTAATATTTGCAATCTATTACTCAAAATCTAACAATGATGCTAAGAAAAAAGAAAACCGACCTAGTTCCATCTGCTTCATTTTAGAAATAAGGACCTCATGATTAAAACGGTGAAAGGCATTCCTATTTTCCACTATTCATTTTTTTTTTCTTTTTTTTTTCGTCAGTCTCATTTGCAAACTTCTATTCCTTCACTGCAGCTGCTTCTTACTCTTCTCAATCTGATTTCCTTAATTGACCCATATCTTTATTAATTTAAGTTATATTTAATTACCTGAATTATTACACTTCTTTCTTTATTCCATTTTTTTTATATTCCTGTTTGAGGTGTAGTGAAAAGCTAACAGAATTTAATAAAAAAGAAATTATCTTCTTTTCTTCTTCTTCTTTTGCATCTTCTTAGTCATCATCATCTTCTTCTTCTTCCTTAAATCCTTTCCATGAGTCGAGACCCTTTGTGTCTTTTATTCTCTCTTGTCCCTTTATTCTTATCGAGACAGTCGAGCAACTTCCTTTCTCTTCATGAGAGCTTTTACATTTATTGCCTTTAGTTAAGAGCTTCGAAGGATGCGAATAATAATGACATTGGAGTTCCAGGAACTTTGCAAGGAATGATTTGCTTTTTACAAAAGGTCTGGCCATTGGCCTCGTGTTTCCTGACCTTTTACGAGATGAGAGGGATCCATCATTCATTAATGTTCTTATTTTCATATCATTTTGCTTAAATGCAAATCTTTATCTATTAAACGTTTTTACCAAATATAATCTTTAAAATAAAGCCGAATTAAAACGTATAACATTGACGGGCTAGAATTCATTTTGAAATTTTTGAAATGTTTTTGTTTCATTATTTCAAATACTTTTGAAATGGTTTCGCTTCATTATTCTAAATATTTTTTTTTTTCCATTTGGGATCTTGAACTATAATTTGTTGGCCGCGTCATACTTCTCATTTGTTCAATTTCCAATGCTTAAATGTTTTTGCCTCGTCATACTTTAACTTGCTTGCCTCACCATGGTTAAATCTTTTTGCCTCTCAATTTGTTTTCCTCACAATACTTTAATGTGTTTGTCTACTCTACTTTACTTAGTTTGTCCTACCATAAAAAAATTGGTTGACTGGTCATACATTAATTTGCTTGCCTGGTCATGCATTAATTTGTTTGTCACGCCATACTTAAATTTGTTTGCCTTATCACAATTAGACTTTTCACCTCCTCATACTTTAATTCATTTGCCTTGCCATACTCAAATTTGTTTGCTGTGCTGTAATGTTTTTTTTTTTTTTTTTTTTTTTTTTTTTTTTTTCGTTATAGTTCAATTTGTTTGCCTTGCAAAACTTAAATTTCCTTACCTCGTCAAACTTTAATTTGTTTGCCGCGTCATACTTAAATCTGTTTGCCTCATCATACTTAAATTTGTTTGTCTCGCCATACTCTAATCCGCTTGCCTGGCCATATTTTATTTTGATTAGCTTAACAAAATTAAATTTATTTGCCACGTCATGCTTTAATTTGTTTCCCTTATCATACTTAAATTTGTTTGCCTCACCGTACTTTATTTTGTTTTCCTTACCATATTTTAAGTTGTTTCCCTCGTTATAATTTTATATTTTCTCTTGCATTGTTTATTTAAATCTATTTGCCTAATCATACTTTAATTTCTTTGTTGCACCATGCTTAATTTTTTTCCCTCATCATACTTTTTTTTTTTTTTTTTTTTTTTTTGCCTTCCCACCTAATTTTTTTTGTCGTGTCATACTTTAATTTATTTTCCTCTCCATACTTAAATTTATTTGCTGTACCATACTTTAATTTATCTGCCCCTCCATACTTAAATTTGTTTGTTGTGCCATACTTTAATTTATTTTCCTTGCCATACTTAAATTTGTTTGCTGTGCCATTCTTTAATTTATTTGCCTCGCCATACTTAAATTTTTTTCCTGTGCCATAATTCAATTTGATTGTTTTGCCATACTTTCATTTGCTTGCCTCACCATACATGAATTTCTTAGCCTCGCCATACATAATTTTGTTTGCCGTGCCATACTTAAATTTGTTTGCCTCGCCAATTAAAGTTTGTTTACTGTGGCATACTTAATTTTGCTTGCCTCGCTATATCTAAAATAAATGACGAAATTCCTTCAAAATAAAAGTGAGGAATGCAGTCTTCCTAAGTAAAGTTAGAATGGAGCAGAATGCAATCTTGGAGGTTCATCTTAATTTATCTGCTGAGGAAGAGACAGGATATTAGCTCATCTTTCATCATTCACTTGTCAATTAATTTATATTACTAGGGTTTGCAATAAGCTAGAAAGAGGGAGATAGCGGAGAGGGGTGATGCATTATTCGGCATTGCATACGAAGCGGAAAAAAAGTTACTTATTAGATAACTGAAATAAATCTATTCTAATCGGAGCTCGATGGGACAATATAATATAAGAACTTATTTCTAGATGGGTGAAAAGAATAACAGAAAAAGAAGTGAAATTATAGTTTAATCAGACTTCCATTTGAAAAGAGACAAAACTCCAGAAATAAACCTTTTTTGATAACTTAATGCAATTCATCATCTGTGGAACCTGTTCTCATTTGGGAAACTAACTACAATTTTCCAGAGAGAATAAGTGGATGAAATTTTGTCCAACAGAAACTGAAAAAAGAAGAGAAGTTTGAATAATAATATATTAAATCTCTTATCATGAATGAGGGTCTGTACCACAGAATTGGAAGAAAAATTCACAACATAAAAAGATGAGGAGGAAAATAAATCGTTTGAGTTAAAACGTCAGTGCTGGGAAAATTGGTAACTCGAAGATTTCCAACAGCTAGGCCCGGAGAAAAAAATAAGTCACCCTGTCCAGGTATAGAGAAGATTAGAGCTACAGTTTACCAATTACCATGAAAAAAGAAATATTGTGGTATAAATGTTTATTATGAAAGCGACGATGCCATATCTACGCTGCATACAATGTGACCGGTGCGATTGGCAACGTGGCACCGCTTCCAACCATAAGCCTGACCCAACCTCTTGTAGCTAGACTTTATCCATAATAAATCGAGGGTGAACAGTAAATGCAAAAAAGCCTGGAAGCGACAGTAAGAGCGGCGGAGGGTCCTTTTCGTATACAATCATCCTTTTCAACTCGAACTTTTCGTCATGGAAGGAGACGCAGCAGGTGTAGAAGCCGGTGAGTTCAGTGGTCGGGTACAAGATCTCAAGGGCGCGGTGCTGGCTGTACTTGTCCTTGCTGGCCGAGTACTCAAGGTTTAGTCGACCCTGCAAAGAGGAGGAAACTCTTCAATGTTATTGCTTTAGAAATTGGCAGCGCTCACAAATGGATCTTGTAAAATGTTAAGAAATCCTTGTAAATTATATTGTTTCCAGTCTCTTAAAACCATAGCAGGCTGTTTTGATAAGACAAAAAATTAAAAAATTATCTTCATTTATGACAGAGAGTTTAAAGTTTCTAATATTTTGTTATGGTTGGTGTGATTAGCGTTTCAAATTTCCTGTCAGAAACCAGAAGTCATACTGTATCCTTCGTATCCTAATCAGCTATAAAATTCTGGCTGAAAAAAAAAAAATAAAGTCGTAGAATAGTGAACTCGTTGGTATATGGCTATCTGTGGGTTCCACGTTCGAGCCACGCTCATGATGGCCTTACCTCATATGTATTGTATGATAGGGGAGGGGGCATAGTAGGTCACTCCACTGAATTATCAGCAGCTATTATCTGGTTATCAAGGGTCATAGCTTGGGTGTATAGAGAGCTGGAGATGATCATTCTGGTATTTGTTTAGTCTTGAGAACAATATGTGACTGCTCAGAGACCTGTCTCTTGCATCAGTCGTTCATGAGTGGCCTTTAAATCTTTTAACTAGTTACAATCAAAAATAGTGTTGTAATAATCATTTAGTTATAATATCGTTCCTCAAAACCGATCGGCTCCCAACTCAACGCCAAAATCAATCAACCTTTTCCTCTTCTAAGTTTGCATAGGAATTTCATGGAAGCTCTTCTAGACAAAAATAAAGAACAAAAACAAAAACAGTTGAGCCGAAAATATTGAAATTTATTGAAACATTTGGCTGCATAGTTATTTCACTATTGATAATGATATACATCCAATAAATAAGTGAAGGTTGTTAATCTTCTTTTCTGACAAATACTGAATATAATTTACTATCGATTGTTTGACATAGATACAATAAGAATCATGGTTCATTTAGGGGCCTTTAGATTTCCGAAGCGATGACCTTAACATAATGAAAAAATGGAGACAAGGAAAATGAGGTAATAAAAGCGAAGTTCCAGAAACCTAAACAAGAGCAACTTCGGGGCTCTAAGTTAATAAAGCGCTGGAGGAAGTCGAGAGGGAAGAGGTGGTGGGTGGGTGGGTGGGGGTGGGTCATCCATCCATTTCCACAAATACCCGATAACTTTGTAGCCTAGATAGTTAGCGGAATTGCCTTTGCTTTTGTGGTGGATTGAGATAAAAAAAAAAGCTGTTCCGAGGACCCAATATCTCTTCCTCTTCTTTTTTTCTTTCAGGTACAGCTAGTATCTCTTCTCCTCTTGCTTTTGTTCCTTCTTTCTCTTCTTATTTCCAAAAATATTTTCCTGGACTATTTTCGGTAGCAAAAGATGAAGCGTTAAATGATCATCAAAGATGAATGGGAGTTTAGTGAAGAGCAGCAACAGGTTAAACACGAGCAGAGAAAGTCGAGACATCAGACAAGACTGATTAGCCATTGTTATTTGGAAGTAGGAAACTTATCTCAATTGCGTTCGATCCGTGATGTGTAATGGCATATCTAATGGGTATATTCAATTAGAGATCTCTCTAAATGGAATATGATCATGTTATTATCATCAATCTCTCTTAAACTTTAATACTTAAATTAATATTTTAATTAACGACTCCCCTCAAGTATCGAAACTATTCTACACATATGATATATGTTTTGTCAATATTAAGAATATAATAAAACGTTGATTAAAATAACATGTTTTGGAGGAGACAAATTGATATGAAATGATAAATTTCATTCTTTTCCTTGTTTTAACGGATTAATAATTATCTTTCCATCGTTGGTAGGAGTTATTCTTTATTTCTTTGTCATTAATTACCTTGTATTATTTAAAACAAGATAAAGCAAGAACGGGAAATAAACCATGATAAACATTGTCAAAACAAAAGAGGCTTGTTTATCATTTTCTTTTTTGTTAACAGAAGAACAAATTGAAGGCCTTTTAACATCTATTCCTGACCTCTAGCTGAATCAAAAGCCGGTATCCTCTGAACTAGAAAATCATCCCATTAAAATCGGGGAAAAAAAATCGCTGACGAATATTATTTATCCATTTATCTATCTCTTTGAAACAAATATATTCCTCTGACATACAGTAATGATAATTATTCATGTATTTAAATATCAAAAATAAATCCATGGTTAGGCCTAGTTCAGCCAAAGACTAAGTTTAAACTCTATCTGTTTTAATCACAACCAAAATTACAGAGCTTTTGTTAAATTTTCTTACTTAGGCCTGATAATATATCTGTAGATATGAATTTCTTCTATTTTCAAACATCTTGTTCTCTTTTAAAGATATTAATTTTCAAGATTTTCATTTGTAAAGTTATGGTGTATATTTCTTCGTATACATTTTTCTGAGGTGCAAATTTATCGGAATATCAGTTAGGGCCAAATAATTGCAGAAATACTAACACCCACTCCTCCCCATCTCTCTCTCTCTCTCTCTCTCTCTCTCTCTCTCTCTCTCTCTCTCTCTCTCTCTCTCTCTCTCTCTCTCTCTCTCCTATTAAGTTCCTTATCATGTGATATAGTTTCTTTTCCTTCTATAGTTTTATAAAACAAGACCTTGGCTTGGAACCGGATTTAAGGAAAAAATACTGGATAAATGTCTAACACTGAAGCACATTCGTTCATCCAAGTAGCCATTGACCAAAGTGAAGTTTCGAGGTTGAGGGTTAATGTATATACATACACATTTATATATGTGTAAATACATGAACACATTCATTATATATATATATATATATATATATATATATATATATATATATATATATATATATATAAAATATATATATATATATATATATATATATATATATATATATATATACACACACGCACACACACAAACATATATATATATATATATATATATATATATATATATATATATATATATATATATATATATATATATATATATATATATATATATATATATATATATATATATATATATATATATATATATATATATATATATATATCACAAGAACACGTGATTTTAATTAATGTAAATATCACCCACGAAATGCATTTAATACCGAATTCTATCTTGGGAATACATATACACTTGGAATTCATTTTATGGTAACAGCTTCTGGCCGGGTGGTGATTCGAACCACCACCTGTACGGCTTGAAACTATGCTGGCAGGGACCCTACCGACTCAGCTATCAAGAGAGACTAAAAGTTTATGACAAGTCCCCCTACATATTCCTGTCGAATTCAGGATTCTGTTCATAGACTTGAAATAGACCCATCTCCACCATGATAGCTGAATCGGGAGTTTGCAACACGTGGTTATTTTAATGAACATATATCACAAGCACACGTGATATTAATTAATATAAATATCACCCACGAAATGCATTTAATACCGAATTCTATCTTGGGAATACATATCCACTTGGAATTCATTTTATGGTAACAGCTTCTGACCGGGTGGTGATTCGAACCACCACCTGTACGGCTTGAAACTATGCTGGCAGGGACCCTACCGACTCAGCTATCAAGAGAGACTAAAAGTTTATGACAAGTCCCCCTAAATATTCCTTTCGAATTCAAGTTTGCAAAACCTTGAACGGAGTAAAAGGATCTAAATTTGCCTTTCCTTACTTTCTTAGGAATCATTTACTTCAGCCTCACAGATTTCCTCCCCCATTGAACCGGTTGTTTCTGCAAAGGGAATGGAGGAAAACTTTTGTTTCTCTTCAGGGAAAGAAGGAAAAGGGTAATAAAAGCGAATGTTTTTGACGCAAGACCGAGGAGTTTGTGTGAGATGCGGAAAAGGAAAACGAGCCTTTAAAATTGGTCAAACGTGATATGTGTGACGGAAATGATTTCGTGAATGTTGTCAATATTATGTTTCTCCATTTTTTTCATTGAGAGAGAGAGAGAGAGAGAGAGAGAGAGAGAGAGAGAGAGAGAGAGAGAGAGAGAGAGAGAGAGAGAGAGAGAGCTGCATTTGCGAAAAGGGGTGCTGTTAGTTGACGCATGAATGAACCTTTGCTACGAACGGCGATGGTATATCCACCACTTCTGCCATGATGAGGGATTTATCACAACTATGATTACAGAAGCATACATTTAAACACATGGATATAAGCTTTAAATAAATAAGTATTTGGGCTTTATTATTTATCCTTAAGAGATAAAATCCATAACTTTGGCAACACATAATTAAAAATAAAGTATCATAGTTCAGACTTTCAAAAACATAATATGCAAGTAAAAATTGGAGTAAGAGGTCAAGGGTGTATCATTATGTAGGAAAGAAGATTTGTTGTGAATAAATGGAGGCTAGTTTTCTTTTCAGTAACTGACTAATGATTTCTGACAAAAATTATCTCCATTCTTTGATCTTATGTTTGTATACATTTTTGTCGGTAAGGTTGACATTGTCAAAGATAGACCAATATAATAACATAATAATAATATGAGTTCAAATTAGCTTGCTACATTCAATGATTTTTTACATAAGTTTCATAACATCATAATGTAAAAGGAAATATTGGTAGGCCTGCTGTTTTATTTGTATGTGCGTTGCTTGCTGTACATATATCATATGCCACCCCACACCAAAAGCTAACATGTATGTGATAGACACTTGTGATGCAGAAAATACACATGCTAGGCGGTCAATGAAGAACTAATTCTCTTCATCACGAACGTTGAGGAGGAAATATATCAAATTACTATGGATGACAACGAATGGACCTGTATAGGGGCTATAGAAAGTGGCTTGCAAGTGTTAATTCGCAGAGAGACGTGTGTTACTTAGTGTAGTGCCTTTCAGTATGTGCTACTATGCTTGTGGTTTGTGAGTCTGACAGCAGGAAGTAAATTCCCCAACACATGATGTAGACGGTGGAAAAATTGGAGGTATTAACGGATGGAAAAAAAACAATTCTAGAGACACGATCAACTGTTTGCCATATAAAATTTCTGCTGCTGAGACATACATGGGGTCCCTGGAAAGTGGTCCTCTGTCTGAGGAGGACCCAAGGAAGTTCTAGAAACTAGCTGGAGCCATTTCAGTGAGAAATCAAAACTTCTACAATTCCATTGGCTGCAGGGTTGGTGATACCGAGATGTCTTAATGATGTCCACAATTGAGAGGGGAAAGTAACACCACTGTCTGGAGTAATATGCACTGGGAATCTGAATCTTGCTATTCATCCAGAAAGTAAGACAGAGGTACATAAGGTGAATGTTGCATTTTGCATGGGAATAGCTTTAAACCACCGAGTGGAGCAATAGCTGAATTGAAAAGGTAATGGTGTCCTACAATGTGGTTAGTGGCGACCCACATCAAAATTAATGTGGGTAAAACGACACTTGGGTAGATGAGAAGTACCCAAAACAAAATCCGTGTCTCAATAAACTTTTAAAGTCAGACATGAAATAAAAGTGTGGACACAATCCTTAAAATCTTTACTAATGCCATGGTATATGAACTCAGAATCCAGTGGTTTGACAGTAAATCGTCACGAAAGGTGTGAGAGCAAAGATTTATTAAAACAACTGCTGGCAGCTACACACTGGTATGGCCTACTGGTACTGACATCTTAGAGGAGGATGGTATTAGAGTCATCAAGGGCGATGTCTTCCCATTGGCGGAGGATGCAAGATGTGAAAAAGAATTGGTACTTGGTGTCTCTTTATTCGGTTTCTTCCAAGGAG
>NC_090730.1:35885066-35892566 GCF_036898095.1 Palaemon carinicauda
GACTTGAAAACGTAGCAGAAAGGCGGCTGATATTCTAATGAAGCTGCCACGATGATTTTAGACTTGGTGTCACAGGAGAGGTGGCTTCAAGATTGGGCATCAACTGTTTTCCCCAAAATTCGGTGATAGTGAAAAAAGGAGGGCAGACCTCAGACAGCGTTGGCCACTTCTCTTCACAAACAGCAAGGGGTAGCTGCTTCAATTCTTCTCTTCGTCTCAAACATGACAAGATATTTTAGATAGGTGTTTGCTGTATGAGGGGAAGGTCCGAACCTCTCTTTTTCTGACTTCTAGTCTACTCATCCAGTTCTAACCTTGTCTGGACATTGTTCCTGTCTCCTTTGAACAGTATCTTCTGGAAGCTTTTATATCGTTGTATGGGCAGAGGTAATTACGATGGATAATCGTCATTTTCATATAAGGAGTTTCTTATATTATGCATCCTGATTGGCTTCCTTAAAAACGTCAGTTTTGGTCACGACATAGAAGCTTCTAAAATGAATTTTCTGATACAGTCTGGACCTGATTTTGCACCATAACAAAAAGAGTTCATGAGAACACCCGTAAGGTCTTTTCCATTAACGGAATTTCCTAGAGGCTCGGTTTTTCTCTAAAATACTGACGACAGTAATTTTAAAACAGATTATGGTACCTTAAATAGTCACCCACGTGGCTGGAATATGCAGCACATCCATGAACTACTTACCTGAACAGATAAGCAGTAACATCATGTTTATTCGTGTGTGAAGCCACGGCGAAGAATAAACCATTAGAGCAACAGCAAATCACGATGCTTGGGATTTGACTATGTTAAAATTTTTGAACACGGTGCTCGGTAGAAAACGATACTCAGAAAAAAAATAAATAAAAATCAGTGCTCAAGAGAGGTACCTCTGCTGCAGTTACTCCGATAGTGTTGTTCCAGTATTGTTTTTGCATAAAAAATATTTTTTATTTCAGTTTTCTTGTTATTTTCTTATTTATTCATTTTTTTTTTGGAGTTCTGCTATCAGTATCTTCCACATATATTTATTTTTCATTTTATCCCACCTAAAAGTCCGATTCTCACCTAGGGAACCCCCATTACTGTTTGGGTATGCGGGGTGGTGGTGATGGGAAAATGATGGTTTTACGTAATATAACATCAAAATACAATAACGCAATTTTCTTCATGCAAAAAAAAAAAAAATAATGATAAATAAATAAATAAACAAATAAATAAATCAATCAATGGCTGGGTGGAATCTACCGAGATTTTACCCTTGTTTGTAAAATTAGTTTGTAATTTAACTTTGTTTACTTTTTAAAGATTTTCTTGACTCAATTCTACTTCTTTTAAGCCTTAACACACGCCAAGCTCTGTCATGAATAATCTCTGTAATAGGTGATTGAAACAACTACTGTCTAATTCACAAGTTTTTTTAAGCGTAATGATATTGGTAATTCTGAATATTTTTCTTCATTTTGAAATTAAAAAGAAATGAGTGAGGTTATGTAACTTCCATGTGAAAAGGTTAAGAAATCTAGTGTTTCTTGGCGTTTAAGATATAAACTTCGACATTTTTACATTTTTATCTTCGTATTATATTCGACAATATAAAAAAAAAAGATATATATTTGTGTTACGCACCCAGTGAGAGAGAGAGAGAGAGAGAGAGAGAGAGAGAGAGAGAGAGAGAGAGAGAGAGAGAGAGAGAGAGAGAGAGAGAGAGAGAGAGAGAGAGAGAGAGGCCACTGTTAATAAGAATACACTACTATCCTCCAGATCAAAAGGTCGTGAGACTGACCGCCCCATAAAAGTTGAACCTTTTGTGAAGTTCTTAACTATAGGCGAAATGCAAATATATTTGGAAGATGGGTTTTGTTTTAAACGTTGTTCTCTTTCATGGCATTTCTTTGTGCAGTAACAAGAACACACTCGTGCCTCTATATTTCAGTTCTTTCGGCTTTATTTGTCTCCTATTCAAAGAAATGAATCGATATCCGAGAGATATCATAAATGTAGGACTGCAAAAGGAGACACAAAAACTATATAGATTTTTGATTGAAGGTTTTCAGGATCTATATTCCAGCATAAACTTTCATTTATTTCATGAATATTTCTATTTTCTAGCACAAAAATATCGGAACCTTTTGTTTTTCTGAATATTTAGTTTTATTATGATAATGTGATAGCTCCCCAGTTCTTATAATTATAAATCAGGGAAGTCAATAATTGATTATCATAAAATGAATAACAAAATGAAATGATAAAAAAATTATAAAGTGTGACTATAGTTACGGCTTTTAAAGTGTCTATCATCTCTTATCCGTCATCAGAAAAAAAAATATTTGAATAAGGTCCCGAAACCTACACAACAATGTGCAAAGAAAAACTCAAATGAAATAAATAATTATATTCCACAGCACAAAGATTAGTATTCCCCTTGTAAATTTACGATACAGGAGCACATTCCGTCATCAATCAGCCATCAGCAATTTTAAACTTCATTGAAGAAGAAGATGGCGAGAGGAAAGAGTCGTGCATTCAGAATAATTCCGTTGATCCACAGCAAGATGATTAAGGGTCGCATAAGACTCTGACCCTCGAGTATATCATCCAAAGCAATTTCATGCTTCCATGCCTCTAATGAGAGGGTTACGGGAAATACACAAAGAAAGGCAATATGGCAATGGGAAACGGAAATTAGACATGGTATAGAAGAAGAGCAATGGGAGAATGTTGTGAGATACAACAACAAAAAAGGACAATTGGGAAAAGCAATGCGAGATGCCACAAAGAAATGGCGATTTTTAATGGCAAAGAGATAAGGCTGAGAGAAAATTAATGGCAAATGGAAAACTTTAAGGTGGAAATGTCATGAGAAGAACGGGGAAATAAAAAAATGAAGAATTGATGAGAAGAAAAAGGATGAATAACTCAGGAAGGACTAAAAAACAAATAAACAAGAGAATATTAGATGATATCCTTCGTCAACCTGACGCAGAGAATCACTTGTCCGAGGTAAGCTTATGCTTCTCAACATGATATCTCAATTAAGGAGTTGAATTCCTCCACCGAGATGTCAGAATGACTCATTAATAGATATTCTGACAAGAAAAACCTCACTCATACTGATGTCAGGGGACTGAGTGATATCAATAGCTATCATTGAAACTCGGGAAACAGTTCTGACCTTCTTGCACAGAGCTGTGGTTATTGTATGCTTTACTTGATTGCTACGATAATAACTAAATGCATTTTAATGATAGTGTGTATTATGTACAAAGTATCGTCCTATATCAGTTTTTGATAGTTCATTTATCATTTGACCTCGTTGACTAGTGAGTGCTCATATAGTTTTCCCAACAATTAGAAAACTTTTACAATGATCTACGAGAACCAAAACGAAAGGAAAAGGAAATTCGATGTAAAGTGTTACACTTATCTAACATTTTTAAAAAAAAATTGGGTTTTCATTACATATATACAATTTACACAATTTTGCAGAAAGTATACTTTCAATTCAATTTTTAGCTATATAGGCTAGATTTTTTTCAAATCTTAAGTTCAATATTCAATTCATTATTATTATCAATATGAATATCAATGTGCAATGTCTGTAATACTAACCACAATGTGTACGGATACTTCAAAATATTAAAGGGCATTGGAGCAACAACTGGTTATGGTACAAAGACATTTCTACTTTCATTTGAATGGTTCTAGCAAATACCAAATTGGAGCTGCGTGGTTTATGTTAATTCACTTAAAACATTTCATCTATAACAGCCCTGATGAGATTTTTTTTTATTGAAGTCATAACTAAGATATTTATTCAAAGCCTATTCATATTTCACATTCAGTTCATTTGGGATGAATATCAAATTGGTCAAAATTCATGAAACACACGCCAATATGCTCTCCAATCAATGATAAATCTAAGTCACCGATAAAATGTAACCTAAGATAAAATACAGAAGTGTCTGTTATAAACGTTTAACTAAAGACGTTTAATAATTACAGCAAACTATTAACTACTAAACAATGAGCACTTAGCTAAAATCACAGTCCCCATTGCAATCAAGCTCTGTATTAACGCCTTGGAAGAAGAAACCTAATGATTCTTACCACAAACAATGCCGTCAGCGTCCACTTTCCACGTTACTAATACGATTCATTGAATATAGTCAAATAAAGTCCACTGGCAAGAGAGTCCTGTGAATCCTTTCTAATCCACACAGGCAACTAACTGTTAGTGAACTATCTTTGTTTCATCTGTTTTATCCGCCTTTTTCTATTCTGTACATCTAACACATTAATGGGTGAAAATGTAAGAATAATAGATAGATACCCACATACAAATATAATGTAAATTCCGAAAAACTGCTATACCATTGAAATAAACAAGATATAAAATAACGTTGGAATCACACATATAATTCTAGCCAACTGAAGCAGTTACTGATGCTTTTGAGTAGTTTCTTTGAGATTTCATACATTGGAAAATCTGTGGAAGAAAAGCTCCTTTATACCCTAAAGGGTTTTGGGAAATGAGAAACATATCATGGATAAATGACCTCGAACAAACAATGCATTAGAAGGATTTCACTCAGCCTTAAAACAATCCATACCATACAAAGACCCCAATATCTGGAAATTTATCGATGTTCTAGAAAATGAAGAGGCACAGACACAAACAAAGATTTGCAGCTAGGGGAAAAGCCAGTTAAAATGAAGAGTAATATGAAAAACTTGACAATCGCACTGAAACGATAGCCGAAGAGTACGATGGAAACAACATTGAATTTCTATGAGCTTTTGTTTAAAAATTAAACACGTCTTAAAGTGTTTTAAAAGACTAATCTTCTATTTATTTAGTAGGCTAGATACTTAATTTTCTCTTAATTACTGTACAATTTTTTTTTAAATTTTCATTTAAATATTTTTGGCAAATAATTGTTGTGGTATCAAATAATTATCTATTTAGTACCCTATAAACATAAGATAAAGAAAACATAAGGCTGTCTTTAAAATGCAAACACAGCAGCTTAAGACCTAGTTTTCCGAGACCAAACTTTTCATACTGAGTCTTCTGTGATCAAGTTTTCCTAATTACCTATGATCAAATTACTGATCAATTCCATGTATTTTTCATATGGTACTCTTGTAATGACTTACCCTGAGTATTCCAATAGCTTCGGGTTTCATTCCTGGAATCCACTGGTAGACAGTCTCTGGCTCATGGTTCCAGAGCCATTTGACGACCAGGCTATCTTGGTCGTTGTGCTCATAGCGGTAGATACAGTCCAGGGTCACAGATGACCTCGATCCATTCAGGATGACCTTGGGCACGTCCAAGTCCGTGATGTGCAGTGCATTGCATCTTGTGAAGGAAGGAGTAAGTACCAACGTTAATATAGTAGATCTTCTAGAGTTTTCTCTAGTTTGATATTTTTATCCTAAGTAATACAGAGACAATGTATTTTATGGTTATGTAAAATGGTTTTCAAGGGCAGGACCTGAACTTTCTTTGCTGTAATCAGTTTTCAATGGCAATTAATGTCAATTTCAGGAAGTAGAATTACAATTATACATACATAAATAATCATATCTACATTTATGCACAGATACATATGCACTGACAATACACACACACACACACACACACACACACACACACACACACACACATATATATATATATATATATATATATATATATATATATATATATATATATATATATATATATATATATATATACATATATATATATATATGTATATATATATATATATATATATATATATATATATATATATATATATATATATATATATATATATATATATATATATATATATATATATATACATATATATTGTCTGTAATATAACTACGAAAGGAAAAATTATAAACCTTGATCAAATTTAGTATTTTCCTCTTGTTAGTGACATCGACGGAATCGCATTAAGAATAAATATAAAAAATATCGTATTTATACATGAGTCTTGCATCACAAAAGCACACAAAGCAAATAAAATAGTTATCATGAACAAAAGTATATATTTGATTAGATCTTGGGAATGATTAGGTCAAAAGACAAGGTCAAGGTAACAAATAGGCCAAAAACGTCTTTTTGCTCTATCTTAGTCTATTTTATAAAATTTTCATGAAACTAGTGGCAAAATTTGCATAATTCAATCGCCTATCTTGTGATTTGAAAGTGACGGGGTCAAATATCAAGGTCAGAAAAGTGTTTTTGCTATACTGTGGTAAATTTTCATCCAATTTTCATGAAAATAAGGTAAAAAATATGCGTAATACGATAGCCTATCCTGTGATATGAAACGTGATTAATGTCAAGGTCACAAAAAGATTAAAAGACCTTTTTCCTATATCGTGATAATTTTTTACCTAATTTGCATAAAAATAGTGAAAAAATATGCATAATTCAATTGCCTACCTTGTGATATACAAAAAAATATAATAAAGTGACGACATTACCCCTATTTACAATTGAGGTTCAAAGGTCACCATGGTCAATGAACTTGCAAAAAGTGCAGGTTTTGTCATTACGCGGCCATTGTTATCCGATTTGTTTGCATAACTATTGTAACAGAAGTGGCGTTGGCAAAGGTATGCACTCAACCGAATGTCCGTTCTAGTTTTAACTCTATTTCCAGTAATTTATTATATAGACAATTTTTATACCAATACAAACCTTATTGGCAAAAGACATTCTTAATCCTTTGGTGATCTATAAATACTTGCATTGTTGCTAAATAAAGTTAGGTATTCAAGAGCTTGTCCCTCATTCATGCCTCCTTTAGGTTTGTCACTGCCTTAATAAGGGAGGATGACCGTTTTCTGGTTCAAAAACTTGGATAAATGCATTTGCTTTTGATTGACAGTCCTCAGATAAGCAGGAGAAAATCTTTAATACCAATTGAAATAATGAAGATATAGTTAGTTTTATTATCTATTATAAGGATCCATTTCAGTACAACTAAATGTTACGTTCGATAGGGTTAAACAGCTGCAACGAATGTTATTAACTTTTCATCCTATTTGAGTAAAATTAAAAATTAGCTATCCGTATTGATGAATCTCATGAATTGTGTTCTTAAGTTTTATTGGTTGACTTCGAGGCCATTACTAGGGGAGAAATAAATGACTTTATGATCATCTTCACGAAAGGACTCCACAGTTTTAAATGTGCTACTTCATGAGCAAGTCTTCCTTTAAAATTTCTCGAACTTTGAAGTTATTGAACATTATACGGTGGTTAGGTGAGCCTCCTGACAAAGAAACATTTGAACAAAATCACCAAGCAAAGGCCTTTTGAAATAATTGTATTATCAAAAAGAATAAAAAATGCATTAAGTTTGAAATTAGATCGAGTTTTACTATAATGAGGGAGAAGTTACCAGATGTCCCATAAAGTTTTTTACCGGAAAATTTTAATTTGTCGGCAAACCGAAGGTTATATATTTTTTTCTTTGCATAACTAATTT
>NC_090730.1:35895066-35905066 GCF_036898095.1 Palaemon carinicauda
TTTTCTCTCTCTCTCTCTCTCTCTCTCTCTCTCTCTCTCTCTCTCTCTCTCTCTCTCTCTCTCTCTCTCTCTCTCTCTCTCTCTCTCTCATGATGTAATTAAGGTAACTTAATCTTAGACATAATATAGTTCTCTCCAAACACATTTGTTTAAAATTTAGTTACACTCAAACGTTGACGGGTTTATCTCATTTTTTAAACTTAAACATTCCTATTTGGGATTCCTACAAATTTCACGAAAGGAGTTACGACTTTAATTCAAGAGCTTTTTTTTTATGGTCTTATAAATTTCCAGAAAAGTTATATAATTTGGTCTAAGGATCAGAGTCAAAATTAAAGGATATGTTGCTTTTATGAAACATACTAATGTAAACGTTGAATTAAAAGCATGGTTGGTAATATTTGAAAAAGGATTTTGCGTGAAATGTATAATTTTTGGTAGTAATGGAAATCAAAAAGCCGACATGTAATTTAATCTAGATTACATAAATCATTATTATTTCTACAGATTTTATTTAGACCAATTTCAACTCTATGAGTTTTTCCGTAATAGGTTAATTTCTTTATCTTCGGGTTACGGTTGAAGTTTGCCTTATAATATCAACAGTTTTAGATATCAAGAATCAGTATGTTATCATCATTATTTATGAATGTTCCTTTTATAGATTTTTTTTTTATTGTTGATATAACCCCAAATTGATGTATTGCCTAATATACGTACATAGACATTTGTTGAGTAACAATACAATGCGTCACATATAAAGCATGAGAAAAAGCAAAAGCAATTTATCTGACTCCATAAAATCTCTTTGAACTTATCAGGGAAGTATTTTTAACCCAGCTTAAAGGTAATGATGTTGCACGTTTCACTTTGCAAGAAGGGAGAGGAACTACAAAGGTTTACCACACTGACCTTTACATTTGTTTTATTTCATCGCAAGTCGTTTGTATTTGTGCATAGAAGGAATAATTATTCGTCTATTTATTCAATATTACAAGGCTTCAGTTAGCCTCACAACAGTGTAACTGATGACTGATAGCTTTTGACTTTGACCGTCACATACTAACGATGCTCTCTCATTTTCCTTTGACTAGATTTCTTAGAAAATGCGATGTCTAAGTCCAGGCGAATTTAGAAATTTGCTCGTCTAGTGTGACATAATTTTACCTCATAATTCAGACAGATTATCTTTTGCATTTTCTTAGATAAATATAATAGTAGAATAATTCATCTTTTGTTTAAAGCTGACTTATCCTAAGAACTTGTAAGATTAAGAACGTTTAGGATTGGATGTCTTTTGCCCTTGGTTTTAAATTTAAGGCATCTTAATATAGTGTTCAAGGGATTATTTTTGCAATACTCATTCTGATAAAACAAACAAAAAGATGCTAAACCAGCAAACACTAGAAGAAAATATCTGGTATATTAATATTTTTCAACTTTACTTAGCAAATCTATTAGTTTACTAGTAATCTAGAGATATTATTAATAATAGTTATTAGATTCATTTGAACAGAATGGAGATACCCGTCATATATGAAATGTGGATATGAGAAGGAAAGAACCAAATGTCAAGAAAACGAAATGAATAGAAAACATTACATTTGCTACTCTTGCAGCTATTTCAATCATGTTTTCCAATATGACAATGCCATGTAGTTTTTCAAACACATAACTAACCTATATTAGAACAGATTTTATTTTGAAAATTAAATGTGGCTATAATTCTATCAGTGAAAACACCGGTAATTACAAAAACGACCTGTTTTCTTGATAGCAAATTCAAAGACACACTGCTTCATAATTCCCATTAGGCAACAGAGTATTACCGTCTCTGTGGGCAAGGAATAAGGTGGTCCTCACTTCACTCCGCACTCTCTACAGGTATAAACATATTAAAACATTAAATTGCATTAAAGCGCACCGTGCAGGTTGACCCTACATTACAGCGCACCGTGCTGGTTGACGCCAGGTTTATTTTTCAAATGAATCATACTTTTAAAAAACAGTAGATATATCATTACATATTCTAATAACTTCTACAAACTTCTGTACTGATATAGCATTGCATATTTGAAACAAAATTAACAAACTCGTTCAAATTAACATTTAAACTTCCTCTACCGCCCAGGAAAAACCATTGATAAAAAACAAAATCTCAAGTTTAGAAAAAAAAGAAAAAAACTATGGAAACCTGTGTATCCACGGCAATAATGCAGAGTAAATCAAATTTGAGTTGTGGAACCTCACTCTTGTACTACTAAGAAATAATAATAATAATAATAATAATAATAATAATAATAATAATAATAATAATAATAATAATAATAATAAATTAGACTTGCTCGGGCTAGCGTGCACTAGAAAAGTGACCGCTTAGTCAATACCTCTTTAAACATCGAATATGTTTCACCCCACGCTAAAATCTTATTGGCCACTCCATACATAACAACTGATCTTACGTAACAAGACACTAAGATTTGCTTCCATGTCGTTAGGACTATTATTTTTCGCTATACTTCGTAACGCAAAAAATTCTAGTCCCCACTTCACTCCGCATTCTCTACAGGTATAACATGATAAAACATCAAATTGCATTACAACGCACCCTGCCGGTTGACCCTAGATAACACCAAAAGAAAGGGAGAGAAGGAAACAAATGGAGAAAAAGGAATAAAGGTTCCGATTTCATTATTTATACACATTTAACCTCTCCTTTTTGAAGTCCTTGACAAACATGTTTGCTTGAAACAGACTACCAACGATCGCGTCTATGGAGACACCCATCATTGACGTTATCGTTTACAATGTTTGAAGTTGTAGCCACAGTTTTCAACAAAACGAATCGGAAATACGGGAGCTTTTAACACTTCTGAAAAATGAATTGGTCAAAAGGACAAAATCATTCCAGCTTCCTCTATATCATGCAAAATACATCAAATATGGAAAAGCATTTGTGACAACTTCTGATATCAAAACTAAAACTTCACAGTATTGGTGAATTTTTATCCTGTTCAACAAAGAAATCTTCAAATTACGATAAACTTTATTCCTCAAATCTCGGAGATAAGAAAAATTTAATGATCTATCAAAATAATAAAGTTTTTCAATATATGAAAATATAAACCACGCTGATTTTGCAACATCTGATTATCAAAAAGATCCTTTGTATGCACCGATCTACCAGCTAAATGCTTCACAGGTTTCTGCTAAGATTTAACAAATGAATTTTTCCGTGGGATCTAAATAACCCCTCATTTCATGCATCCACTTTATGGCATATGTACTTTGATCACTGTAGATACCGAAACCACCGGGATCTAATAAAAGCGTGGTAAGTAAAGCAACATGCACTGGCATTCCTCTTTTCTCGTGACCATTATTGGAAGTCTCTTTGTTGAAAGCCTTGTTTGTAGGCCTTGTCGGTGCTGTCATTCATCGATGATAGAAGATACCCATGACAACTGAGGTCCCCCAATTTCCTGTCCAACCTAGATGCCACCATCAAAGAAGAATTGGCATTTCATTGCATTCATGACCCTGGAAAGCAGATTCTAAAAAAAAAAAAAAAAAAAAAAAAAAAAAAAATTAAAAACATTGTACATATACTTATGAGTTCAAAAAACTTTACCTTCTATATCAATGTTTTAAATTTAAGCGAAATTTTTCCAAAAAATCTTATTTTTTATTTCTTTGCCGTGTATAATAAACCTTTTGTTACGTAAACGCTCAAAAAATTTAACAATAAAGTTTCTCTCCATAACATCAAAAGTCAAGATGGAGAGGACTTCCACTCTGTAATATTCAACTTATGTGACGAATTTCTACCTCCATTTTATTAATAACCTTTGGTATAGAGCTAAATGGAGACAACCTCCTCTTTTCTTTTTTTCCTTTGCCAAATCTCTAAGTTATAGCATCAATGGCCTTTGTACCTGGACACCAATATTCGAGATTAAAAACCTCTCAACTTATTTTTAAAAGTAGCAAAACAGTCGAAAAATTTAATAATTCTCACATGTTCATTACCGAAAATGTAAGCAAGAATTGACCATTCATCCATGTTAGAAGAAAACACTTTAAAAAATCCGCTCTTTTGTACTCTTTATGGGCTAACAAACACTGATGACCTGAACAGTGTATTCAGTATAAGTTTAAATTTTTTTTATTTTCTATGATTTCTAAATCTGGCTTTTTGCTACCTACTTGCATCAAATTCGAAAAATTTTTGTTATCTAGAACAATGTTTAAACATTGTCAAAGTTCTTTACTTCTCATAATTCTGTCGAAAGCCTCCTGCTCCCTTCATGTTTAATTTTGAAGATTCATTTGCTGTCCAGTTTCCAACCACACTTTTCATGAAAAAAAAATTTCATTGTATTCATCGCTAAATGACTCAAAACCTACTACTAAGGTGTCACAACATAGCAATAAATTTCCCTACACCAGAGGCATCACAATATAGCGGTAAATTTCCTATGTCTGAAGCGTCGAAATATAGCGGTAAATTTCCAATGAGGCGTCGCAATATAGTGATAATTTGCCTACATCTGAGGCTTCGCAACAGTACCTATATCTGAGGCGTCACAAGTGAGTGATAAATTGCTTATATCTGAGGAGTCACAATAAAGTGATAAATTGCCTACATCTGATGCGTCACAATATAGTCATAGACTGCCTACATCTTCGGCGTCACAATATAGTGATAAACTGCCTACATCTGAGGCGTCACAATATAGTTATAAACTGCCTAAATCTTAGGCGTCACAATATAGTGATAAACTGCCTACATCTGAGGCGTCACAATATAGTTATAAACTGCCTACATCTTAGGAGTCACAGTATAGTGATAAACTGCCTATCCTACATCTGAGGCGTCACAATATAGTGATGAACTGCCTACATCTGAAGCGTTACAATATAATGATAATCTGCCTACATCTTAGCAGTTAAAATATAGTGATAAACTGCTTAAATCTTAGGAGTCACAATATATTGATAAACTGCCTACATCTGAGGGGTCACAATGAAGTAATAGATTAAATACGTCTGATGCAAATATGGAGTTAAAGTAACGACCATTATAAAATAAAAAGAATGAATTTCTGCGTCAAAACGATCTCAACCAGAGCATCTGGTATTTCCCCATTATGTTCCCAACTAGCTTTGCTCAATATGTAAAAATACAGAAATACTTTACCGTTTTCATTTTAACAATATCTCTAACGACAAACTTCGTGGATATTATGTAACAGACAATTCTATCCAAAAGATTTACCTGAAAATAGCGCTCTTGTTAATTCTGAAAGTTTGGCATCTAAACAAGGTCCCTTTACTAGTGTGATAGTAAAGGAAAATTGGATTATACCATATTCTTTTAATTTGAAGAATTACTTTTAAACCTGTTTTTAGAAAGTGGATTAATTGTCTGAACAAAAGTCAATGGTTCTTGAGTAGTTTATGAACTTGGCTTAAAGTATTAACTGAGAGAGAGAGAGAGAGAGAGAGAGAGAGAGAGAGAGAGAGAGAGAGAGAGAGAGAGAGAGAGAGAGAGAGAGAGAGAGAGAGGGGTTGATGAATACGAGGCTGGCAAAGAGAAATAAACCCTAATGGGTCACAGTCTCCAAGCATCACTAACACGTTATTCATCATTTAGAGTTATATCATATATATGACTCCAGTCCTACACTTTCTTGAAAGATTGGTTTATTGATAGCCAGTGGTGGCAGACGCTCTATATTTCTTTACTCAAATTTTGGTAAAGGTTAAATGAAAACTGAAGGCTCTCTTCGACGAAAACAAATGTAGACTTACGCAATTATAAAAAAAACTTAATTAAATTAGGAAAGCAGATTTTGTCTTTCTGGCAGTGAATTAGACTTCCTTTATAGTTAAATTTCTATTAACATTTATGCTTCCTATTCAATAAAGAGTGCATTATTATTATTATTATTATTATTATTATTATTATTATTATTATTATTATTATTATTATTATTATTATCAGCCTTAGTTGGTAAAGCAGGATGCTATAAGCCCATGGGCTCCAAAAGGGAAAAATTTTTCCAAGTGAGGTAAGGAAATAAGTAAATAAACACACCACAATTAAAATGAAATATTTTGAGAACAGTATCATTAAAATAGATCTTTCTTTTATAAACAGTAAAAATTAAAAATAACAACAACAAGATGAAGAGAACTCTACCTCATAACAGTGGAAGGCCATGGTACAGAGTGTTCTCCTAAAAGAGCTGCTTGCCATAGGTAAAGAGTCTCTTCTGATCCTAACAAGAGCAAAGTAGCCGCTGAATCAGTACAGTGCAGTAGTTAACCCCTTAAGTGAAGAAGAATTTTTTTTTTTTTTTATTTCAGTGTTGTCAGGTGTATGAGGACTGAGGAGAATGTGTAAAGAATAGACCAAACTATTCGGTGTATGTGTAGAAAAAAAAAATGAGTTGTAACTATTGAGAGGGATCCAATATGATAATGTCTCGCCAGTCAAAGGACCCAACGGGCGGCTGGTGCCCTGACCAACCTACAACCTAATGTAATGTAAATTGAGTTTTGTTCCATTACTCACCATGGCTTTAGCTTAATGTGTCATGACTAAAAAATAGAATTATTGAAGGTTTTCAACTCAATGGTTCTATAAATAGCAACTAATAAAGAACAAAATTATCTCTTTTATCTATTCAAAGATGCCGGAACATCGCTCTTACGCTTTCATGGATTAAGTTGGATAATGCCGCATCCCTGGAGGACTTGGCTTTGGAAGATTTATGGGAACCATTTCCATCCATATCAGCAATATCCTTCCGGCTCTAATCCACGAGATAGATACAGATAAAACAGGAGAAGCATAATGGAACAGACTAACATATCCTCGAAGAATAAATGGGGTGGTAGGAGAATGCAATATTTTCTCTTTTTTTCACAAAATGGAACAGATTCAAAAGGGTTAATACCCTCACGCTCTTCGTCAGGATTTATAGTCCTTTTCTACCTAATTTATCCAAACACCCAACATGGTGGGTTAAATGGTAGAATATTAGAGTGCATCATACATTCTTGATTAAAAGAAAAAACAAATACAAGACCACAATATCAGCAATGGTTAGCCCTTTGGTGAACAAGTAGCCCGAAGGGGCTGCATGTTTACATTTTTTGCGGGTCAAATGAACGCAAACAAAACGGGATACATCAGGACATATGCTATCTACCATTAGGAACATATTAAATTTTCAAACTTTCACTTGGTGAATTATAGTGTGATAGTTTATGTACTTGTGTGGGAAATAGATGCAAAACGAGTAAGTGTCTGCTCAACCCTTCAAGCAAAAGCTGCTGAACACTTTTTGTGTTCTTTGCCAGCCTACACCACCATTAATCATGGCAAGTAGCTGAAAACTCTACATAATAATATTATTGAAATTAGTTTGTTATTGGAAGATATAGGTTGTTCCATACATGTCCAAATTTCTCACAGGATTTAAACCTATGAAGTTGATGCCACATTATGATAAGCAGCAAGTGAAGTCGATGGAGATGCCCTGTCCTAATTTCATATAAGAATAAGATGGGGAAATAGATGCCATTGACGAGAGTGAAATGGTGACCCAATTTGTTTGTGAACACATACTACGAGTTTTTTCTTATCTCCATTTTGTCTACACGTACCTGTTAAAAGGTTATGTAGCCTATAGTGATCGTCATACCTGGTATGGGGCAATTACGTTACCTACGGCACTGTCATTAAAATTAATACACAGACACACACACACACACACACATATATTTTTCATCGGTATTTAAAGGATAAGGAATAGTCTACAGATTCCTGATGCCTAGTTATGGATGGTGAAAAGGTCGGATTTCTTTTATCCGGGCGCAGTTCGCAGAGAAGTGCAGATATATCTCAGTTGCCTTATCTTTCTCGCCATCTTTTGATGAATAGCCATGTTTTTGCGCACAGGTATTATATGGAATAAATCATTTTTGCCACCAAATTATTGCACCCTCTTTTTTCCATTACTAACTTTGAGGAATTATTACCGCACTATTCAAGATTAAATTGGTCTTATAGGCCTACTAAAAACACGAAAATAGAACGGTTGCGAGATATGTGTTTGTTTTCTGTTCCACATTGGACCACTGTGATAATAGGTAAGACCATAATTCAGGTTAGGTTTTGCAGAACTTGGTTAATTTTAGAAAAAAGGTAATAAATTATTTATATGGGTAATTCATCACGCCTGTAGTATGAGTTTATATAGTATCTTGTTTTTAAGTTTTTCTTATAATTACCCATTCGTTTTTATATCCTTTTCATTATTTTTTATTCAAAGGTTTCTTTTTTATTGTTAGAATCTATTTTTGTGTGTATTTTTTTCTTCATATAATTTCGTAAGGTTGTAAATATAATATCGCCCACTTTTATAGCATTTTTTTTAATTCATTGCAATTGAAAAAATAGTAGCTACACTGATTCTCTTTCAGAAGAGAATTCATTATTTCCTAGTATCCAGAACATCCAACCAGTTTTTCACTTGGTGCTACCTCGACTATTTCTTTGTTTATTCAGCCGATAACCAGTCCTCAATTTGGTTAATTTCAGAATTTGGCTTTGGTATCGATTAGTTGTTGCTGCATTGTGTCTAACTCATAAATATTGCTATATTATCATCACTGTAAAAATGTGAATATATATGTTTTGTCCATTGCTTTTTATATATTTTCGTTGAATCCTTGAAGTAAAAATATATCTGATATTTTTTTTAAGGACAAATGACGAAGTAAGGTATATTTAAACTTTTAGGCAAGAAAAAGATATTGATCTTTGACCTAGGATGTAGGCAGTTAACATAAGGACAATATGACATTAACGACACAAACTGTTACACCATAAGCTGGAGAAAAGTATTATGTTCTATTACAAGAGTAACCATTATTTTGGGTTATGCAAGTCATTACTTTATTTTGTTTACAAGAATGAACCTCGATAGATAAGCAGAGTTTGATATGGACGTTTTAGTTTATATTCTATGTGGCTTTTATGTGTCTGTTTCAAATACTTCCTCCAAAACTTTAGAAATTTGTAAAAATTGAAAGCTGGATATCACTATTATGGTGAATGAATAAAAAGAAGTTTGAGAGATAACAATTATGAATTTACTTCTATAACTGCATTAAGTTTAATGAATATATCCGGAGAGAGAGAGAGAGAGAGAGAGAGAGAGAGAGAGGAGAGAGAGAGAGAGAGAGAGAGAGAGAGAGAGAGAGAGAGAGAGAGAGAGAGAGAGAAAGATTGGAAACCTATTGAAGCATAACAAATTGATTCAGTTGCGAATTTTCCATTGCAATTAGTATGCTGATGTACGCCAAAGAGTGAATAAAGGATGTAAAGTATTAGTGACAGTGAAAGAAGTGGTAAAGAACAGAGGGCTAGGAATGAGTGTAAAGAAAGTTCTGTATGAGAAAGTGATTGTGTCAACTGCATTGTATGGATCGGAGTTGTGGGAAATGAAAATGACTGAGTGACCGAAACTAAATGTGTCTGAGAAGTAGGGCTATTGTATCTTGATAAAACAGGGTTGGGAACGAAGTATTGAGGGTGAGAACGGGTATAAGAAATGAATGAGCAGTTAGATTGGATATCAATGTGTTGAGGTGGATTGGCCATGTAAAGAGAATGAAAACATGGCCATTTGCTAAAGGTGGTGATGAATGCAAGATTTGATGGGAGAAGTACAAGAAGAAGGTCAAAGTTTGGGTGGATAGGGGGAGTGAAGAAAGCTCTAGGTGATAGGAGGATAGATGTGAGAGACAAAAAAGCATGCTAAAAACAGGAATCATTGGCGAGATATTGTGTCGTATTTCCGATAGGCCCTCCTGGTACCTCGTGTCACCTCGGTGATCACTGAGGTAGCGGCAGTAAGGGACTCAGAATATAAAGTTTCATATGTGGTGGATAATGAGGAAAGATGAGCTATGGCTTCCTGGT
>NC_090730.1:35907566-35922566 GCF_036898095.1 Palaemon carinicauda
CTTCATCTTCTCATCAATTTAGTTTACTAATTGAATTTAGCTTGACATTAGGTTGAAGTATCTAACTTTGATCAAGATATATCCAAATATACATTATCTTTTTTACTATTTGAAAAAGGATTCATAAATGTTCATAGTGAATATGTAACATATATATTAACTTTAACTTTGAATGGCACATTTTCAATGAAGTAATATAACCGACCTCCATGTGTCCTGAACTACTAGATATTTTGCATAAGTCGTATACAATTATGCACCACTTTACCTATACCCAAGGTCTATTTATGTAATGTCAGCCGGCGCGCAGATTATAATTTAAAGGTCTTGGTTAGTGACGCCAGTCCCGCCAAGCCCAGGATTATTAATCCTGACCAAGCCAAAGGTCAACAATGAATCCTATCATCAGTGTTGGCTTTAATGAAGTCAAATTCTGAAACTTTTAGTGAACGACAACGATTAACTGTATTGTCATTTGACGAGATGAGTATAGTTAGTGACTGGTGTTATGACAAGGGCACTGACATATTATATAAACCACATATGAGAGTGCAAATGGTAATGTTCAGAGTGCTGATATGTAAATGGAAACAACCAATATACTTCGATTTCGACGAATCCAATATGCAGGAAAAAGTAATTGATTTGATAAAGGAAGTGGAATACGCAGGTTATCCAGTGGTGGCAATTGTGCAAGATTTAGGGTCCTGCAATCTTAGGTTATGGAAAAAAAGTTGGAAATGACCCTTTATGTACGAAAACATCTATCCAGAATCCATGTGCAGACAGACAAATATTCCTTTTTGCAGATGCTCCACATTTACTTAAGTTAGTCAGGAATAATGTTCTAGATTTTGGGTTCATGTTACCAAACGGAGATAGAATTTCCGATCATCCGATAAAAGAAATGGTGATAGAATCTAAAACAGAGTATGGATTGCCTTAAAAAATAAGTCAGATTCACTTAAACGTTCAAGGGTCAGAACGGCAGCGTGTTAAATATGCTGCACAGTTGCTGTCAAGAAGTTACGGTAATGCTCTTAGTTTTCTAGGTAAAAAGGGGCTTTTCAATATCAATAAAAGGGAAGCAACAGGTCAGTTCATATTGTTAATGGATGAATGGTTTGAAATTATGAATACTTCATCCATGAAAGGCGACAAACCTACACGATGTGCTTTCGGTATAAATTTGGATTATCAGACAAGTCTTATGAACAAAATTATTGACATCATGTCAAAAATACGAGTGGTAAAAGTTTTCAGTAACAAAATCAATAGATTGCTAAAAAAAAAAAAAAAAAAAAAAAAAAAAAAATCTCTATCAATTTCAAAAAGGAATAATTTCATCTTACTACTCTCTTCTAGGCTTGCTTGAAATGCTCAAGACGTTTTATGAAGTCGATTATATCCTAACATGGAGGCTTATTCAAGACAGTCTGGAACATTTATTTGCTTGTATTAGGCAGATGAGTGGCCCACATGATCATCCTAACGCAGTAAATCTCAAATACACACTGAAAAAATATTTGTTAGGGAAAAAAGTAGCCCTGACAAAGACTGCCTGTCTAATACATTAGTGTCCAAGTGTTTTTCTATACAGGAAAAAACATCAGAAAAACAATGAGAAATTGCCTTGGATATTTGTCATACCAGTCTCATCTTAAGAGTTACTGAATTTAATCAAGAATCATGGATAGCAGAAGGTGATGAGATTTTTTTAATTAACTGAAACACGAACAGAAAATGAAATACCTGCAAGTACACTGAGTTCTGTAACAGAGGAGGAATCTTTGAGGTATATAGGAGGTTATTTAGTTAAAACAAAATTTCATTGAAATATCCTGAATAAGGAAAGCAAAAGTCAGGTGTTGTTGCAGATGATAAATGTTGGATAGATGTAATGAACAAAGGTGGTCTTCATGTACCCACAGATTCTTTCTTTTCCCAATTAAGCAAGATGAGAAATTTTTTTTTAGCTGTTCATGGTGAAAAATTAAGAGCGGGAAATAATTGTATAAGAACTCTTGCTGACGAGATGAAAACTTGCTGGAATTACCTTACCGGCTGATATTATATATTTTTTGCAAAAATATCTGTATTCTACAGAATTAGACATTTAAACAGAAAAATTGATTTCAGTAAAAAAAAAGGCAAGAGATTGCATAAGTATGAATAGCAAATGTATGAAAATTGCTAAATAGAGATTTTGTAGGTAAATTATGATTTCTATTCATGAACCCGCATATTATATTTCATTCATATTTGAGAATTGTATAATAGAAACATTGTAAATAAATTCACTTATTTGTGAACCTTCAGATAATATTTCATTTATATGAAAAAATTATGTAGTGGAAACTTTGTTAATAAATTCACAACTTATTTATGAAACTGCAAATTATATTTCCTTTATATATGAAAATTGTAATATGGAAACATCGTAAATAGGGAAATTATTTATGAAATTGTAAATTATATCTTATTTATACTTTTTATAAGAAAATTAAATGGAGTTTTTTTTCATGTTTTCTCTAATGATGCTACGATTAATTTAGTAAAAAAAATATCCAATTTCTAAGAGAGAGAGAGAGAGAGAGAGAGAGAGAGAGAGAGAGAGAGAGAGAGAGAGAGAGAGAGAGAGAGAGAGAGAGAGAGAGAGCATATCAAATAAGAAAATAATTTGATAAGAAAAGAGTAAAGAGTATATAAACAAAGGTAAATACGCAATGGTTCCTTTAACTCTATGGCCGGAGTGACGTCATGCGCAGAAGTGGCTTAAATCGTACCGCTGTCTGGCCGACCTTACATCTATAGACCTTCCTTATACCATAAACCTCTCTTTGGTTACTTGTTTTCAAGTAGCTTTAGCCTAAATGAATGAACAAATTTGTAGTGGCGTCTTGCACTTCGTAAGGATGCAGGGGAATCCTAAAGGTTTGATGGATTATTTTAGCATTGTCTTTAGCACGGGCTATTTCGGTTGTTATGGGTGTGTGACAGAGAATACTAATATTTGGAATGTTTACCTTTTATAGCCAGAAACAAAAGAATTCTTTCTCCTTAATGATATAAAATTTTGTTTCAAATTCTGCTGCAAAGTTTTCATATCTCTTACTATTGACATTGGGCATTATTTACTTTCTTTTGTTTGATGGAGTAAACAATATATATTTTTTCATAGAAAAAATGTATCCCCATTACAAGAAGTAAACACGTAAACAATACTTGAAACATTGGCTTTGAGGGCCTAGTCATAACAACTTTCGGGCATTCGAACTTTTTTATGGAGGGGACTTGATATAACATTAGGAAAAGTTCAGTACTAGAACTTCGTCTTATTTCTCAAGGGAAATACCTTTACGGTTCAAGAAAGAGCGTTCACAAAAAGCTTCATTTAACATAAACATGTGGAGCGGAGGAGTCTACGGAAATAAGAAAAGACTTGACAATGAAAGAAAACAGGAGACGCGAACAGAATAAAAAAAATATATTTTCATCAGCATCTGAAGCAATTAGAGCTTCACATCAATTTTACACACCTTAGAGTATGCTGCCAAAGGGAGCTTGAGCTCATGTGAGACAACACCTAGACAGCTACCTGCCAAAATGCAAGATAATCCAGAACTCCTTTAAGTTTTTTTTTCTTTCTTTTTTTTAATTTGAAGTTTTTTGAAAGCATTAGAGTGCTTCTGTTTGTGTATGTGTGTGTGAGAGAGAGAGAGAGAGAGAGAGAGAGAGAGAGAGGAGAGAGAGAGAGAGAGAGAGAGAGAGAGAGAGAGAGAGAGAATGTTTGTGAGTATTCAAAAAGAAAAATAGTCTTAGAAGATTATGGTACCAAACTGTAGCGTAAATGTTATACAATTTTTTCTTACAAAATGTATGATCCCATTCGTATGTATTTGGTAATATAGAAAACTTTAGGGGATGCACTTGGGGTTACGGACGCTTCATAATTAGCTGGGATTTTAAATTCTTTCTAGCACAAATTGAAGGTCGTTCTTTATATCTCCGGACGTTTCTGCATGTAGCTTAGAATGAAAATAGATCTTTTATCTTTGATAAATAATAATTACTTGAAACAATAGTTAAGAATAAATTTTCATGATTTGCATGACAGAAATCCAATTTTTTCATTCTGGGCATCCTACAAATAAAGAAGTTTTTTGTTTCTTCTTTTCCAGGTTTCTTTATTCATGTCCTTCCGAATATCCTTTCGAGCTCTGCAACAAGCAACCCCATAGATTACCCCTTGAACCAAGCAAAGGGAAAGCGGAAGTGTATGATAATAAAAAGGACTGTCACGTCGAAGAAGAATAATTTGGTTATTAAGGGATCATGGAAGCACTCATGACCGTTCCGAGCATGGAGGATAGAATGAGTCTTACCTCTTCTTATAATGGAGTTATTAAGTTGAATCTAAAATGTCGTGAATAATAAACATTTTCCTCTCTCTCTCTCTCTCTCTCTCTCTCTCTCTCTCTCTCTCTCTCTCTCTCTCTCTCTCTCTCTCTCTCTCTCTCTCTATTCACTTCTAATCCAACAAAACTAAATTATTATTATTATTATTATTATTACTATCCAAGCTACAACCCCAATTGGAAAAGCAAGATGCTATAAGCCCAGGGGCTCCAATAGGGAAAAATAGCCCAGTGAGGAAAGGAAATAAGGAAATAAATAACTGAAGAGAACAAATTAACAATAAATCATTCTAAAAAAAGTAATGTCAAAAGAGATATATCATATGTAAACTATTAACAACGTTAACAACAAATATGTCATATATAAACTATAAAAAGATTCATGTCCGCCTGGTCAACAAAAAAACATTTGCTCCAACTTTGAACTTTTGAAGTTCTACTGATTCAACAACCCGATTAGGAAGATCATTCCACAACTTGGTAACAGCTGGAATAAAACTTCTAGAGTACTGCGTAGTATTGAGTCTTATGATGGAGAAGGCCTGGCTATTAGAATTAACTGCCTGCCTAGTATTACGAACAGGATAGAATTGTCCAGGGAGATCTGAATGTAAAGGATGGTCAGAGTTAAGAAAAATCTTATGCAACATGCATAATGAACTAATTGATCGACGGTGCCAGAGATTAATATCTAGATCAGGAATAAGAAATTTAATAGACCGTAAGTTTCTGTCCAACAAATTAAGATGAGAATAAGCAGCTGAAGACCAGACAGGAGAACAATACTCAAAACAAGGTAGAATAAAAGAATTAAAACACTTCTTCAGAATAGATTGATCACCGAATATCTTAAAAGACCTTCTCAATAAGCCAATTTTTTGTACAATTGAAGAAGACACAGACCTTATATGTTTCTCAAAAGTAAATTTGCTGTCAAGAATCACGCCTAAAATTTTGAAAGAGTCATACAAATTTACAGAAACATTATCAATACTAAGATCCGGATGTTGAGGAGCCCCCGTCCTTGACCTACTTACAATCATACTTTGAGTTTTGTTAGGATTCAACTTCATACCCCATAATTTGCACCATGCACTAATTTTAGCTAAATCTCTATTAAGGGATTCACCAACCCCAGATCTACATTCAGGGGATGGAATTGATGCAAAGAGAGTAGCATCATCTGCATATACAACAAGCTTATTTTCTAGGCCAAACCACATGTCATGTGTATATAGTATGAAAAGTAATGGGCCAAGAACACTACCCTGTGGAACACCGGATATCACATTCCTATACTCACTATGGTGCCCATCAACAACAACTCTTTGAGATCTACTACTTAAAAAATCAATAATAATGCTAAGAAACGACCCACCCACTCCCAACTGTTTCAGTTTGAAAACAAGGGCCTCATGATTAACACGGTCAAAGGCAGCACTAAAATCAAGGCCAATCATACGAACTTCCCGACCACAATCAAGGGATTCCTGTACTGCATTGGAGATTGTAAGAAGGGCATCACATGCTCCAAGGCCTTTCCGAAAACCAAATTGCAAACTAGGGAATAGATGATTACCTTCAGCAAACCTATTAAGACGTTTTGCCAGAAGACGTTCAAAAACTTTAGATAATATGGGAGTTATGGAAATTGGGCGGTAATCAGAGGGACTTGAGCTACCACAAACACATTTACATAGAGGAGTAACATTACCAATTCTCCAACAAGTGCTAAAAGCTCCTCTTCTTGCTAACTTGCGTAAAATAACAGATAACTTTGGAGCTAAAAAATCTGCTGTCTTTATAAAAAACAAAGGAAAAAATACCATTAGGGTCTACACCTCCATAAGCATCAAGGTCCATCAACAGAGCTTTAATCTCACGAGATCGAAAAGCTAAACTAGTTAGTTTAGCCTCAGGAAAACAGGAATGAGGAAGTTCAAGTTTTTCATTACTCTGTTTACTGTCAAAAACATCAGCCAAAAGGGTTGCCTTTTCCTTTGGACAGTGAGTGACTGAGCCATCTGGTTTAAGTAAAGGAGGAACTGTTGCATCTACACCAAAGAGTGCAGATTTAAGGGTAGACCACCATTTATGTTCCTGAGTTGTACCAGAGAGGGTTTCTTTTATGATTAAATTGTACTCCTTTTCAGTTGAGGCATAAATACTTCACTGTATATCATCAAAAGCTACGTTTTTCAGTCTTGAATGCATTTACCTGTACAAGTACCATGTTTGCCTCAGTATACGATCTCTACTTTGAGGAAGAGCATATGTCATAATCTCTCACACGATACGAATATTTATTTACATTTTCTCCCAAATACAGAAATTTATTCACGTTTAATTCACTCTACTAGTAATTCCGTGTAATTTATAATTATCGTGAAACTTTGGGTAAGGTTATGGTTCCCGTAGAGCTTTCTCTTCCAGGACCATTCCTAATCTTGGGAATAATTATTTTTATGTTTATCATCCCGAAGAGTAATCGTCAATTTACCCGTCTTATATAATCAAGCATATAACAATAATAATATTAATAATAGGTGGAGTTGAATACTATTGCTGCATCGGTAGAATTCAATTTCTTGTCCAATTTCTCAATTCTACAGACAATTTTCTTTTCAGGGTTGCTACATTCAGCTAGCTAGTTGGCAAAATTCATCAGGTGGGTGAAGAATACAATTCAGGTTAAGGCTGGATGTGATTAATACAAGTAATACTCGAAAATTACAACAGGTAAAAACAGGAGTGGATTGCGACGTGTTTCGGAACAGCTTGCTCAGTCTTCAGGCGAGAAGTGAGGCTCTGGCTGGATCTGGGTTCTTATATATCCTGGTTCTGGTCCGTAGAAAGGGGCCTTGAATTTTGATTGGCCGAGCGTAGGTTATAGGCTCGGGTGGCTGATGTACGACGAGCTCGGCTCAGCCTCCCAGGCCGAGAGATAGGAAGGAATCTTGAATCCTGATTGGTCAAGACACACACCAACCAAAAAGTCAGACAAGCTCCTCTCTCGCTCAGTGGACTAGGCTGAGAGAGGTATCCAAGCTCCCTGATTGGCTGAGGCACGTGCCGAGACGGGCTCAAAGTCAGGCAGCCCATTCCCTCAAGCAGCAGACTGGAATTCCGGAACATGCTTGCCGCCAAAATCAGCATTCGGCCAGACAATTTCTACAATTGTGGGGATGTCAGGATCGGGGTTGTCATCGTTCTGGGGGTCTTGTTCTTGGTTCCTAGCGTTGATACGGCGACAGGATGGTAGGAAAAACATCTCTTGGGTTGTATTCAACGCTGGTTTCTCGTTCTGGATTAACAGGGCTTCCAATATTCGTAAGCGCCTGCTGTCCAGGGCGCTGCCGATAATTTTGGTATTGGCGATGATGTCCGCCCGGCTAATTTGGGTGTTATGTCGCTGTAGGGCATGATTTCTTATAGCACCTTGCTGGACGTGACTCGAAATCCTCCTCAAAAGTTTCATTGTAGTCATACCAATGTATTTGCCGGGGCATCCTCATCATCTATTATCAGACTGAAAAAATCCGGAGCATGATCATGAGGAACAATCCAGCGCCCCCTGATAACGACCCTCTGAAGAAGACAAATGCAGTTTACTCTTATCAATACCAAGTCCAAGGATGCCCCGGCAAATATATATATATATATATATATATATATATATATATATATATATATATATATATAATAAACCACAATGTATGTAAATAGAAATCTATTTAGCTTTCGAAGTGACCATCTCCCTTCATCTACAGGAAAGGAATGGAGATGGTTCCTTCGAAAGCGAAATAAATTTAATTTTTCATACAATTTGGGTTATTTCATTGATCGTAAATACACTGAAAATTGTGTATTTTAGAGTGTATATATATATATATATATATATATATATATATATATATATATATATATATATATATATATATATATATATATATATATATATATATATATATATGTGTGTGTGTGTGTGTGTGTGTGTGTGTGAGAGAGAGAGAGAGAGAGAGAGAGAGATGGGGGCTCTGTTGGAAATATTGCTCTATATCCGACAGCTCATTTATACAATTTATATGTGCATGTCATTTGTTATTGGTGTGTTTTCTATGTCCTAGCTAGAAATAGCTAGTTATAGATTTAAATTCATATGAAGATTGTCCGAGAGAGAGAGAGGAGAGAGAGAGAGAGAGAGAGAGAGAGAGAGAGAGAGGAGAGAGAGAGAGAGAGAGAGATAGAGAGAGAGAGCAGTTATACAGGTCAAATTACATTTGCTCTTTTCTTAGAATCAATGGTAACAACTCTTCACTTCTTGCTAGTTAACTCCAGAATCATATTAGTATTTTTTATTTATTTTAATAAAGGACTGGAAGATCTGTTAATCACTATACGTTTGTCAGTTTTAGATTTCCAAATGAAGCGTGAAAATGACTCCCTATAGGATACATATATCTAAAAGGAGCCAAATATGGATCCAAAGAAACACCTAAAGTGGATTTTATGATATCGAGTCTGAAACTCACGCAAAATGTCCCAGGACAGATTCCAATATCATAATGGAGAAACAATGGAGGAGGAAGAGGAATGGGGAAGGGAAAATCCGTATTAATGTAAGATGCATGTTCCATTTGGATTTCAAAATCCCTTTAATAGGAGTGGAGTAAAAGTGGATAATTTTATGTCTTTTTTTTTCTTCTTAATAAGATTTCGAGATTTTTACTTGGGTCCATAAAGAAAAACTAAACAATAAAACATGAATGTACAAGTATTGTCGTATTATATTAAGCACAGAAATATTTTTGGATTCATTTTATACAGTTTTCTATGTAGGAAGCGTTTCAGTGAGACAGTATGTTTTGATATGCATATTTCAATGCTTTATTCTCACCTCAGAGCCTTTTTGTTTTATATTTATAAATTTCCATGCGTGATAGGAATTAGCCTGAAGTTGGAGAGTAAATGTCTGTCTACCTATCTACTTTATCTGATTTTACAGCTGAAAATTACTTTTCATCCAATTCCTGTCAAAAAACCTGAAAACTAGTATTTTATTCTTTCTTCATTCGTTTACAGCTCTACAAAGAAAGCGTAACTTTGCAGTGGAATATTTCAATTTATCTTTTATGAGAAATAAATGAAACGGGTATTTATATTATCTAGCCTTCCAGTTTCTGGAATAGGGCATTTAAGCTGCCCTGGATTAAGGGAGATACTGCTAGGTCCTTAAAGGACTTGGCTTTGCGAGATTTATGAGTCTCCTTTCCAGCCCTTCAGTAATATCCTTCCAGCTTTAATCCATAAGCTAAAGAGAGAGAGAGAGAGAGAGAGAGAGAGAGAGAGAGAGAGAGAGAGAGAGAGAGAGAGAGAGAGAGAGAGAGAGAGTATGATAATGAAAGAGACTATCATTTCATTAACAAACAAATACTGCCATTACAGGATGAAGGTCGTGTGTTTCATGATTGCTAGCACAGAGGGAGGAATAAATGTTAGCACTTTAGGTAACATCATTTCTGAGCATCATCACGAATAAATGTAATGATGGACGACGATTAAACAAAATATTGGAAAATAGGCTCTAAGAGGCATGTCAATGGGAGTCCAAGTTGGTTTTTACTGCTTCTTCTGCAACATTTTTATTTAAGAAAAAAGCTATAACTATGAAAACTGTGTTTTAGTAAGTTATTACTCCTTTAATATTACCTTTTATAGTTTAGTTTATTATTATTATCATTATTACTTGCTAAGATACAACCCTAGTTGTAATAGCAGGATGCTTTAAGCCCAGGGGCCCCAGCAGGGAAAATAGCCCAGTGACGAAAGGAAACATGGAAAATTAGATATTTTAAAAGTAACAATATTTAATATTTCCTATATATATTTTAAAACCTTTAACAAAATATACGGTTTAGAATTGCTTCTCATATAATCGGGAGTTGTGTTCTATTTGTTGAAACTGTGTTCAATACGATTATAGGTTATAATTCATAGAGTCAAGGGATTTGTTTTTATTATTATTATTATTATTATTATTATTATTATTATTATTATTATTATTATTATTATTATTATTATTATTATTACTTGCTAAGCTACAACCCTAGTTGGAAAAGCAGGATGCTATAACCCGAGGGTCTCCAACCGGGAAAATAGCCCAGTTAGGAATGGAAACAAGGAAAAATTGAATATTTTAAGAACAGTCATATTAAAATAAACATTTCCTCTATAAACTATATAAACATTAACAAAACAAGAGGAAGAGAAATACGATAGAATAGTGTGACCAGGTGTATCTTCAAGCAAGAGAACTCTAACCAAAGACAGTGAAACATCATGGTACAGAGGATATGGCACTACCGAAGATTTAGAAAACCATGGTTTGATTTTGGAGTGTCCTTTTAGAAGAACTATTTTCATAGCTAAAGAGGCTCGTTTACCCTTACCAAGGTAAAGTGACCACTGAAAAATTACAGTAGTTAACTCCTTGGGTGAAGAAGAATTGTATGGTAATCTCAGTGTTGTCAGGTGTAAGAAGACAGAGGAGAATATGTAAAGAATAGGCCAGACTATTCGGTGTATGTGTAGGCAAAGGGAAAATGAACCGTAACCAGATAGAATGTAATGGATTAAGTTCCAAAAGGTTAAAGGAAGCGTTAAACGTGTTTGTTACATTTGGCATATAATCTGTTGCACTGAACATATTATCACCAAGAATATACTACTGAATGTTATGGAGCCCTAGGTCATTTTTACAATTAACATCTGGATCGACGAGTTTGATATCCCAGGTTGCTGTGGCCTGATTGGTAACGTCTCCGCCTTGTGTTTGCCAGTCGGGAGTTCGAGTCCCGCTCAGACTCGTTAGTGCCATTAGTGTCTGCAACCTTACCATCCTTGTGAGCTAAGGTTGGGGGGATTGGGGGACCCTATAGGTCTATCTGCCGAGTCATCAGCAGCCACTGCCTGGCCCCCCCTGCTCCTAGCTTAGGTGTAGAGGAGGCTTGAGCGCTGATCATATAATATATGGTCAGTCTCTAGGGCATTGTCCTGATTGCGAGGGCAATGTCACTGTCCCTTGCCTCTGCCATTCATGAGCGACCTTTAAACCTTTAAACCTCGTAAATAGCTCAACAACGAATAGTTTCAAAACAAAAACGACCCCATTTTAAGCTTAGAAAAACTGCCTGTTCTAGAGGTTCCAATATCAATAATAATACGGCTCTATCAAGTCACCTCGTTACTCTTATGTCAATAAATAATTTTCTGACTATGAATGATTTTGCTACTTCTGGAAAAAACCTTTTCCTCTTATTCTGGAAGATTTCATTCACTCCTTTGCTCTTTTATCTGTGGTGATTTTGCTCTATACTCTATGATATAATTTCGTCATAAACATATCTACTTTCACAATTTTCTTTTCCATATATGATGAAAAGCGATTATCTTTTCCTTATTTGTAAAATAAATATGTAATTTCGATTAAAAAAATATTTTAAATAATATATATATATATATATATATATATATATATATATATATATATATATATATATATATATATATATATATATATATATATATATATATATATATATATATATATATACATATATATATATATTGGAAATGTTGATATATTGATCTTTTACATAAACATACTAGGATTTTCCATTTGACTAAACATGTATTATTTACATTTTCATTCCTTTAAAATCTATAAATCATTTCCATAATATTTTCTTATCTAACTTAGAAATACTTCCATATTTTTGTATACATCGATTTTATCTTATCACTTGATTTTCAGCTGTTACACATTTTATCTTCTGAGGAAGACAAAATAGGGTGCTATAGTCGTCAAACTTTTTAAGGCCTCTGTATAAAAGTTAGGTAGCAAATAATTGTCAGCTGTAAGGGTTAGGTCCTTCTAGGAAGTTTTTTTAATAATAGCTGAAGTAAATACTGCTGCATATGCCAATGGCATTATATTTAGTGCACTTATCTTCTGAAGGAGAAAACAAAAAATTAATGATTTATATATTTTTCATAAATACAGTGATCATCAAATTTTACTTTGCAAAATAGTCAATGCCAATAGAATTTTACAGGTCAACCCACGCGCAGCTTTCGCTCGGATAGCTGTCATTAAAGTGACGTCACTAGGTTCAACAACTGAAACACGTGTCCTCTCTCGCTTTCTTTCTCTCCTCTGTCTCTTTCTGACTGTTTATCCATAATCTCATTTAATTGTACTCTTATTATTATTATTATTATTATTATTATTATTATTATTATTATTATTATTATCATTATTATTATATTAATAATATAAAATAATGATGATAATAATAATAGAAATAATAATTATAATAATAATAATATTATTATTCTTTCACTCATGATACTATTATTATTATTATTATTATTATTATTATTATTATTATTATTATTATTACCGTTATCATGCATGATGGAGGCGTTATATATTTATACAATGGTAACCTCCCAATAATCATAACTTAGAATTAAAGAAAAAAATATGCTAAGGTGCAAAGTTGACCAGACAACAAAAATTTTTATCTAATTTATTTCATAATATTGCATATTACATACAACTGTACATTACAAGCTTTAATCTGTTAAAGCTTATTTTTACAATTAATTATCTTTTTTACACTTAACAAAATTTATAATTATTTTCTTTCTTGCTAGTTTGTTTTTTACTTATGCACTTGTGCGTTATTATTTTCTTTTTCTATATGACCTTCTCATATTTTTTTCTCTTTTTCCAAGTGTTTTCTTGTGTTAACCTATCTACCTGTTTCTGAAGTTTTCTATTGACCTCTATTAAGTGGACAGTAGTTTTACTAAGGTTACCAGTACCACTGAGTCTGTGAAGGCTGGCATAAACTTGCAATAGACAAAAGCTTTGAAACAGACGACATCTTGCCGGAGGTGATTTTCTTTCAACACAGATGGTATCTTCCCTACGAATGCTACATTACCTGAAAATTTAAGGAAAGAGTTATTAACCTCATTAAAAATTTAAAATTATTAATCAATAATATTTTTTCATCTATGAAGTCAACACTCTTAAATCTCCTGGGAATTCCCATTTCAGTATAAGTGTGCTCACCCGTTAAGGAAATTCTGCATATTAGAAACACGAGAGAGAGAGAGAGAGAGAGAGAGAGAGAGAGAGAGAGAGAGAGAGAGAGAGAGAGCAGAGTGGGTGGCTATCAAACAGGATTAAAGGTTAATCCTTGTTTTTATAGATTATTGTATAAACAAATGTATATTAGCACTCACTGCTTGCTTGCTTACATTAACAATACTATTTGCCTGCTTTCTTATTATCTGGGTAAGAGTTATTGATCATATTTACAACTTAAAATTATTAAAAAATAACATTTTGTTATCGATGATGGCAACACTCTTAAATCTCCTAAGAATTAACTTTCCTGTGAGCAGCTGCCTCTGTTATCCCCCTAGGCCTACAGAATTTTAATTCCGTTGGCCTTGTTATCCCCCAAACTATGAAGGTCCATAGACACTAGGCCTTGCATAGAAAGGGTTCCTATATGAATATTTCCACATTATCCTAAAAAATTAAAGCACAACTTACAATATGTCTACCCCTAAAAATGATACAACTAGAATACACATGCAAAATATTTTGACGCTAATCAATAAAAAAGTTATATGTATGTATATACATATAACCATATATATACACATACATATGTCACAACTTAGGTTCAGTAATTGGCAAGTGTGAAAATAAAATAAGACTCTTCTGGTTAATTTCGCTATTCTCAAATAGCCTTTACTAACACTTAAATATAAAGTCACAAACCGCAGCATACACCGCCCCAAAAATGTTCTATTGAGCAAAACTTCTTAAGTAATATAATAGTTCACAGTATAATAATAATAATCCTCTCGCACTTCGTCTTAAACTGAGAGAGAGAAATCCCTTTATAACACGTGCGTTAGAAGTACCACCGGTTGTCTCCCCCCCCACCCCCCCCCCCCCCCCACCCCCAAATAAAGGTTTAGATGTCACCTCGGCTCATTCCCAAGGACTCCGCAAAAGCACCAATTATATAACAATAAATATGTATCCATGAATAGCGGGGCAACATCTGTTGTAAAGGACTTAATGTACATATTACAAATTAAAATAAAGAAACTAGCGTTAGCTAGTAACAATAGAAAAAGCACACAAGTTTTACTCTCATTTTTTTCAGTAAATAACAGTTCAACTACTTTAACATGAAAAACGATAGAATAAGACCGTGCATAAACAGTAATTATAACAAACGAAATAAAATGCTTATGATGATATACAAAAATCATTATACACTAATATAATACAGGGCTGATATATAAATATATACGCAGAACTAAACTGTAGAATAAGGCCGTATATAAACAGTAATTATAACAATAAACAAAAATGAAATGCTTATGATGATATACAAAAATCCTTATACATCAATATAATACAGGGCTGATATATAAATATATTCGCAGATATATTGATTTGTGACAATATACATACAATTATAAGTGT
>NC_090730.1:35927566-35930066 GCF_036898095.1 Palaemon carinicauda
TGGTACTGCTAGGGTGCCACAGCCCAACCTCCCACATTTCCACCACAGATGAAGCTTCATAATGCTGACTCCCCTACTGCTGCTACCTCCGCGGTCATCTAAGGCCCCGGAGGAAGCAGCAGGGCCTACTGGAACTGCGTCACAATCGCTCGCCATTCATTCCTATTTCTAGCACGCTCTCTTGCCTCTCTCACATCTATCCTCCTATCACCCAGAGCTTTCTTCACACCATCCATCCACCCAAACCTTGGCCTTCCTCTTGTACTTCTCCCATCAACTCTTGCATTCATCACCTTCTTTAGCAGACAACCATTTTCCATTCTCTCAACATGGCCAAACCACCTCAACACATTCATATCCACTCTAGCCGCTAACTCATTTCTTACACCCGTTCTCTCCCTCACCACTTCGTTCCTAACCCTATCTACTCGAGATACACCAGCCATACTCCTCAGACACTTCATCTCAAACACATTCAATTTCAGTCTCTCCATCAATTTCATTCCCCACGACTCCGATCCATACATCACAGTTGGTACAATCACTTTCTCATATAGAACTCTCTTTACATTCATGCCCAACCCTCTATTTTTTACTACTCCCTTAACTGCCCCCAACACTTTGCAACCTTCATTCACTCTCTGACGTACATCTGCTTCCACTCCACCATTTGCTGCAACAATAGACCCCAAGTACTTAAACTGATCCACCTCCTCAAGTAACTCTCCATTCAACATGACATTCAACCTTGCACCACCTTCCCTTCTCGTACGTCTCATAACCTTACTCTTACCCACATTAACTCTCAGCTTCCTTCTCTCACACACCCTTCCAAATTCTGTCACTAGTCGGTCAAGCTTCTCTTCTGTGTCTGCTACCAGTACAGTATCATCCGCAAACAACAACTGATTTACCTCCCATTCATGGTCATTCTCGCCTACCAGTTTTAATCCTCGTCCAAGCACTCGAGCATTCACCTCTCTCACCACTCCATCAACATACAAGTTAAACAACCACGGCGACATCACACATCCCTGTCTCAGCCCCACTCTCACCGGAAACCAATCACTCACTTCATTTCCTATTCTAACACATGCTTTACTACCTTTGTATAAACTTTTCACTGCTTGCAACAACCTTCCACCAACTCCATATAACCTCATCACATCCCACATTGCTTCCCTATCAACTCTATCATATGCTTTCTCCAGATCCATAAACGCAACATACACCTCCTTACCTTTTGCTAAATATTTCTCGCATATCTGCCTAACTGTAAAAATCTGATTCATACAACCCCTACCTCTTCTAAAACCACCCTATACTTCCAAGATTGCATTCTCTGTTTTATCCTTAATCCTATTAATCAGTACTCTACCATACACTTTTCCAACTACACTCAACAAACTAATACCTCTTGAATTACAACACTCATGCACATCTCCCTTACCCTTATATAGTGGTACAATACATGCACAAACCCAATCTACTGGTACCATTGACAACACAAAACACATATTAAACAATCTCACCAACCATTCAAGTACAGTCACACCCCCTTCCTTCAACATCTCAGCTTTCACACCGTCCATACCAGATGCTTTTCCTACTCTCGTTTCATCTAGTGCTCTCCTCACTTCCTCTATTGTTATCTCTCTCTCATTCTCACCTCCCATCACTGGCACCTCAACACCTGGAACAGCAATTATATCTGCCTCCCTATTATCCTCTACATTCAGCAAACTTTCAAAATATTCCGCCCACCTTTTCCTTGCCCCCTCTCCTTTTAACAACCTTCCATTTCCATCTTTCACTGTCTCTTCAATTCTTGCGCCAGCCTTCCTTACTCTCTTCACTTCTTTCCAAAACTTCTTCTTATTCTCTTCATATGACTGACCCAATCCCTGACCCCACCTCAGGTCAGCTGCCCTCTTTGCCTCACGTACCTTGCGCTTTACTTCCACCTTTTTCTCTCTATATTTTTCATACTTCTCTATACTATTACTCTGCAGCCATTCTTCAAAAGCCCTCTTTTTCTCTTCCACTTTCACCTTCACTCCTTCATTCAACCATTCACTGCCCTTCCTCATGCTGCCTCCAACAACCTTCTTGCCACATACATCACTTGCAATCCCAACAAAATTTTCTTTTACTAACTTCCATTCCTCCTCTAAATTACCAGTTTTTCTTACTCTCACCTCATCATATGCCATTTTCAACCTTTCCTGATATTTACTTTTTACCCCCGGTTTTATTAGCTCTTCAATCCTCACTACCTCCCTTTTACATCCACCTACTCTATTCCCCCACTCTTTTGCTACAACTAATTTTCCTTCCACCAAAAAATGATCAGACATACCGTTAGCCATACCCCTAAACACGTGCACGTCTTTCAATCTTCCAAACATTCTTTTAGTTACCAACACATAATCCATTAATGCCCTTTCTACTACTCTTCCATTTGCCACTCTTACCCACGTATACTTATTCTTATCTTTCT
>NC_090730.1:35932566-35957566 GCF_036898095.1 Palaemon carinicauda
TATATATATCATCATCATCATCATCATCATCTCCCATACGCCTATTGACGCAAAGGGCCTCGGTTAGATTTCACCAGTCGCCTCTATCTTGAGCTTTTGAATTAATACTTCTCCATTCATCATCCCCTACTTCATGCGTCATAATCCTCACACATGTAGGCCTGGGTCTTCCAACTCTTCTAGTGCTTTGTGGAGCTTAATTAAATGCATATATATATATATATATATATATATATATATATATATATATATATATATATATATATATATATATATATATATATATATATATATATATATATATATATATATATATATATATATATATATATATATATATATATATATATATATAAAACCTCGCATGTATAATGACTTCGTAGCTATTTATATATCTATCTAGATTTTTATATGAATATATGAAAATAAGTATATATATATATATATATATATATATATATATATATATATATATATATATATATATATATATATATATATATATATATGTGTGTGTGTGTGTGTGTGTGTGTGTGTGTGTGTGTGTGTGTGTGTATATATAACGGATTTTGAGCTAAGCGAAAAATCTATTTTTGGGTGAGATAGCCATGTCGTCCTGATGGAAGTTCCTATAGGGTAGCTTCCTAGGGTATATTACAACTACGGCGATATTCCCAGAGAATTTACCTTAAGGTACCAGAATTCTAACTCCTGGAGTGAGTATCCCTCGTGAAAGGGATATCGCGACACATCAGAGGACGTATTCTAGACACGTCACATGGCAATCTATATCCTGGACAGAGATTTCGTCTCGTAGGAGGTGATTGACGAGATACGAATTCGGGAAAGAAAAAGGGGGAGCCGCTCCCAAGGCTTCCCTATCCCCCGATTCGTATGCGTGCCTGGCGCTAATCCTGGCGCCATCTGTATTCCTTGTAGCGTACACGAGGTGCTACAGATACTGTATGTAGGGAGGGGTCCTACAGCCCTTTCTTAGAAACACAAGGGCGGGTCCATCAGGACGACATGGCTATATCACCCAAAAATAGATTTTTCGCTTCGCTCAAAATCCGTTTTTTGGGCTCAAGCCATGTCGTCCTGATGGAAGTGTACCAGAGCTTTACTGTATCTGTGGATTCTCAGAACGTGCCCTACTCCCCGGAGGTAATTTTTCCCGGTCGACTAGACCTAGAGACCTAAGATGTTACCGTTATACATCTTTTCCACTAACTATAAACTATGCTAGAGCTTCCTGCCCCCTACAGGGAAGAATCCTACTAGACTCTGGAAAGTCTCGAAGAGTACATATATCTATGTATGAATACCAGGCAAGCTAATATAGTGGTCTCGCCCTATATTAAGTAAAGCATAGTTTGTATAGAACCACTGCGTCAATATATATTGACCAGTAATCCGCACAATACTTGTATTGGACAAAGGTTTATATCCGCATAGGAAGAAACTAATAAAACCGCCCTCTTCCCTTTATGGGACGGAGTCCTCCCATTAGGGGACTACATAAACCAATGCAACATAGCTTGCATAACAGAACAATTCTATCAGAATTATCCCAGATAAGATACATAGAATTAAAATGCTCAATTATACCAATAAATTGACACAGGTGAAAGAGACGAAAGGTTCTCAAGAACAAGTTTATTGACAGATAATAAACAGACAGGTTAACAACAAATATATATATATATATATATATATATATATATATATATATATATATATATATATATATATATATATATATATATATATATATATATATATATATATATATATATATATATATATATATATAAAAGAGGATAACCCAAAACTTTAAGCATAAGTATGATAGTAAACAGAACTTGTTTATCTGAAAGAAAAACCATTAAACACCACTTTAATAAGATACCACTTTAATAAGATATCAAGTCATAAAAGTCTGTATTACAAATCAATCACATTAGCGTTAGAAACGGTCGGCACACATGTCTGAACTTATGCTAGGTTCACCTTTGAAAGAAGGAACAGTCTATATGGGCACTTGGTGCCCTCATTTAGTTTGTAGTACAGTATGTACCTACACACTCACCCTGGACTTAATCGTCCCAATTAAGACCACTGTTCCTCGCAGAGTTAAACAGTAGGGTTAACTACACGACCCACTGCTACCACAGATCTCTTAAGTTCCTCTACTTGCTTTGCATAGTGGCGAAAGAACACCCTGGAAGACTTCCAGCCCGTGTATGAACGGAGATGTTCAAAATCCATACAATTAAAGAAATTTAAGAATGAGGCAACTTTCCTCAGATCATGACCTGCGGGTGTACTGTCAGGATCCGCTCTGCGAATAAAATATGTGATTTTTGCTCTGAGTTGATTCAGAGATAAATTTGAGTCTGATGTTTCTCCCCTGAATAGTTGACCACCCTTGAAGTCTGAAGTTCTACGAAGATAGACCTTTAGGCATTCTACTGGACATAGAGATGCATCTTCTTTCAGAGGGTAGATTCTCCAGGGACCCCACCTGTTGGTGGGTAACTCATTCTTGGCGAGAAACGTAGGATCTGGAAACAGGTTCAGATCCCCCCCATCCAGGAACTGAACACGACCTGCCTCTCTCGAGAGGGCTACGATCTCACTAACCCTGGCCCCGGACGCGAGTGCAAATAGGAAAATAACTTTTTGCGTCAAATCCTTTAACGCACATTCTTCATTGCTCAACAGGGAGGCGAAATGAAGAACTTTATCTAAAGACCATGAGATGGGCTTTGGAGGTGCTGAAGGTCTGAGCCTAGCGCAGGCTTTCGGAACTTTATTAAAGATCTCGTTACCTAGGTCGATCTGGAAGGCAAATAAAATGGGTCTCATCAAAGCAGATTTACACACTGAAATCGTGTTAGCTGCCAACCCTTGGCCATGGAGGTGGATGAAGAAAGATAAGCAGAAGTCTGTTGAGATCTCCTGCGGATTCTTTGCCTTTACAAAGGCCACTCATTTTCTCCAAGATGACTCATATTGCCTTCTAGTCGATTTGCACTTATATTCCTCTAGGAAGTCTATGCTGGCTTTCGAAATCCCGAAACGCTTTCTCACCGCAAGGGCGAGAAAATCATGAGCTGCAGGGTCCGGGTTTTCTGTAATGAAGCGCAGACAGTCGACTTCTGGACTCGCTTGGTCAGAACTGGATGTGGTAGCGGCACGAACTTCATCTGTAGTTCCAACGCTAAGGGGAACCACATACTGTTCGGCCACTTGTGGGCCACTATTGCCGCTACCCCCTTGAAGGATCTCAGTTTGTTGAGGACCCTCAACAGAAGGTTGTGAGGAGGGAACAGATAAATCCTGGACCATCTGTTCCAGTCGAGGGATATTGCGTCCACTGCTTCCGCTAAGGGGTCCTCGTACGGGGACACGTACAGGGGAAACTTCTTGTTGTCTTTCGTCGCAAAGAGGTCTATTTGCAGTTCTGGGACTTGATTCAGAATGAAGGAGAATGATCCTGCGTCTAAGGACCATTCTGACTCTATCGGTTTGAACCTGGATAGAGCGTCCGCTGTCACATTGCGGACTCCTTGAAGGTGAACTGCCGACAGGTACCACTTCTTCTTTTCCGCCAATCGGAAAATGGCTAACATCACTTGGTTGAGAGGTGGTGACCTCGACCATTGTCGATTCAAGCATCTCACAACCACCTCGCTGTCCATCACCAATCTTATGTGGATCGAGTGATGCGGGGAGACTTTCTTTAAGGTAAGGAGCACTGCCATAGCTTGTAGAAAGTTTATATGAAAGGTCCTGAATAGCTTGGACCAAGTCCCCTGGACTTTTTTCCGATGAGAGTGACCTCCCCATCCCTCCTTCGAGGCGTCTGAGTGAATCGTCATCGACGGGGGAGGTGGCTGAAGAAGAACCGACTTCTTTAGATATCTGGCTTGGGACTAAGGTCTGAGAAGAGTACGTAGCCGAGGCGGCACTGGTCTTCTCAGGTCTCTTAGCGCGTTTGATGCATACCTTCTCCAAACTCTGTCACTGAAGTAAACTGGAGAGAGCCTAGTACCCTCTCCTGTTCGCGTCTTGATATCCTTTCGGAATCTAGGAGTCTCTTGACAGAGCCCGCTATCTCCTTCCTTTTCTTCGTCGGGATGGAGAAACTGTGTGACAAAAGGTCCCAGTGGATTCCCAGCCACTGGAACTTTTGGGATGGAGAAATTCGAGACTTTTTTCTGTTGATCTTGAAGCCTAGGTACTTTAGGAACTGGATCACCTGATTGGAAGCTTGCAAGCATTCGGTCTCGGATGCTGCCCACACCAGCCAGTCGTCCAGGTAGGCTACTACCTGAATTCCCTTTAGGCGTAATTGTTTGAGAGCTGCGCTGGCAAGCTTCGTGAAAATCCTTGGGATTATGTTTAGCCCGAATGGCATGGCTCTGAAGGCGTATAGTCTCCGTTGTAGCCTGAACCCTAGGTAGGGGGAGAGTCAACGGCTGATTGGAATGTGCCAATAGGCGTCTGACAAGTCTATAGAGACTGAGTATACCCTCTTGGGAAGTAAGGTCCATATGTGTTGCAGTGTTAGCATCTTGAATTTGCAATTCACTATGAACTTGTTTAGTGGCGACAAGTCCAGAATGACTCTGAGTTTTTCCGAGTCTTTCTTGGGAACACAAAACAACCTCCCTTGGAATTTGATGAACTTCACCTTTTGGATCACCTTTTTCTCCAACAGTTCTTGAACGTACTCCTCCAAAACGGGGGTGGAGTGTTGGAAAAACCGAAGGCACGGGGGTGGAGTGCTATACCAGCTCCAGCCCAGTCCATTCTTGAGTAGGCTTTGGGCCCAGGGATCGAAGGTCCAGCGATCCCAAAATTTCATCAGTCTCCCTCCTACCGGTATCGTTTCACTTGGACTGCCGTCCTGAGGTCTTGCCTCCCTGACCACGACCACCTCTGAATCCCCTTCCCCTTGAGGGGCGCCTAGACGAGCCTCTGGCTGCTTCTCTAGGTTTTGCACGAAAGGAAGAAGACTGTCCTTCGAACGTTGGGGTGAATGTGGTTGACTGACCTGGCACAGCCTGGGGTACCCACTGAAAAGTAGTCAGGATTTGTGCCACCATCTGGGGCACTAGAGGCAATGGCAATTGCAGTTGCTGTTGCTGTCTATAAGGCTTGGCTGGCCGAGACGGTAGCCTAGTCCTCATATTCTTCCTCTTTGGTTGAGGACCCTCATCCGGGGAAGATTTTCTTTTGATAGCCAGGCCCCACTTCTGGAGAAGGTTTCTATTCTCCACGGCGGCCTTATCAACAACCTCTTTGACCACATCGGTAGGGAAAAGGTCTTTTCCCCAAATGTTGGAGGAGATTAACTTCCTTGGCTCGTGTCTCACCGAAGCCCCGGTGAACACGAACTCCCTGCAAGCTCTCCTTGCCTTGACGAAGCCATAAAGGTTCTTAGTCACTGTGGCTAGGTGAGACTTAGCCACTACCATGAACATTTCATGGACCTTGGGGTCACTTGCCATCGTCTCAAGAGTAGTCTGATGAGACATTGAGGCAGCCAGTCTTTCTTTTGTCTCGAACTCCCTTCGTAAAAGAGAGTCGGACAACTTGGGGAGGTCCTCGCCGAATTGCCGTCCGGCAATATCAGCCTCCAACTTTCCCACTGAGAATGTCAGATGGACATCCTTCCAGTCTTTGTGGTCCATAGGCAGGGCCAGCGACAAGGGTTTACACTCCTCCAGGGAGGGGCAAGGCTTGCCGGCCTCGACTGCCTTTAGGAGAGCCGCAAACCCTTTCTGTAAAAAGGGGAAGGCTCTATCAGGAGAGGACACAAAAGAAGGGAGCTTCTTACTCAATGCAGGTACCTTCGAGTTAGAGAAGCCCCTCTCTTTCATCGAGGATGAAAGTAGGGCTTGAGCCTTAGCGTGGTCCATAATAATGACCTCCTTCGGCTCTGTCTCTTCCCTTGAAGCTGGTTCTTTTCTCAGCCGGACATAGCAGTCCGGATATGATGCCTTGCTGGGCCAGAATTCTACCTCCTCTAGGGGAACTGAACCCAGCTTATCCGAGATGACGATCTTTCCAGTCGTCATCGGCATGTGCTCAGCATACCTCCATGGGTTAGCATCTGAGCATATGGGAAGGTCTTTCACATTGAGCCTTTTCCGGGGCCCATGTGATTCTGCCCGGGACTGCATACGCAGTTCCATTGCAGCCGCCTTCTCCTGATTCTCCTTCTGCATTTCTTGGATCATTCCAACAATCGAAGAGAGGGCCTGTCCCAGTTCTACTGGGAGACCAGCCGATGTTGAGGGGATAGGCTCCGGTATCTGAACCGGAGTAGCCGACACCTCGTCGACCTCATCCTCTACGACATCCGGGGTTTGAACTTGATCCTGACTATCTGCCAGGAGGTCTTCTTCCAAACGTTCGTCCAGGTCAGACATCCTGTCATCCAACTGGATGTCTTGCATCGCGACTGCGACTTCCACGTCCACCTGGACTTGATCTTGAGGGATCTCCTCTTGAGGCTGGGGAATCACTGCATCAGCTGATGCCTGGGGAAAAAGATACGCCCTCATCTTCTCACTTGGAAGATAAGGGCCAGAGGTGTTCTTCTTGAAGCCCCTTACCCAAGTACGAAGCTTTTCCCTTGCTATATCCCTTGATTCCGCCGTTCTAGGGGAATCAAAAGCCTCAGTAATCAGGTTAGTGCATACAGTACATACCTGAGGGTCCCAATACTGGAGATCATCCTTGGAGACAGCGCATGCTGCGTGTCTCCTACAACACTCATGTCCGCAGAGGTTCTTGCTGTGGACATTGCAGAAAACATTTCCGCACTTCGGAGGGTCCTCCTGTAAAGAGAAGAAATTTCCATGAGTATCAAGTGAACTATGTATCACTGGATATGCATAGTATAGCATAACAATTCATAAAGGAAAGACACACACTTGTGTTTCCCTCACAACCCATTGTTGCAGCCTTCCAGATAATAAAATCAAAATGGTTTATCTCTTCTGGAGTAACCAATGCAAGGTTTCCAGAGGAAACAGGTGGAGCTCACACCTAAGCAATGATTTTAAAATCCTGGATAATAGACAGGGAAGAACTCAGCTTCCTATCTGAGGGCAACAGCAAAGGGCTGTGCAAGAAAACACAATAGTGTTAGAAGATACAGTGCTGTACCTAAACCTTTACTATAGTTTTCTTCTTACTGTATATGCTATACAGAAGAATACTAGTACAGTATAGGAGGATGTGTGCCGGCCTGCCTTTGCCGGCCGGCACACACCACAACTAGCTTTAAAGTATACTACTTAACAGCTATAGGGCGGCAGCACTCTGGTTCAAATGCCTGTGCCGGTCGGCAGCTACTGCCGGCCGGTAACAGCCAGTGTTGGCCGGCAATGGCTGCCGGCCAGCAACTACACAAGGTAGTACCCAGCTGCCGGCCACACTCTTGGTGACCGGCAGACAAGGACTGACATAAGCCGGCCGGCAAAGGTACAAGACCGAAGCCAGCCGGCAGCAAAAGAACCAGAAAACTACACCTGCCCGGCTGCCGGCCTCATAGGCCGGCAGCCGGGACAGGTACACCACTAGAAGAAAATAGAATGGATGCCGGGATAAGAGTGTACACAACACCCAAGCCCGGCAACCGAAAGAGTGCATATAAGGAAGGGGAGAAACTAATTCAGGCTTCCTTGACCAATGCCGTCCGGCTCTGCCGGCAGGCATGGATGAGGGACCAAGAGAGGTCCGGGCAGCACTCGAAAACATAAGACCCTTGCCAGCCAGCAGCTCTGCCGGCCGGCAATGGGCTGAGTCAATTCCACATCCCAACCTATACTAGGTCCAGAAGTAGAACGACGAACAGTACAGTAAGACCCCTGCCGGCCAGGTCTGCCGGCCGGCAAGGTACAGTACAGTAATGGCTAGGCCATTACGGAGATAGAGGGGGAAGGGACAAGAGGGTCCTGCCAACCTTGCTTTAGTGACAGATCACCCGCAGCCAAGAAACTTATCTTAGCCTAAGGGAGATCTAAGGGGAAAGGCCAGCAATACTTGCCAGCTTCCAGAGCACCAAAGCAAGGAAGGCGTTGCTACTCCCAAGGGAAGAACTTATCCTCCCCCGAAAACAGCAACAGGACTTAGTCTGGTCGATCACAAAAGAAGGAATCATAACTACAGAAAACTTCGGTAGTGACCTAAGGGAGCTAAGCTCCCTTTGTATGTGTTAGGTCAGCGAGGGGGACTCTGCCCCAAGCCAGACAACACAGACTCAGACTAAAAACTCTGTTGTTCTGTCCCTCTTGAACCATAACTACAGGAACAGGAAGGTACAGTAACACCCTAGTATAGTTTTATCGAAAATAAATTCTGAAAAAACCACTTAGGGATAAGCCCAAGGCTTAAACAGAGGGAAAGGGATTGCATACCTTCTCCGAAGAAAAGAAAGCAACCAGGGAGTATGATAAGGTAGCTGTCTAGGTGTTGTCTCACATGAGCTCAAGCTCCCTTTGGCAGCATACTCTAAGGTGTGTAAAATTGATGTGAAGCTCTAATTGCTTCAGATGCTGATGAAAATATATTTTTTTTATTCTGTTCGCGTCTCCTGTTTTCTTTCATTGTCAAGTCTTTTCTTATTTCCGTAGACTCCTCCGCTCCACATGTTTATGTTAAATGGAGCTTTTTGTGAACGCTCTTTCTTGAAACGTAAAGGTATTTCCCTTGAGAAATAAGACGAAGTTCTAGTACTGAACTTTTCCTAATGTTATATCAAGTCCCCTCCATAAAAAAGTTCGAATGCCCGAAAGTTGTTATGACTAGGCCCTCAAAGCCAATGTTTCAAGTATTGTTTACGTGTTTACTTCTTGTAATGGGGATACATTTTTCTATGAAAAAATATATATTGTTTACTCCATCAAACAAAAGAAAGTAAATAATGCCCAATGTCAATAGTAAGAGATATGAAAACTTTGCAGCAGAATTTGAAACAAAATTTTATATCATTAAGGAGAAAGAATTCTTTTGTTTCTGGCTATAAAAGGTAAACATTCCAAATATTAGTATTCTCTGTCACACACCCATAACAACCGAAATAGCCCGTGCTAAAGACAATGTTAAAATAATCCATCAAACCTTTAGGATTCCCCTGCATCCTTACGAAGTGCAAGACGCCACTACAAATTTGTTAATTCATTTAGGCTAAAGCTACTTGAAAACAAGTAACCAAAGAGAGGTTTATGGTATAAGGAAGGTCTATAGATGTAAGGTCGGCCAGACAGCGGTACGATTTAAGCCACTTCTGCGCATGACGTCACTCCGGCCATAGAGTTAAAGGAACCATTGCGTATTTACCTTTGTTTATATACTCTTTACTCTTTTCTTATCAAATTATTTTCTTATTTGATATGCTCTCTCTCTCTCTCTCTCTCTCTCTCTCTCTCTCTCTCTCTCTCTCTCTCTCTCTCTCTCTCTCTCTCTCTCTTAGAAATTGGATATTTTTTTTACTAAATTAATCGTAGCATCATTAGAGAAAACATGAAAAAAAACTCCATTTAATTTTCTTATAAAAAGTATAAATAAGATATAATTTACAATTTCATAAATAATTTCCCTATTTACGATGTTTCTATATTACAATTTTCATATATAAAGGAAATATAATTTGCAGTTTCATAAATAAGTTGTGAATTTATTAACAAAGTTTCCACTACATAATTTTTTCATATAAATGAAATATTATCTGAAGGTTCACAAATAAGTGAATTTATTTACAATGTTTCTATTATACAATTCTCAAATATGAATGAAATATAATATGCGGGTTCATGAATAGAAATCATAATTTACCTACAAAATCTCTATTTAGCAATTTTCATACATTTGCTATTCATACTTATGCAATCTCTTGCCTTTTTTTTTACTGAAATCAATTTTTCTGTTTAAATGTCTAATTCTGTAGAATACAGATATTTTTGCAAAAAATATATAATATCAGCCGGTAAGGTAATTCCAGCAAGTTTTCATCTCGTCAGCAAGAGTTCTTATACAATTATTTCCCGCTCTTAATTTTTCACCATGAACAGCTAAAAAAAAATTTCTCATCTTGCTTAATTGGGAAAAGAAAGAATCTGTGGGTACATGAAGACCACCTTTGTTCATTACATCTATCCAACATTTATCATCTGCAACAACACCTGACTTTTGTTTTCCTTATTCAGGATATTTCAATGAAATTTTGTTTTAACTAAATAACCTCCTATATACCTCAAAGATTCCTCCTCTGTTACAGAACTCAGTGTACTTGCAGGTATTTCATTTTCTGTTCGTGTTTCAGTTAATTAAAAAAATCTCATCACCTTCTGCTATCCATGATTCTTGATTAAATTCAGTAACTCTTAAGATGAGACTGGTATGACAAATATCCAAGGCAATTTCTCATTGTTTTTCTGATGTTTTTTCCTGTATAGAAAAACACTCGGACACTAATGTATTAGACAGGCAGTCTTTGTCAGGGCTACTTTTTTCCCTAACAAATATTTTTTCAGTGTGTATTTGAGATTTACTGCGTTAGGATGATCATGTGGGCCACTCATCTGCCTAATACAAGCAAATAAATGTTCCAGACTGTCTTGAATAAGCCTCCATGTTAGGATATAATCGACTTCATAAAACGTCTTGAGCATTTCAAGCAAGCCTAGAAGAGAGTAGTAAGATGAAATTATTCCTTTTTGAAATTGATAGAGATTTTTTTTTTTTTTTTTTTTTTTTTTTAGCAATCTATTGATTTTGTTACTGAAAACTTTTACCACTCGTATTTTTGACATGATGTCAATAATTTTGTTCATAAGACTTGTCTGATAATCCAAATTTATACCGAAAGCACATCGTGTAGGTTTGTCGCCTTTCATGGATGAAGTATTCATAATTTCAAACCATTCATCCATTAACAATATGAACTGACCTGTTGCTTCCCTTTTATTGATATTGAAAAGCCCCTTTTTACCTAGAAAACTAAGAGCATTACCGTAACTTCTTGACAGCAACTGTGCAGCATATTTAACACGCTGCCGTTCTGACCCTTGAACGTTTAAGTGAATCTGACTTATTTTTTAAGGCAATCCATACTCTGTTTTAGATTCTATCCCCATTTCTTTTATCGGATGATCGGAAATTCTATCTCCGTTTGGTAACGTGAACCCAAAATCTAGAACATTATTCCTGACTAACTTAAGTAAATGTGGAGCATCTGCAAAAAGGAATATTTGTCTGTCTGCACATGGATTCTGGATAGATGTTTTCGTACATAAAGGGTCATTTCCAACTTTTTTTCCATAACCTAAGATTGCAGGACCCTAAATCTTGCACAATTGCCACCACTGGATAACCTGCGTATTCCACTTCCTTTATCAAATCAATTACTTTTTCCTGCATATTGGATTCGTCGAAATCGAAGTATATTGGTTGTTTCCATTTACATATCAGCACTCTGAACATTACCATTTGCACTCTCATATGTGGTTTATATAATATGTCAGTGCTCTTGTCATAACACCAGTCACTAACTATACTCATCTCGTCAAATGACAATACAGTTAATCGTTGTCGTTCACTAAAAGTTTCAGAATTTGACTTCATTAAAGCCAACACTGATGATAGGATTCATTGTTGACCTTTGGCTTGGTCAGGATTAATAACCCTGGGCTTGGCGGGACTGGCGTCACTAACCAAGACCTTTAAATTATAATCTGCGCGCCGGCTGACATTACATAAATAGACCTTGGGTATAGGTAAAGTGGTGCATAATTGTATACGACTTATGCAAAATATCTAGTAGTTCAGGACACATGGAGGTCGGTTATATTACTTCATTGAAAATGTGCCATTCAAAGTTAAAGTTAATATATATGTTACATATTCACTATGAACATTTATGAATCCTTTTTCAAATAGTAAAAAAGATAATGTATATTTGGATATATCTTGATCAAAGTTAGATACTTCAACCTAATGTCAAGCTAAATTCAATTAGTAAACTAAATTGATGAGAAGAGGAAGGAAATTTCTGGTTTCAAGTTTAAGTCAAAATTATTTTTTACTTGTGTACGAATATTTTGAATATCAAAAACAACGGGGCGTTGTTGTCTTTCATGGAACTCTGTATCACTATGAGTTCAGACCCCAATTTTAAGGCCAGATAACAAAACTATTAATTGGATCAATGTTTGTAATAAAACCCCTTCGGTCATTAAAGTTTTTAATTGGTGATATTTCAGGCAGACAAATATTTAATTGGAGAAAAAGAAAAATATTCTTTGAAACTATTGCCTTCATTCCATTTAGCACTAACAGTTATCCAACTACCTATTACACACACACACACACACACATATATATATATATATATATATATATATATATATATATATATATATATATATATATATATATATATATATATATATATATATATATATGTGTGTGTGTTTGTGTGTGTGTGTGTGTGTGTGTATGTGTGTGTGTGTCTGTGTGTGTATTATAGCCACAAAAGGAAAAATGGAAAGACTTGATTGGAGTTAGTACTTTCATCCACTCAGGACATTATCAAATCAGCAATGAGAATGCATATACACAGATATCGTATTTTTACAGGAGAAGGGGAGCCAACAGCTGTCAGTTTATTAATAATTGCGGGGAATTCCGATTTTAAATAAAAGAATAATACCAGATTAACGGAAAACAGACCTGGGCTTAGATTAAAATTTCTACCTTGAGTACAGGAGATTAAAAATGATTCAACAATATTCCTTTGGAAATAGTCATTTACATGGATAACTTTTTCCGCCTTTGAACAACCAATTCTGTGACTTGACCATAACCAGTAGGAGGCCAAGGCATTATTAAGACGTAAGGTTAACTTTTTGTAATTTTGATCTTTGCGAAAAATTACAAAAAGTTTACCTTACGTCTAGAAATAGATTAGTAAGTTTTGATGTAACTTCATTGTTTACCAAAGTGCCGGTTCATGATTCATTTTATTTCCTGTCCCCTATTTTAGATGCTCATGATTCACCTTTATCAACCCATACTATTATTGAACTCATTTGTTTGTGCATTGAAAAGTGTAAATTTAGTTTTAATGGAGATTACTATGAACAAGTTTTTGGTATAGCTATGGGTAATCCTTTGTCCCCACTTTTATCCCACATATATATGGAGTTTTTGAATCTAGATTAATTCCTTCAGCGTGGTCTTCCCAAATTGTTTGGTATCAATATGTTGATGATGTTCTAGGTAATTTAGAAGAAAATTATATCTTGAGGGTTTTCTTTCGATCATTAATTCATTTGTACCATCTATAAAATTTACTATAGAAAATAAAAAAATAACCGTATCCTATTTTTAAACGTTTTAATAGTTAGAGAAATAGATAAATTTATGTTTTCCACATATAGAAAGCCTACAAATAATTTTTCATATGTACATTTTTCCTCCATATACCTAAGGGCATTTAGAATTTGTAGCCCAGATTACATTGAGGACGAGTCCCCTAAAATAGAAAAAAATTGCAACAGATCTTTGTTATCCCAAATATTTCTTAGAAAAAAATGTATGAATAAGGCTAAGAAAACATTTTATGGTGTCCAATTAGAGAGGAAGGAAACAATTAATAATATGCTTTGTTTGCCATTTCATGTTTGTGTTTTAGATGTTATACCCCTTTTGAAAAAAACAAGACATTGATGTAATGGTTAAATATAATGGTACATTAAAAAACATGTTGATTAAGAATAGTTCTGGAAATTATAATAATACAATATATAGCATTCCTTGTTCAGAGTGTAACTTATTCTATGTCGGCCAAACAACCAAAAGTATCCCAATCAGATTAAAACAGCACCAGGTGGCCGTCTCCAGGGGTTCTCTTAATAATGCTTTGGCCTCCCACTGGTTAGGGTCAAGTCACAGAATTGGTTGGTCAAAGGCTGAAAAATTAATCCAGGTAAATGACTATTTCCAAAGGAATATTGTTGAATCATTTTTGATTTCCTGTACTCAAGGTAGAAATTTGAATCTAAGCCCAGGTCTGTTTTCCGTTAATCCAGTATTATCCTTTTATCTAAAATCTGACTTCTCCAGAATTATTGAGAAACTGACAGCTGTTGGATCCCCTTCTCCTGTATAAATGCGATATCTGTGTATATTTACTCTCATTGCTGAGTTTGATAATGTCCTGAGTGGATGAAAGTACTTACTCCAATCAAGTCTTTCCATTTTTCCTTTCGTGGCTATAATACATATATATATATATATATATATATATATATATATATATATATATATATATATATATATATATATATATATATATATATATATATATATATATATATATATATATATATATATATATATATACACACACACACACTAAAGCACTTCTCCTAACTTTGGGTGGAAGCTGAAATGAAAAAAAAAAAACAAAAAAACAGACTTTTCTTCTTTTCATTCCTCCTAGCCTGACGAGAGATTCAGCCGAATTTAGCTGGTACTACCAGGAAGCCATAGCTCATCTTTCCTCATTATCCACCACATATGAAACTTTATATTCTGAGTCCCTTACTGCCGCTACCTCAGTGATCACCGAGGTGACACGAGGTACCAGGAGGGCCTATCGGAAATACGACACAATATCTCGCCAATGATTCCTGTTTTTAGCATGCTTTTTTGTCTCTCACATCTATCCTCCTATCACCTATAGCTTTCTTCACTCCCCCTATCCACCCAAACTTTGACCTTCTTCTTGTACTTCTCCCATCAAATCTTGCATTCATCACCACCTTTAGCAAATGGCCATGTTTTCATTCTCTTTACATGGCCAATCCACCTCAACACATTGATATCCAATCTAACTGCTCATTCATTTCTTATACCCGTTCTCACCCTCAATACTTCGTTCCCAACCCTATTTTATCAAGATACAATAGCCCTACTTCTCAGACACTTCATCTCGAACACATTTAGTTTCGGTCACTCAGTCATTTTCATTTCCCACAACTCCGATCCATACAATGCAGTTGACACAATCACTTTCTCATACAGAACTTTCTTTACACTCATTCCTAGCCCTCTGTTCTTTATCACTTCTTTCACTGTCACTAATACTTTACATCCTTTATTCACTCTTTGGCGTACATCAGCATACTAATTGCAATGGAAAATTCGCAACTGAATCAATTTGTTATGCTTCAATAGGTTTCCAATCTCTCTCTCTCTCTCTCTCTCTCTCTCTCTCTCTCTCTCTCTCTCTCTCTCTCTCTCTCTCTCTCTCTCTCTCTCTCTCCGGATATATTCATTAAACTTAATGCAGTTATAGAAGTAAATTCATAATTGTTATCTCTCAAACTTCTTTTTATTCATTCACCATAATAGTGATATCCAGCTTTCAATTTTTACAAATTTCTAAAGTTTTGGAGGAAGTATTTGAAACAGACACATAAAAGCCACATAAAATATAAACTAAAACGTCCATATCAAACTCTGCTTATCTATCGAGGTTCATTCTTGTAAACAAAATAAAGTAATGACTTGCATAACCCAAAATAATGGTTACTCTTGTAATAGAACATAATACTTTTCTCCAGCTTATGGTGTAACAGTTTGTGTCGTTAATGTCATATTGTCCTTATGTTAACTGCCTACATCCTAGGTCAAAGATCAATATCTTTTTCTTGCCTAAAAGTTTAAATATACCTTACTTCGTCATTTGTCCTTAAAAAAAAATATCAGATATATTTTTACTTCAAGGATTCAACGAAAATATATAAAAAGCAATGGACAAAACATATATATTCACATTTTTACAGTGATGATAATATAGCAATATTTATGAGTTAGACACAATGCAGCAACAACTAATCGATACCAAAGCCAAATTCTGAAATTAACCAAATTGAGGACTGGTTATCGGCTGAATAAACAAAGAAATAGTCGAGGTAGCACCAAGTGAAAAACTGGTTGGATGTTCTGGATACTAGGAAATAATGAATTCTCTTCTGAAAGAGAATCAGTGTAGCTACTATTTTTTCAATTGCAATGAATTAAAAAAAAGCTATAAAAGTGGGCGATATTATATTTACAACCTTACGAAATTATATGAAGAAAAAAATACACACAAAAATAGATTCTAACAATAAAAAAGAAACCTTTGAATAAAAAATAATGAAAAGTATATAAAAACGAATGGGTAATTATAAGAAAAACTTAAAAACAAGATACTATATAAACTCATACTACAGGCGTGATGAATTACCCATATAAATAATTTATTACCTTTTTTCTAAAATTAACCAAGTTCTGCAGAACCTAACCTGAATTATGGTCTTACCTATTATCACAGTGGTCCAATGTGGAACAGAAAACAAACACATATCTCGCAACCGTTCTATTTTCGTGTTTTTAGTAGGCCTATAAGACCAATTTAATCTTGAATAGTGCGGTAATAATTCCTCAAAGTTAGTAATGGAAAAAAGAGGGTGCAATAATTTGGTGGCAAAAATGATTTATTCCATATAATACCTGTGCGCAAAAACATGGCTATTCATCAAAAGATGGCGAGAAAGATAAGGCAACTGAGATATATCTGCACTTCTCTGCGAACTGCGCCCGGATAAAAGAAATCCGACCTTTTCACCATCCATAACTAGGCATCAGGAATCTGTAGACTATTCCTTATCCTTTAAATACCGATGAAAAATATATGTGTGTGTGTGTGTGTGTCTGTGTATTAATTTTAATGACAGTGCCGTAGGTAACGTAATTGCCCCATACCAGGTATGACGATCACTATAGGCTACATAACCTTTTAACAGGTACGTGTAGACAAAATGGAGATAAGAAAAAACTCGTAGTATGTGTTCACAAACAAATTGGGTCACCATTTCACTCTCGTCAATGGCATCTATTTCCCCATCTTATTCTTATATGAAATTAGGACAGGGCATCTCCATCGACTTCACTTGCTGCTTATCATAATGTGGCATCAACTTCATAGGTTTAAATCCTGTGAGAAATTTGGACATGTATGGAACAACCTATATCTTCCAATAACAAACTAATTTCAATAATATTATTATGTAGAGTTTTCAGCTACTTGCCATGATTAATGGTGGTGTAGGCTGGCAAAGAACACAAAAAGTGTTCAGCAGCTTTTGCTTGAAGGGTTGAGCAGACACTTACTCGTTTTGCATCTATTTCCCACACAAGTACATAAACTATCACACTATAATTCACCAAGTGAAAGTTTGAAAATTTAATATGTTCCTAATGGTAGATAGCATATGTCCTGATGTATCCCGTTTTGTTTGCGTTCATTTGACCCGCAAAAAATGTAAACATGCAGCCCCTTCGGGCTACTTGTTCACCAAAGGGCTAACCATTGCTGATATTGTGGTCTTGTATTTGTTTTTTCTTTTAATCAAGAATGTATGATGCACTCTAATATTCTACCATTTAACCCACCATTTTGGGTGTTTGGATAAATTAGGTAGAAAAGGACTATAAATCCTGACGAAGAGCGTGAGGGTATTAACCCTTTTGAATCTGTTCCATTTTGTGAAAAAAAGAGAAAATATTGCATTCTCCTACCACCCCATTTATTCTTCGAGGATATGTTAGTCTGTTCCATTATGCTTCTCCTGTTTTATCTGTATCTATCTCGTGGATTAGAGCCGGAAGGATATTGCTGATATGGATGGAAATGGTTCCCATAAATCTTCCAAAGCCAAGTCCTCCAGGGATGCGGCATTATCCAACTTAATCCATGAAAGCGTAAGAGCGATGTTCCGGCATCTTTGAATAGATAAAAGAGATAATTTTGTTCTTTATTAGTTGCTATTTATAGAACCATTGAGTTGAAAACCTTCAATAATTCTATTTTTTAGTCATGACACATTAAGCTAAAGCCATGGTGAGTAATGGAACAAAACTCAATTTACATTACATTAGGTAATATAATAGTTCACAGTATAATAATAATAATCCTCTCGCACTTCGTCTTAAACTGAGAGAGAGAAATCCCTTTATAACACGTGCGTTAGAAGTACCACCGGTTGTCTCCCCCCCCCCACCCCCCCCCCCACCCCCAAATAAAGGTTTAGATGTCACCTCGGCTCATTCCCAAGGACTCCGCAAAAGCACCAATTATATAACAATAAATATGTATCCATGAATAGCGGGGCAACATCTGTTGTAAAGGACTTAATGTACATATTACAAATTAAAATAAAGAAACTAGCGTTAGCTAGTAACAATAGAAAAAGCACACAAGTTTTACTCTCATTTTTTTCAGTAAATAACAGTTCAACTACTTTAACATGAAAAACGATAGAATAAGACCGTGCATAAACAGTAATTATAACAAACGAAATAAAATGCTTATGATGATATACAAAAATCATTATACACTAATATAATACAGGGCTGATATATAAATATATACGCAGAACTAAACTGTAGAATAAGGTCGTATACAAACAGTAATTATAACAATAAACAAAAATGAAATGCTTATGATGATATACAAAAATCCTTATACATCAATATAATACAGGGCTGATATATAAATATATTCGCAGATATATTGATTTGTGACAATATACATACAATTATAAGTGTAATCACCATCAGTTTCTGAATGCTTGCATAAATTGACGGTAGACAAAGGCGCCGATGTACTTGCAACTGCAATACAGCCAGGAGGTTGATTTTCTTTCAACACAGATGGTATCTTTTCTATGCATGCTACATTACCTGAAAATTTTAGGAAATTCTGCATATTAGTACGTGAACTGTAGTAGTGACGAGAAAGATAGAGGGAGAACAAACTGTGAAAAAACATATTGACACTTCAATTTAAAACAATAATATTCAGAATAAATCTTACCTGTAATTGATGGTAAATGTAGAGTTGGAACTGCTCCAGGCTTGAATTCTAAGCATCTTGGAGGAATCTGTCTCACAAGTAGTTCATTTTTTAGATTTCTTTTAAAAGCAGATTTTCGAAATGCTTGCTGCATATCCGGTGTGTCATGGGGTTAAAATTACCCTTCCTCCCACAATGCTGAATAAATTTGTCTTGTGTTTCTTTACCTTTCGGAAACCGATAATAATTATTAATTGATTTTCCTATCGAATAATTTGCACAGTCACGCACTGCGCAACTAGGCATCGTGACAAGTTGGTGCAAGTTAAAATTCTGTAGGCCTTGGGACCAATATGACCTTGAGACAGAGCAAGGCCGTGAGTCGGAGAGAGATGGATATCTGACCTTCTGAGCCGATTGATAATAGGCTCAGCCAAGGACCTCTTTTGAACCTATTGACGTCATGGATGTGCATAAGACAACAATTTCAAGCGGCCGTGGGTTGACCTGTTGAAATTCTATTGGCCTTGGAAAGTATAAAAACAAAACCTAATTTTTCTTTATTAAGAACTGTTGGTTATTTACTTTTGCACAGCGAAAACTTATTTTCTGATCGCCTTTCTGAGAAATTCTCTATTTCTATCAAAACCAAAATTTTCTTCCATTGCTACCAGTAATTTGACGAAAGTAGAAATTTCTTTCCGAACACGGGAATCAAGAATTGTTCTTCGTAGAACATTTCCAGCAAAATCATTGAAGTCAGTAACGGGCATCACTTTTATCTTTTCCTTTTTTTTTTGGAATACTGGAGAGATTTTCCATCTCTCTTGCTTCCTTGTTTAGTCTTCTAATAGTCATTTCAGAAATTTTTCTTTCTTCAGATGCTATTTGGATAGCCTTTGAAATATCAGTTACAGGACCTCCTTTTCTTTTTAACGAAATATTTCGGAGCATTATAGAATATTTCCTTGGCCTCAGATGGTAGGTGAAGGCGTTTGCGGGAGTCAAGTGGGCTGTCCATTGTTATCACCGTAGGTGGCCAAGATTGGGTGGCCTCTTATTAATGATATTGACTGTGACCTTGTAAATACTATAGAACCCTTACAATCATATTTTGCAGCGCCGGACAAAAATATGCCACATAAACATTTTTAGTAATGAAACTTGTGTCTTAACTAATACTGGATGAAATATAATGTATAAATAAATCTGTTGAAAGATAAATACTACATTTAAAGTAATGAAACCTATTTCAATAGAATCCTTGACGTAAATAGGATTACCCTAACATAAGATTGGCAACGTATGATATCTGTACCGGCCATGCCACAGCAGCCTTAGCAAGTTTGACGGACTATAGTATAGCTTGTATCCTACATTACTCTTTGGAGTTATATATGAATCTTCAAATATATATAAAAGTATCTTATATCCTACCAACTTTTAAGTCTGAAAAAATCAATTGAAGGAAGTTGTATGAGTTATAGGTATGATACTCTAATTGCGACCCACATGGATGGCGTGCGCAGCATATCCATGTATCTTATGCGAGAACACAGGAGAAATGAGATAGTGTTGAATTACGAGTGAAGCCAGAAACGGTAGAGCAAAGACCATTTGAGGGACTTGATATAACCCATATGTAATTATGAGAATTTAATTTTAACTATTAATTGAATTTAGTCGTTCCAGCTTGAGTCAATATAATTAATACAATAGTCGTTCAAACTACACTAGCTTATCAACATGGAAGGAACAGAGAATTTGGTTAGGATGCAAACTATGTTAGCATACAAAATGTAATCTAAATGTGTTGTTTCCCGACTTTGTTTTTTTATGCAAGAACATGCCAGGATTCAATGAAATTCAATGTTTTTCAGACGAACATTATATCTTTGTTTCTCATATCTTTTCAGATTACAGATCATCCTTACAGGCACTGAACTATGTGGGATTTATGACTCATATCCTTCACCTGCTACCCCCAACTCTCCTAACCAGAAAAGACTTTACTGAAACAAGATTGCAGATATATATTGTCACCACACAGATTTGAACCGAAAAACATAGCTTCCAAATTTCACTGCGTTTGCAGAACTTATTAAAGTCGGTTGGCATTCAGCAAGTTTCCGAATTTAAATATTTTTAGAACTGTTGATTACAAAATTGAACTTGAACACAAGTATCACATATTAGTAAATGAACATTTACAAATATCTTACAGAGACAAAGAAATTATACATACAAACACACATACACACACACACACACACACACACACATATATATATATATATATATATATATATATATATATATATATATATATATATATATATATATATATATATATATATATATATATATATATATATACAGTATAAATATATATATATATATATATATATATATATATATATATATATATATATATATATATATATATATATATATATATATATATATATATATATATATATATATATGTATACATACATACATATATATATATATATATATATATATATATATATATATATATATATATATATATATATATATATATATATGTACATATATACATATATATATATATATATATATATATATATATATATATATATATATATATATATATATATATATATATATATATATATATATATATATATATATGTGTGTGTGTGTGTGTGTGTGTTTGTGTGAGTGTATATATATATATATATATATATATATATATATATATATATATATATATATATATATATATATATATATATATATATATATATATGTGTGTGTGTGTGTGTGTGTGTGTGTATATATATATATATATATATATATATATATATATATATATATATATATATATATATATATATATATATATATATATATATATATATATATGTGTGTGTGTGTATATATATATATATATATATATATATATATATATATGTGTGTGTGTGTGTGTGTGTGTGTGTGTGTGTTTTGTGTATATATATATATATATATATATATATATATATATATATATATATATATATATATATATATATATATATATATATATATATATATATATATATATATTATGGCGATTATATTTCTGATATGTTTTTAAAAAAATCGGTCTACAGTTATCATTATTACAGACGACGCACAGTTTCATACATAGGGTGTATATTATCTATTTACTTAATTGCGTATAGCAACAGAGGCTTATTGAATATTGCTTGAATTATACGTAAATAATACACAGAGAGAGAGAGAAAAGAGAGAGAGAGAGAGAGAGAGAGAGAGAGAGAGAGAGAGAGAGAGAGAGAGAGAGAGAGAGATCTTCGTGGTAGCTGTTAATAACTGCGTTGATTTCCTCCACTTCTTTACAATCTTCCCTGACTACAATTGTGCCATGGAGAAATCCGGTCAACTCGCCCACCTATCATGTAAGCTTTTCCCTTCATTTTATCGGGAAGAAATGGAACAACTGTCACTCTTCATTTGCTCACCTTTCAGCTCATTCACTAGAAGGAATTACATTGCCGAATATGGGTCATTTGATTAGTTAATAACTCTCGAGTGGTTAATGACGACTTTAATCTACAGACAATGGGTGGTTTGTTGATTCATGGCTTTGTGTATTTCCAGAGTTGAGAACTAAATAAACTCTTTAAACACATAATAATTGGCATTGTGTTTGTTCGTGTGGTTTTGGATTTCCAAACTTACGGAGTTGAAATTGACTTTAACTGCACAACAAAACGGTATTGTATTTTCTATTAAGAAGATAATGGCTAAATAGCCAGTTTTACTATAGGAGAATTGGTATTGTGATTATTCAGCTATTTTGGATTTCCCAAGTTAATGGTTAAATAAAAACTTTAGGTACAAAGTTAAGGGTTATGTGTTAGTTCAGGGCTTATAGGTTTCAAAAGTTAAAGAATAAATAGCGACCGCTCTATTTTTAGGAATGCTAATTGCTGTCGGTCTCCATAAACGTTAAAATAATAGAAATGCTTTAGAATGCTCATTTAAGCATGGTGCTTAATAATATGTTTAAGACTAGTTCATTTCAATTTAATTGTTGCATACGAATTTTATTACGTATAGTTTTCTAGAACAACCCATAGAGCATTCAGAGACTATTATTAAGATTTGGAGAGCGGAGAAAATTTTAGATATCGAGGTTGCAAACAATAATTGAGGCATTTTCCATTATAATTTTTTTCACCTGTAAATAGATGTTTTACAAATGTTTCCTAATTTAAAAGCTTGTGCCCTCATACTTGCATAAACAAAACTTTTATATCAATACAGGAACATAATTACCAAATTGCAATAACAAACTTGCATATTCTCGGTTACAATTTGAGACTCATGTATATATCCTGTTGAAATTCATCTCTATTTAAAACTTCGTTCTTTCTATTGGAAGCTGAAAAAAAAAAATTATATTCCTAATAATCAATAAAACCTGTGGAAATTCAAGACAAAAAGTTTCCACAAAATAGAAAATAGAGTAAAGTTTACGCGTCCAATCCAGGTATAAAATACCCTCTAACATCTTACCAAACTTTTTTCAATGTATAGTGCTGCCATAGAGTCATATAACTATATATATATATATATATATATATATATATATATATATATATATATATATATATATATATATATATATATATATATACCAAGGCACTTCCCCCAATTTTGGGGGGTAGCCGACACCAACAATGAAACAAAACAAAAAGGGGACCTCTACTCTCTATGTTCCTTCAGCCTAATCAGGGACCCAACCGAGTTCAGCTGGTACTGCTAGGGTGCCACAGCCCAACCTCCCACATTTCCACCACAGATGAAGCTTCATAATGCTGACTCCCCTACTGCTGCTACCTCCGCGGTCATCTAAGGCCCCGGAGGAAGCAGCAGGGCCTACTGGAACTGCGTCACAATCGCTCGCCATTCATTCCTATTTCTAGCACGCTCTCTTGCCTCTCTCACATCTATCCTCCTATCACCCAGAGCTTTCTTCACACCATCCATCCACCCAAACCTTGGCCTTCCTCTTGTACTTCTCCCATCAACTCTTGCATTCATCACCTTCTTTAGCAGACAACCATTTTCCATTCTCTCAACATGGCCAAACCACCTCAACACATTCATATCCACTCTAGCCGCTAACTCATTTCTTACACCCGTTCTCTCCCTCACCACTTCGTTCCTAACCCTATCTACTCGAGATACACCAGCCATACTCCTCAGACACTTCATCTCAAACACATTCAATTTCTGTCTCTCCATCAATTTCATTCCCCACGACTCCGATCCATACATCACAGTTGGTACAATCACTTTCTCATATAGAACTCTCTTTACATTCATGCCCAACCCTCTATTTTTTACTACTCCCTTAACTGCCCCCAACACTTTGCAACCTTCATTCACTCTCTGACGTACATCTGCTTCCACTCCACCATTTGCTGCAACAATAGACCCCAAGTACTTAAACTGATCCACCTCCTCAAGTAACTCTCCATTCAACATGACATTCAACCTTGCACCACCTTCCCTTCTCGTACATCTCATAACCTTACTCTTACCCACATTAACTCTCAGCTTCCTTCTCTCACACACCCTTCCAAATTCTGTCACTAGTCGGTCAAGCTTCTCTTCTGTGTCTGCTACCAGTACAGTATCATCCGCAAACAACAACTGATTTACCTCCCATTCATGGTCATTCTCGCCTACCAGTTTTAATCCTCGTCCAAGCACTCGAGCATTCACCTCTCTCACCACTCCATCAACATACAAGTTAAACAACCACGGCGACATCACACATCCCTGTCTCAGCCCCACTCTCACCGGAAACCAATCACTCACTTCATTTCCTATTCTAACACATGCTTTACTACCTTTGTATAAACTTTTCACTGCTTGCAACAACCTTCCACCAACTCCATATAACCTCATCACATCCCACATTGCTTCCCTATCAACTCTATCATATGCTTTCTCCAGATCCATAAACGCAACATACACCTCCTTACCTTTTGCTAAATATTTCTCGCATAT
>NC_090730.1:35962566-35970066 GCF_036898095.1 Palaemon carinicauda
AGAAAAAGGGGGAGCCGCTCCCAAGGCTTCCCTATCCCACGATTCGTATGCGTGCCTGGCGCTAATCCTGGCGCCATCTGTATTCCTTGTAGCGTACACGAGGTGCTACAGATACTGTATGTAGGGAGGGGTCCTACAGCCCTTTCTTAGAAACACAAGGGCGGGTCCATCAGGACGACATGGCTATCTCACCCAAAAATAGATTTTTCGCTTCGCTCAAAATCCGTTTTTTGGGCTCAAGCCATGTCGTCCTGATGGAAGTGTACCAGAGCTTTACTGTATCTGTGGATTCTCAGAACGTGCCGTACTCCCCGGAGGTAATTTTTCCCGGTTGACTAGACCTAGAGACCTAAGATGTTACCGTTATACATCTTTTCAACTAACTATAAACTATGCTAGAGCTTCCTGCCCCCTACAGGGAAGAATCCTACTAGACTCTGGAAAGTCTCGAAGAGTACATATATCTATGTATGAATACCAGGCAAGCTAATATAGTGGTCTCGCCCTATATTAAGTAAAGCATAGTTTGTATAGAACCACTGCGTCATTATATATTGACCAGTAATCCGCACAATACTTGTATTGGACAAAGGTTTATATCCGCATAGGAAGAAACTAATAAAACCGCCCTCGTCCCTTTATGGGACGGAGTCCTCCCATTAGGGGACTACATAAACCAATGCAACATAGCTTGCATAACAGAACAATTCTATCAGAATTATCCCAGATAAGATACATAGAATTAAAATGCTCAAATATACCAATAAATTGACACAGGTGAAAGAGACGAAAGGTTCTCAAGAACAAGTTTATTGACAGATAATAAACAGACAGGTTAACGACAAATATATATATATATATATATATATATATATATATATATATATATATATATATATATATATATATATATATATATATATATATATATATATATATATATATATATATATATATATATATATATATATATATATATATAAAAGAGGATAACCCAAAACTTTAAGCATAAGTATGATAGTAAACAGAACTTGTTTATCTGAAAGAAAGACCATTAAACACCACTTTAATAAGATACCTCTTTAATAAGATATCAAGTCATAAAAGTCTGTATTACAAATCAATCACATTAGCGTTAGAAACGGTCGGCACACATGTCTGAACTTATGCTAGGTTCACCTTTGAAAGAAGGAACAGTCTATATGGGCACTTGGTGCCCTCATTTAGTTTGTAGTACAGTATGTACCTACACACTCACCCTGGACTTAATCGTCCCAATTAAGACCACTGTTCCTCGCAGAGTTAAACAGTAGGGTTAACTACACGACCCACTGCTACCACAGATCTCTTAAGTTCCTCTACTTGCTTTGCATAGTGGCGAAAGAACACCCTGGAAGACTTCCAGCCCGTGTATGAACGGAGATGTTCAAAATCCATACAATTAAAGAAATTTAAGAATGAGGCAACTTTCCTCAGATCGTGACCTGCGGGTGTACTGTCAGGATCCGCTCTGCGAATAAAATATGTGATTTTTGCTCTGAGTTGATTCAGAGATAAATTTGAGTCTGATGTTTCTCCCCTGAATAGTTGACCACCCTTGAAGTCTGAAGTTCTACGAAGATAGACCTTTAGGCATTCTACTGGACATAGAGATGCATCTTCTTTCAGAGGGCAGATTCTCCAGGGACACCACCTGTTGGTGGGTAACTCATTCTTGGCGAGAAACGTAGGATCTGGAAACAGGTTCAGATCCCCCCCATCCAGGAACTGAACACGACCTGCCTCTCTCGAGAGGGCTACGATCTCACTAACCCTGGCCCCGGACGCGAGTGCAAATAGGAAAATAACTTTTTGCGTCAAATCCTTTAACGCACATTCTTCATTGCTCAACAGGGAGGCGAAATGAAGAATTTTATCTAAAGACCATGAGATGGACTTTGGAGGTGCTGAAGGTCTGAGCCTAGCGCAGGCTTTCGGAACTTTATTAAAGATCTCGTTACCTAGGTCGATCTGGGAGGCAAATAAAATGGGTTTCATCAAAGCAGATTTACACACTGAAATCGTGTTAGCTGCCAACCCTTGGCCATGGAGGTGGATGAAGAAAGATAAGAAGAAGTCTGTTGAGATCTCCTGCGGATTCTTTGCCTTTACAAAGGCCACTCATTTTCTCCAAGATGACTCATATTGCCTTCTAGTCGATTTGCACTTATATTCCTCTAGGAAGTCTATGCTGGCTTTCGAAATCCCGAAACGCTTTCTCACCGCAAGGGCGAGAAAATCATGAGCTGCAGGGTCCGGGTTTTCTGTAATGAAGCGCAGACAGTCGACTTCTGGACTCGCTTGGTCAGAACTGGATGTGGTAGCGGCACGAACTTCATCTGTAGTTCCAACGCTAAGGGGAACCACATACTGTTCGGCCACTTGTGGGCCACTATTGCCGCTACCCCCTTGAAGGATCTCAGTTTGTTGAGGACCCTCAACAGAAGGTTGTGAGGAGGGAACAGATAAATCCTGGACCATCTGTTCCAGTCGAGGGACATTGCGTCCACTGCTTCCGCTAAGGGGTCCTCGTACGGGGACACGTACAGGGGAAACTTCTTGTTGTCTTTCGTCGCAAAGAGGTCTATTTGCAGTTCTGGGACTTGATTCAGAATGAAGGAGAATGATCCTGCGTCTAAGGACCATTCTGACTCTATCGGTTTGAGCCTGGATAGAGCGTCCGCTGTCACATTGCGGACTCCTTGAAGGTGAACTGCCGACAGGTACCACTTCTTCTTTTCCGCCAATCGGAAAATGGCTAACATCACTTGGTTGAGAGGTGGTGACCTCGACCATTGTCGATTCAAGCATCTCACAACCACCTCGCTGTCCATCACCAATCTTATGTGGATCGAGTGATGCGGGGAGACTTTCTTTAAGGTAAGGAGCACTGCCATAGCTTCTAGAAAGTTTATATGAAAGGTCCTGAATAGCTTGGACCAAGTCCCCTGGACTTTTTTCCGATGAGAGTGACCTCCCCATCCCTCCTTCGAGGCGTCTGAGTGAATCGTCATCGACGGGGGAGGTGGCTGAAGAAGAACCGACTTCTTTAGATATCTGGCTTGGGACTAAGGTCTGAGAAGAGTACGTAGCCGAGGCGGCACTGGTCTTCTCAGGTCTCTTAGCGCGTTTGATGCATACCTTCTCCAAACTCTGTCACTGAAGCAAACTGGAGAGAGCCTAGTACCCTCTCCTGTTCGCGTCTTGATATCCTTTCGGAATCTAGGAGTCTCTTGACAGAGCCCGCTATCTCCTTCCTTTTCTTCGTCGGGATGGAGAAACTGTGTGACAAAAGGTCCCAGTGGATTCCCAGCCACTGGAACTTTTGGGATGGAGAAATTCGAGACTTTTTTCTGTTGATCTTGAAGCCTAGGTACTTTAGGAACTGGATCACCTGATTGGAAGCTTGCAAGCATTCGGTCTCGGATGCTGCCCACACCAGCCAGTCGTCCAGGTAGGCTACTACCTGAATTCCCTTTAGGCGTAATTGTTTGAGAGCTGCGCTGGCAAGCTTCGTGAAAATCCTTGGGATTATGTTTAGCCCGAATGGCATGGCTCTGAAGGCGTATAGTCTCCGTTGTAGCCTGAACCCTAGGTAGGGGGAGAGTCGACGGCTGATTGGAATGTGCCAATAGGCGTCTGACAAGTCTATAGAGACTGAGTATGCCCTCTTGGGAAGTAAGGTCCATATGTGTTGCAGTGTTAGCATCTTGAATTTGCAATTCACTATGAACTTGTTGAGTGGCGACAAGTCCAGAATGACTCTGAGTTTTTCCGAGTCTTTCTTGGGAACACAAAACAACCTCCCTTGGAATTTGATGAACTTCACCTTTTGGATCACCTTTTTCTCCAACAGTTCTTGAACGTACTCCTCCAAAACGGGGGTGGAGTGTTGGAAAAACCGAAGGCACGGGGGTGGAGTGCTGTACCAGCTCCAGCCCAGTCCATTCTTGAGTAGGCTTTGGGCCCAGGGATCGAAGGTCCAGCGATCCCAAAATTTCATCAGTCTCCCTCCTACCGGTATCGTTTCACTTGGACTGCCGTCCTGAGGTCTTGCCTCCCTGACCACGACCACCTCTGAATCCCCTTCCCCTTGAGGGGCGCCTAGACGAGCCTCTGGCTGCTCCTCTAGGTTTTGCACGAAAGGAAGAAGACTGTCCTTCGAACGTTGGGGTGAATGTGGTTGACTGACCTGGCACAGCCTGGGGTACCCACTGAAAAGTAGTCAGGATTTGTGCCACCATCTGGGGCACTAGAGGCAATGGCAATTGCAGTTGCTGTTGCTGTCTATAAGGCTTGGCTGGCCGAGACGGTAGCCTAGTCCTCATATTCTTCCTCTTTGGTTGAGGACCCTCATCCGGGGAAGATTTTCTTTTGATAGCCAGGCCCCACTTCTGGAGAAGGTTTCTATTCTCCACGGCGGCCTTATCAACAACCTCTTTGACCACATCGGTAGGGAAAAGGTCTTTTCCCCAAATGTTGGAGGAGATTAACTTCCTTGGCTCGTGTCTCACCGAAGCCCCGGTGAACACGAACTCCCTGCAAGCTCTCCTTGCCTTGACGAAGCCATAAAGGTTCTTAGTCACTGTGGCTAGGTGAGACTTAGCCACTACCATGAACATTTCATGGACCTTGGGGTCACTTGCCATCGTCTCAAGAGTAGTCTGATGAGACATTGAGGCAGCCAGTCTTTCTTTTGTCTCGAACTCCCTTCGTAAAAGAGAGTCGGACAACTTGGGGAGGTCCTCGCCGAATTGCCGTCCGGCAATATCAGCCTCCAACTTTCCCACTGAGAATGTCAGATGGACATCCTTCCAGTCTTTGTGGTCCATAGGCAGGGCCAGCGACAAGGGTTTACACTCCTCCAGGGAGGGGCAAGGCTTGCCGGCCTCGACTGCCTTTAGGAGAGCCGCAAACCCTTTCTGTAAAAAGGGGAAGGCTCTATCAGGAGAGGACACAAAAGAAGGGAGCTTCTTACTCAATGCAGGTACCTTCGAGTTAGAGAAGCCCCTCTCTTTCATCGAGGATGAAAGTAGGGCTTGAGCCTTAGCGTGGTCCATAATAATGACCTCCTTCGGCTCTGTCTCTTCCCTTGAAGCTGGTTCTTTTCTCAGCCGGACATAGCAGTCCGGATATGATGCCTTGCTGGGCCAGAATTCTACCTCCTCTAGGGGAACTGAACCCAGCTTATCCGAGATGACGATCTTTCCAGTCGTCATCGGCATGTGCTCAGCATACCTCCATGGGTTAGCATCTGAGCATATGGGAAGGTCTTTCACATTGAGCCTTTTCCGGGGCCCATGTGATTCTGCCCGGGACTGCATACGCAGTTCCATTGCAGCCGCCTTCTCCTGATTCTCCTTCTGCATTTGTTGGATCATTCCAACAATCGAAGAGAGGGCCTGTCCCAGTTCTACTGGGAGACCAGCCGATGTTGAGGGGATAGGCTCCGGTATCTGAACCGGAGTAGCCGACACCTCGTCGACCTCATCCTCTACGACATCCGGGGTTTGAACTTGATCCGGACTATCTGCCAGGAGGTCTTCTTCCAAACGTTCGTCCAGGTCAGACATCCTGTCATCCAACTGGATGTCTTGCATCGCGACTGCGACTTCCACGTCCACCTGGACTTGATCTTGAGGGATCTCCTCTTGAGGCTGGGGAATCACTGCATCAGCTGATGCCTGGGGAAAAAGATACGCCCTCATCTTCTCACTTGGAAGATAAGGGCCAGAGGTGTTCTTCTTGAAGCCCCTTACCCAAGTACGAAGCTTTTCCCTTGCTATATCCCTTGATTCCGCCGTTCTAGGGGAATCAAAAGCCTCAGTAATCAGGTTAGTGCATACAGTACATACCTGAGGGTCCCAATACTGGAGATCATCCTTGGAGACAGCGCATGCTGCGTGTCTCCTACAACACTCATGTCCGCAGAGGTTCTTGCTGTGGACATTGCAGAAAACATTTCCGCACTTCGGAGGGTCCTCCTGTAAAGAGAAGAAATTTCCATGAGTATCAAGTGAACTATGTATCACTGGATATGCATAGTATAGCATAACAATTCATAAAGGAAAGACACACACTTGTGTTTCCCTCACAACCCATTGTTGCAGCCTTCCAGATAATAAAATCAAAATGGTTTATCTCTTCTGGAGTAACCAATGCAAGGTTTCCAGAGGAAACAGGTGGAGCTCACACCTAAGCAATGATTTTAAAATCCTGGATAATAGACAGGGAAGAACTCAGCTTCCTATCTGAGGGCAACAGCAAAGGGCTGTGCAAGAAAACACAATAGTGTTAGAAGATACAGTGCTGTACCTAAACCTTTACTATAGTTTTCTTCTTACTGTATATGCTATACAGAAGAATACTAGTACAGTATAGGAGGATGTGTGCCGGCCTGCCTTTGCCGGCCGGCACACACCACAACTAGCTATAAAGTATACTACTTAACAGCTATAGGGCGGCAGCACTCTGGTTCAAATGCCTGTGCCGGTCGGCAGCAACTGCCGGCCGGTAACAGCCAGTGTTGGCCGGCAATGGCTGCCGGCCAGCAACTACACAAGGTAGTACCCAGCTGCCGGCCACACTCTTGGTGACCGGCAGACAAGGACTGACATAAGCCGGCCGGCAAAGGTACAAGACCGAAGCCAGCCGGCAGCAAAAGAACCAGAAGACTACACCTGCCCGGCTGCCGGCCTCATAGGCCGGCAGCCGGGACAGGTACACCACTAGAAGAAAATAGAATGGATGCCGGGATAAGAGTGTACACAACACCCAAGCCCGGCAACCGAAAGAGTGCATATAAGGAAGGGGAGAAACTAATTCAGGCTTCCTTGACCAATGCCGTCCGGCTCTGCCGGCAGGCATGGATGAGGGACCAAGAGAGGTCCGGGCAGCACTCGAAAACATAAGACCCTTGCCAGCCAGCAGCTCTGCCGGCCGGCAATGGGCTGAGTCAATTCCACATCCCAACCTATACTAGGTCCAGAAGTAGAACGACGTACAGTAGAGTAAGACCCCTGCCGGCCAGGTCTGCCGGCCGGCAAGGTACAGTACAGTAATGGCTAGGCCATTACGGAGATAGAGGGGGAAGGGACAAGAGGGTCCTGCCAACCTTGCTTTAGTGACAGATCACCCGCAGCCAAGAAACTTATCTTACCCTAAGGGAGATCTAAGGGGAAAGGCCAGCAATACTTGCCAGCTTCCAGAGCACCAAAGCAAGGAAGGCGTTGCTACTCCCAAGGGAAGAACTTATCCTCCCCCGAGAACAGCAACAGGACTTAGTCTGGTCGATCACAAAAGAAGGAATCATAACTACAGAAACCTTCGGTAGTGACCTAAGGGAGCTAAGCTCCCTTTGTATGTGTTAGGTCAGCGAGGGGGACTCTGCCCCAAGCCAGACAACACAGACTCAGACTAAAAACTCTGTTGTTCTGTCCCTCTTGAACCATAACTACAGGA
>NC_090730.1:35972566-35975642 GCF_036898095.1 Palaemon carinicauda
GAAGAGAAGTGGATGAAATGGAGTGAATATGTATGAGTATGTGTGGATATGTTTGAGAGAGAGAGAGAGAGAGAGAGAGAGAGAGGAGAGAGAGAGAGAGAGAGAGAGAAAGTAGAAGAAGAAAATAAAGAATGATTGAAAGATGTCGCAAATTTCTAGATAGTTTGCACTCAGATCTTTTCAGACAGCGCCATTCTAAACATAATAATACAACATATGCAGTTAATTCTAACAGCCATGACTTCTCCAACCTAAGGAACAATACTACACAGAATTCTAAAAGCTTTCTTCCTGCTTTGACCAGATTGTGGGATCATCTTCGTAATCAGGCAGTTGAATCATTGTGATTTCAGAAGATTAAACTCTCAACGAGTGTTTTCAATTTAAGATAGGCTTAGATAAGTCTCTCCATAATCTATATTTGACGTTGTTACTTATATAAAAAGTATTTTACATTAATTATTAATTACCTCATATAGGTTATTTGTTTCCTTTCCTCACTGGGGTATTTTTACATGTTGGAGTGCTTGAGTATGAAGCATCCTGCTTTTCCAACTAGGGTTGTAGCTTGGGTAATAATAATAATAATAATAATAATAATAATAATAATAATAATAATAATAATAATAATAATAATAATGCAGATGACACACACAACATTAAATTTCACTCTTCACTTAGCCATTATTACGAGTTTGTACGATACGAGTGTGTGCGACTTTTGAGAGAGAGAGAGAGAGAGAGAGAGAGAGAGAGAGAGAGAGAGAGAGGAGAGAGAGAGAGAGAGATAAGTTGCAAGTTTCTTAATAGATGAAACTGAAATCAGTTGACGAAAGCAACTTTTAATCATACAGTATATTCAGTTTGCATTACCAGTAAAGATATATGAATATGTTTGCTTGATTTGAGAGAGGGAGAGAGACAGACAGACAGAGAGAGAATGAAATTGCAATTTTCAGGTAATTTAAGCTTCATGCTGTTGACGGAAGTTATAGTTAATGTGACAGTTCGTTCAGTCCTTGCTACGAGTACTTGCCTATGTGTTCGTATGTCAGAGAGAGAGAGAGAGAGAGAGAGAGAGAGAGAGGAGAGAGAGAGAGAGAGAGAGAGGAGGAGAGAGAGAGAGAGAGGAATTTTTACAATCAACGCAAACGAAAATTATATTATCAAGAGGTGCGGTTGTGAAGTCACTAAGAAACATTATTTGCTGGTATTATCTACATGGTTGATACATGTTTCTTCTGAAGCAAAAGCGTTTCTCTAAGACACTGGTAGACATCAAATATTTCTTTACCGATCATGTATATCTATTTTGTAAATAAAAGGAAAATTATGCTTCATGTGTCATGAGACATACAAGTCTTTATATAGGTTTATATCATCATCTTTATTTCTAATTTTTTTCAGGAGTAAATAGAAGTTTTTCGCTGTATAATTCGTACCTCTAGTTTAAAGTAGAAAACAATAACACACGTTTATTATTCAAAAACTGTTATCAGTTTATCTTATCCAATGAAGAAGCAATCCTAAACTTCATCTCTTCTCGCAGTTTGCTCTAATGCGCCCCTACTCGGCCATGGATCAAGTAGGATACTGCCAGATACTTGAAGGACTTTAACTTTTGGAGAGTTGTCGGAACTCTCTCTGTGCCCTTTTAGTTTTAAGTCGCCATTTAAAAGAAGGTTTAAAGAATGAAAGTGCAAGGGTCTGCCTCTTCGCCGAAAAATGAATTGAGTCATTGCTGGATCGTGGATCTCATTTTTTATGGTTTGAAGCATGGAAACTGGAATGGACGTTACTGTCCTAGGTAACGACGCCATCAAGTCTAATTAAGAGCAGCGGTGATCATGAACTTCGAACTCTGAAAAGCGAAGGAAACGGTTCCAAATAGCCTCTCTTGCCGAGGTGAATTTTATCTTTTTTAAATGACGAGTCTTCAACCAACACTGCTATATACACTATATTAAATGTACGCTGGCATTACGAACTTCTGTTTATGTACGCTTACATCACGAATTCTGTTTGGTTGACTATGTTGACATGTTAGTTCCATGTCATTTGGTGAGGAAACCGAGCTATTTGCTTTTTTTAACCCCCTTCCCCCTTCCTCAACATATCTTGCTAATTATTGCTTTCCCATAATTTAAATAACCACCTAATTACTGTGCAAGAAGATGAGAACTGCAGGATTGAATTATTTTGGAGTAAATGGAGAGCGTGGTGCTGTAAACAATTACCTCAGGTTCTCTCTCTCTCTCTCTCTCTCTCTCTCTCTCTCTCTCTCTCTCTCTCTCTCCCTCTCTCTCTCTCTCTCTCTCTCTCTCTCTCTCTCTCTCTCTCTCTCTCTCTCTCTAGAAAAATAAAGCTAATTTTGAAGACTGTCATTTTCTATTCTTTAAATGTTTAATCTTAGCCATATTGCCTACATCCACACTATGGGAACTCTGTGCATTTCTATACCCATATCTCTTCAGTTTTAGTTGCAAAGAAAACGCCACTTACCACTTGAAGACTTGGTTTCCACTCTTTCATTTTGTTCAAAGTCTTGTGTTTGAAGGAATGCAATTTAAGCATGTGAAGGTAGAGTGCCATACACAAACAGATGGTATCCTTTTCTAGTAAGCTGTACAAAGACTCGTTTCATAAGGGTTGCTCTCATCACCGTGTAATAAAAGGAGCTTGAATTTTTTACGACGCTTAGATATCAGATGAGAAGAGCCATTTTAGGTAAACAGATTGCCTCGAGTATGATATCGTAGACATATATGTGTATTGAAATCTACTGAAGAGATAAATAGATTGTCTTAAGGACAATAGATCTAATCCTCTTTAAAATGTTTATTTTCTACTTATTCACTGGTTTGCTATACGATTCACCGACAGTAAGAAAATGTATCTGTAGGATACATATCGTTTTACTTTAAGGAAGTGATAAAATACTCAGAGATACAATTTAAAAGTTGATATTGTTGGTTGAGAATTGAAAAATTAGGCTATTGTTTGAAGGTATAATCAGTTATCTCAAATGAGTTGATTTTTCACTTGGAATTTTGAAAGTTAATAATTTTGGATGTTG
>NC_090730.1:35981142-35988642 GCF_036898095.1 Palaemon carinicauda
CTTTGTGACCACAATCAAGGGATTTCTGTACAGCTTTGAAGGTTGTAAGAAGGTCATCACATGCTCCAAAGCCTTTAAGAAAGCTAGATTGTAAACTAGGGAACAGATGATTTACCTTCGGGAAATCTATTTAGACGCTATACCAATATATGGTTGAAATGTTATTAATATTGAGCAAGTTAAAATCAATTGACCATAGAATTGCGAGAAGGAGAATTTGTCTAGTTCTGAGGAAAGAAAGAGAAAAACCAATTTTAAGAAGGAAAATAAACACTCCGGTTATAACGAAAAATCCGATAAGTTTAGTTTAGCCTTACCAAATAGGTACTCCCAGCTACATAAAAGGGAAGCAAGTTAAAAAGAAATTAACATTAATTCAACAAAATTTGTATTGGGATCAATACAAAAGATCAGGTGAAATGTTTCTAGACAAGATCAAGGAAAACTATCAGAAAGAAACAAAAACCTAATAAAAAAAAAAAAAGAGTTGGAAATGATGGTAAAATTCAAGAGACATGAAATAGAGTTAGCATAACTATCCAAAACAATAAACAATCTAAAAGCCAAAGAAATTGGGAAGCACAATCAGAACAAAATGGAAGAAACGCTAAAGAAGGGAGGAAGCCTCGATTTGATGAAAAGAGGACTTTGAACACGACGCCGACGGATGTTTGTAGCGATAAAAATTGCAGAGGATTTCCATGCAATGCTCTACAAGAGTGATATAAGAATTAATGTTTCCAAAAGAAAAAATGAAACACCTCAGCCGGTACCAGACGTAACTGTAGGAAAAGTAAGTAATCATCAACAGGCGTGAGAAGAGGCAGGCAAAGTAACAGGAGAATATGACTAACAATTTATTTATCAATGTATTAGAAAGATTTTTTACTAGTAAAACTTGCTTTACTTTACAAAAAAAAAGGAAAAAAAAAGTCTTCACGAATGCTCTGTATCAACAGCTTGGAAAAACATTATTATCATACTAATTCTCAAAAAGGGAGACATAAAAGACCTCAAAAATTATCACCCAATATTTACAAAGATTGTATTAGGCCGAATGGAAAGACAGCTAGATTTTAATTAACCAATAGAACAGGTAGGACACTACTCAGTGGGTAATCAGCAACTGACTATATTCATGTAATTGAACAGCCATTGGAAATAAATCAACAGAGTATGACACACTACTGTTTTTTTAGGGCATTTATAGACTATGTGTCGGCTTTTTATTATGTCAAAACTTCATCAGTAATAAAAGCCCTTCAAAGACAAGGAATGGATAAATCTTATGCTAGAACACATGAAGATATCTATACGGATATTACATTAAATCTAAAACTACATAAAGATACTGACAATATACTAATTGAGGAATGAATTAGGTGGGGAGACCGCATCTCTCCTAAATTATTCACCGCATCCCTAGAAGAACTTTTAAGAATTTAGATTAGAAACTTTAGGAATTTGTATTAATGGGGAATACCTCAAAAACATAACATTTGCAGATGACTTTGTTTTGATTAATGAATAATGGGAGTGATTACAAAAGATGAAAAAAAATTTTAAAATAGAAAGCAGAAATGTAGGACTGAAAATGAATATGAGTAAAACTAAGATAATGTTGAATGAATATGCTGACAACAAATAAGAGTTATAGGCGAATATCTAGAGATTGGTAATGAATATACGTACCAGACAGACAGTAAGCGTTTCCCAAGGACATGACACGGAAATTAAAAGAAAGATGAGCGCCATATGGAGAGCTTTTGGTAAACAAAGTGGGACTATGAAAATGAAAGTGCTACACTCTTTAAATAAAAGAATTTAATCAGAGGGTCCTGCTTATGCATCGGAAACTTAGAGCCTTACTAAAATCTGAGAATATAAGCCAGTCACACCTCAAAGCTATGGAAAGAATAATTCTATATATATATATATATATATATATATATATATATATATATATATATATATATATATATATATATATATATATTTATTTATATTTATATTTATATCTATATTTATATATATATATATATATATATATATATATATATATATATATATATATATATATATATATATATATGTATATATATATATATATATATATATATACATATATATATATATATATATATATATATATATATATATATATATATATATATATATATATATATATATATCCCTCCACATTTAATAAGGCCCCTTTCTTTTTCCAGAAAGCAGACCATGAAAGGATTTATTTTTTTCAGTGAATAACAATTTGAATAATCTATATCGACGGTGTTCCAATTTCCTAAAAAGCACTTTATAGGATTGTGATCCTCCAGGCTTCTTTCAGCGACAAAGTAAGTTTGAAGGACATTATGCAAAATGGGATATATCCTATTTGCATGAATTCGGAGGAGACAAGAGGTGACAAGCTCTTTTACTCGCTGAGCTGATGGCCCCGACGTTGGAAGATTTGGGGATATTTGTTTAGTGTGATTTTATTTTTACTTTTAGTTACATAAAGGATTTTCTTAAGTCTCCTAATGTTAATAAGTATTTTTTTCCCCTTTTTTGGTTAAAACCTCTTCGTTCAGATTAATTTTTGAATAGCTAGATGGTATGTCGCTCTCGCCTCAGTTGGTCCGAGAAACTGAGACGACAATGACATACCATCTAGACACAAAGATGGCTAGTTGGTATGTAACTGTCGTCTCAGTTTCTTGGGCCAAGGTTCGATTCCCCAGCCGACCAGGGGCTATTATCTTTGAGTAATTATCCCTTGGGTTTCTAATCCTGAGGTATATAAATAATCCAAATACTAAGAGGAATATAATATATGGCTTATTTCAATATATATATATATATATATATATATATATATATATATATATATATATATATATATATATATATATATATATATATATATATATATATATATATATATATATATTTACGAAGCTAGTCTAGTATAGAGTAAACATTTTATTCATGTATTTTATTTGTGTATTCAAGAGGTGTATGGCCAGCTCGTAAGGTGGGTCTCACTCATGTAGGTATGCTGTATGACCCATACAAGGTATGAACATGAGGTATTACATCATGTCTATATTCCCAAGCGGTTAGAAGGTGCATGAAAATTCTTGAAATAGATTTAATCTTTTTTTATTGTTTTGAGGAGTTGGTGGGTGGAGTTAGCTGAGAGAGGGTTGCCTTGCAATCAAGGTTAGTTCCCCTGTTCAATTTTCTACGATGGCAGCCTAATGACGCTAGGCCTTCCCCTTCCCCCCACGCCACTGGAATGATGTATTAGAATTATCTAGAAGTTTTAAGTCAACATATAAGCCCCAGAAATGTGTAAGCAACAAAGGGGAATAAACCTATCCCTTTGAAAGAGCCAACGTCCTCTCTCCTTTCAAGTATATCAGGTATATGCCCTCTTTAACGTGATTAACAATTTCTATTCAACATATATCATGTGTATTGTGTTCAAACGTTGACAAATTCATTGAATGATATTTCAAGTGTATTGGGTTAATGTAAGTACTAGTTTAACATAATTTTTTGTAACTGGCCCTATGAGTTTAGGCTAGACAGTGAAGTGTATTTATTTTGGCTTAACTGTTTGGTTACCTCGTGTGATCCAAAAAGACGTAAGTTTGACAGTTACATTTGTGTAAATTCCATTTAGTGTTTAATCATTAGTGTTAAAGTATGAACTATTTTTATTTATTATCAAAATTAAATATTTCTATAAATTAATTTCCAGTAAAACAAATGATTGTATAATTTTCTCTAAGTAATATTTTCTTGTCCTAGTCTAAGCTTTTGTTCAGATTTAATATTTGGAGTAATTTAATTTTGGTGTTAATTCTCTTTGGTATTATTGTTGTAACTCTTTATAGAATATATTTATTTTGATAAAATGTGTATTTTTTCAATCACCCATATTTCTTAACATTGCTTGCTCATAGTCCCTGACTAGAACGAAATAAGAGATTGTTTTTGAATAGTTCAAGTAAAATAATCACCCTATTTTAATTTTGATTGTACATAAGAGACCTTTGGATATTCAGTGAACATAAATATTGCGGTCTGGGAGTTATGTAATATTCTCATAGCTCGGGTATTTTTTCAAGTATAACAGAATTATGTAAAAATAAACAGGTGAGTTTGGAGCTCTGGAGTTTATGTAATTTTCTAGCCGTAATAATATATATATATATATATATATATATATATATATATATATATATATATATATATATACATATATTTATATATATACTGTATATAAATATATATATATATATATATATATATATATATATATATATATATATATATATATATATATCGTTCGTAAAATTACGGAAGCTGACACAAGATGAATATAAAATATGCATTATAGCCACAATAGGATGAATGAAAAGACCTAATTTGAGTTAGTGCTTCCGTCTTATTGTTGACATCGACGGATCCACAATAAAGATATCTAATCATTCAAGATAATGGATCCCTCACCTGTCAGCTTCTGGATGGTTCCGCATAATTCAGATTTTAGAAAAGCGGATAATACAGGATTACTGATAAAACAGACCTGGGCTTCGGTTTAAATTGTGATCTTGGATACAGGTCAATATTATTATTATTATTATTATTATTATTATTATTATTATTATTATTATTATTATTATTATTACTTGATAAGCTACAACCCTAATTGGAAAAGCAGTATGCTATAAGCCTAAGGGATCCAACAGGGAAAATATCTCAGTGGGGAAAGGAAACAATGAAAAATTAAATATTTTAAGAAGAGCAACGCTATTAAAATAAATATCACCTATATGAACTATAAAAACTTTAATAAAATAAGGGGAAGAGAAATAAGATAGAATAGTGTGCCCGAGTGTACCCTCAAGTAAGACAACTCTAACCCAAGACAGTGGAAGACTATGGTACAGAGGCTATGGCACTATCCAAGATAAGAGAACAATAGTTTGATTTTGGAGTGTCCTTCTCCTAGAAGAGCTGCATACTTACCATGGCTAAAGAGTCTTTTCTACCCTTACAAAGAGAAAAGTGGCCACTGAACAATTGCAGTGCTTTAAGAAGAATTATTTGGTAATCTGCGTTGTCATGTGTATGAGGAGAGAAGAGGATGTGTAAGGAATAGGCCAGACTATTCGGTGTTTGTGTTAGGCAAAGGGAAAATGAACCGAAACCACAGAGAAGGATTTAATGTACTACTGTCTGGCCAGTTAAAAGACCCAATAACTCTGTAGCGGTAGTATCTCAACGGGTGGCTTGTGACCTGGCCAACCTACTATCTATTTCTTTGGGTAAAGTCATTAACATGGATTATCGTCCTCGTTTCAAACTAACCGATTCCATGACTTATTCCTAGTCCGTGCTAGGCCAAAGCATTATTATCAAGTCTTCTAGAGACTGTTATCTTATGTTGTGTTATTCTGGAATAAATGCTCATAGATGTTAAGCCGACATAAAACCCGTTACATCGTGAAGAAGGAATACTATTGATATAATTTCCAGAGTTATTCTTAATCAACATATTTTTAATCTAAAACCATATTTGAACACTACCCTTACATCTAGTATTTTTTTTTCTAAAGGGATATGCCATCAAATAACAATCATGTAATGGTAAGCGGTATATTAAATACTTCCTTTTTCTCTAGCTGGACACTATAAAATGTTATCTTAGCTCTATTCATACAGTTTTCTAAAGAAAAATATTTGTGATAACAGAAAATTACTGGAATTTTCTTCATTTTTCGTAAATTTCATATGGGTAGACCTTAAGCTCACAAGTCTGGTGGTTTTACAGACACGATAAGAAACTATCGAGCTTAGGTGAGGTTGAACTCACGGCCAGCGGATTGTGAAACAGGTACGTTTCCCATAGGCTACCACAAAATTTTTCGATACCGAGAGATGATAATCTTCAAAACGATACGAGATATGATGTCACATGAAAAGAAGCCACCTGCGCTAGCTCAGAATATAAACATCGTAATAGAACGCCGCCCCATAGTCATTCAGAAAGATAAAAAGCGCCAAGCATCTCGTTAGGTCTGCATACCATAACTCTTATTCCTTTTGGAAGAGTCAGCGTCCTACAGCCATCGTGTGTTGGAACACATCATATTTGTATTCTTCTTGTACATCCCTGGCAAAGCTTCGCAAAATCATATTTTCTTTTGTTTGTGTAATATGTCCTCTGCTCTGAGTCTGATTCGACCAGAAACAATGAAATGTTGAAGGGGACAAGAAGAAATTTTGTGCTTTTCTAGACATTTTTGGGTCTCATGGTGTCTCCTTTATTATTACAATGCGCTCTCTCTCTCTCTCTCTCTCTCTCTCTCTCTCTCTCTCTCTCTCTCTCTCTCTCTCTCTCTCTCTCTCTCTCTCTTAATGCTGGTTATTGACCTTTATATTTTGGCTGAACGAACAATTACTAATTCCCAGATTCAACTGCTAGCTCCAATTCTTAACTTTCAGAATTCCAAGTGAAACATCAACTCATTTGAGGCAACTGATTATAGCCTTCAAACAGTAGTCCTATTCTTCAGTTCTCAACTAACATTATCAACTTTTAACTTCTATCCAAGTATAAGGATTTACCGCTAGAGAGTTAGGGGGTCCTTCGACTGGCCAGACAGTACCATATTGGATCCTTCTCTCTGGTTACGGTTCTTTCCCTTTGCCTACACAGACACCGAATAGTCTGGCCTATTCTTCACAGATTCTCCTCTGTCCTCATACACCTGACAACACTGAGATTACTAAACAATTCTTCTTCACCCAAGGGGTTAACTACGGCAATGTAATTGTTCAGTGGCTACTTTCCTCTTGGTAAGGGTAGAAGAGACTCTTTAGCTATGGTAAGCAGCTCTTCTAGGAGAAGGACACTCCAAAATCAAACCATTGTTCTCTAGTCTTGGGTAGTGCTATAGCCTCTGTACCATGGCCTTCCACTGTCTTGGGTTAGAGTTCTCTTGCATGAGGGTACACTCAGGCACACTGTTCTATCTAGTTTCTCTTTCTCTTGTTTTGTTGAAGTTTTTATTGTTTATATATTTATTTTAATGTTGTTACTATTCTTAAAATATTTAATTTTTCCTTGTTTTCTTTCCTCACTGAGCTATTTTCCCTGTTGGGGCCCCTTGGGCTTATAGCATCCTGCTTTTCCAACTAGGGTTGTAGCTTAGCATTTAATAATAATAATAATAATATTATCACTACCTTCCAGTAAGACGATATATATCCTACAGACATATTTCCTTACTGTCAGTGAATCGTATAGTAAAAGCGTTTGACTAGTAAATAGCAAACTAGCGAATAAGTAGATAATTCCCATGATACAAACGATGTCTTCCTCTCTCTGGTAGACTTAAAATGAGAGTCGGTTAAACGTTTTAAAGAATATTGGATCTATTGTCCTTAAGCCAATCTATTTATCTCCTCAGTAGGCTTCAA
>NC_090730.1:36001142-36036142 GCF_036898095.1 Palaemon carinicauda
CAAATATTTCGAACATTAAAAACAATTAAGCGTTGTTGTCTTTCATGGAACTCAGTATCACTATGAGTTCAGGCCCCAATTTTAAGCCCAGATAAAAAAACTATTAATTGTGTCAATGGTTGTAATAAAAGCCTTTCGGTCATTAAAGTTTTTTAATTGGTGATATTTCAGGCAGACAAATATTTCATTCGATAAAAAGAAAAATATTCTTTGAAACTATTGCCTTCATTCCATGTAGCACTAACAGTTTTCCACCTATCTGTATAAATATATATATATATATATATATATATATATATATATATATATATATATATATATATATATATATATATATATATATATATATATATATATATATATATATATATATATATATAAATGTACATATTTATATATGTATATATATATATATATATATATACATATATATATATATATATATATATATATATATATATATATATATATATATAAATATATATATATATATATATATATATATACATATATATAAATATATATATATATATATATATATATATATATATATATATATATATATATATATATTTATATATATAGATAGATAGATAGATAGATAGATATAAATATAGATATATATATACATATATACATATATATATATATATATATATATATATATATATGTATATATATATATATATATATATATATATATATATATATATATATATATATATATATATATATATATATATATATATATATATATAACGAAAACGAAAAAACAGACTTTTCTTCTTTTTGTTCCTCCCAGATTGACGTGGGATTCAGCCGAGTCTGGCTGGTACTACTAGAATGCCACAGCCATCTTCCCCCGTTATCCACCACATATGAAGCTTTATATTCTGAATCACCTACTGCCGCTAGCTCAGCAGTCACCAAGGTGACCCGAGGTACCAAGAGGGCCTATCAAAACTACGTCACAATCTCTCGCCATAGATTCCTGTTTCTAGCACTCTCTTTTGCCTCTCACATCTATCCTCCTATCACCTAGAGCTTTCTTCACTCCCCCTATCCACCCAAACTTTGACCTTCCTCTTGTACTTCTCCCATCAACTGTTACATTCATCACCCCTTTTAGCAAATGGCCACGTTTTCATTATTTTTGCATGGCCAAACCACTTCAACACATTGATATCCAATCTAGCTGTTCATTCATTTCTTACACTCGTTCTCACCCTCACTACTTCGTTCCTAACCCTATCTGATCGACATGCACTAGCCCTACTTCTCAGACACTTCATCTCGAACACATTCAATTTCGGTCACTCCGTCACTTTCATTCCCAACAACTCCGATCCATACAATGCAGTGACACATCACTTTTTCATACAGAACTGTCTTTACAATTATAACTAACCCTCTGTTCTTTACCATTCTTCTCACTGGCCCTAATACTTTACATCCTTTATTCACTCTGGCATACATCAGCATACTAATTGCAATGGAAAATTCGCAACTGAATCAATTTGATATGCTTCAAAAGGTTTCTAATCTCTCTCTCTCTCTCTCTCTCTCTCTCTCTCTCTCTCTCTCTCTCTCTCTCTCTCTCTCTCTCTCTCTCTCTCTCTCTCTCTCTCTCTCCGGATATATTCATTTAACTTGATACAGTTATAGAAGTAAATTCATCGTTATCTCTCAAACTTCTTTTTTATTCATTCACCATAATAGTAATATCCAGCTTTCAATTTTTGCAAGTTTCTAAAGTTTTGGAGGAAGCATTTGAAACAGACACATGAAAGCCGCATAGAATATAAACTAAAAGGTTTATATCAAACTTTGCTCATCTATCGAGGTTCATTCTTGTAAACAAAATAAAGTAAGGATTTGCATATAAAAAAAAATAATGGTTACTCTTGTAATAGAACATTATACTTTTCTCCAACTTATGGTAAAACAGTTTGTGTCGTTAATGTCATATTGTCCTTATGTTAACTTCTTACATCCTTGGTCAACGATTAATATCTTTTTCTTGCCTGAAAATTGAAATATACCTTACTTCGTCATTTGTCATTAACAAAAATATCAGAAAATTTTTTACTTCAAGGATTCAACAAAAATATATAAAAAGCGAAACGTCTGTAGTGAAATTGAATCTTTAACCATATCAATAATTTATAATTTTTTTTTTCTAAAATTAACCAAGTTCTGCATAAGCTAACCTGAATTTTGGTCTTAACCATTATCACAGTAGTCCAATATGGAACAGAAGACAAACACATATTTCGCAATCGTTTTATTTTTTCTATTTCTAGTAGGCCAATAAGACCAATTTAATCTTGAATAGTGCGGTAATAATTCCTCAAAGTTAATAATGGAAAAAAGATGGTGCAATCATTTGGTTGCAAAAAATATTTATTCCATTTAATACCTGTGCGCAAAAACATGCCTATTCATCAATAGAGGGCGAGAAAGAAAAGGCAACTGAGATATATCTGCACTTCTCGGCGAACTGCGCCCAGATAAAAGCAATCCGACATCTTCACCATCCATAACTAGGCATCAGGAATCTGTAGCCTACCCCTTATCCCTTAAATAGTGATGAAAAATACAGATGTTGGGTCAAACCCAATAAAACGTATATATATATATATATATATATATATATATATATATATATATATATATATATATATATATATATATATATATATATATATATATATATATATATATATATTAATGTAATAGTTAGTTATTACATGTTTAAAACACATGACGTAATATGTCATTGTGGAAGATGCTAGCGTGAGATTTTCTGTAGTCAGACAAAATCATAACAGCAGGATGCATTTTGCATCTCTCAGCAATGAAACATTTTTTGAAGCATAAATACAAATGCATACCGTGTGAAAGATTGTGTCGCCACCGGCTGCAGGTGTCTTCCTAGACTAATAAAAAGTTTACATATTGTGTTTAAATGCTGAGACAACTAAATATACGATATCTGTGATATCGATATTTTGGGCAGTTCTTATCTATACTTCACCTGAATTGGTCATCCGACCAAACCAGCTATACTTCTGTGATGGAGATGTTAACACTGTTGTTTTTAGAGAATAAACCATTTTAAAGTTAACATGCTTGACTTTATTTCAAGACTCAACATCTCAAATGACACATACTCAATGTATTTTATAACAGTAGCACACTAATAAATGGTGGCAGCAGTAAAAGTCTAAGAATCAGAGAAAGATCTTCAAGAAATCAACAATAAAGCTGTAAAAACCAGAGAAAGATCTTCAAGAAATCAACAGTAATGAATCTACACTTTTGACTAAGTATCATAGTCCATCGAAGAATAAAACATTTAATGAATGTTATACATACAAACTGATGAACTGGATCTTCAATCAATATCCTAGGAAACCCAAGGACTGACGTTCAACGCTTACAAAACATATCCAGGAAGCACTACATTCAATGTAAATTGGACCGAAACATTCACCCAAACATCAAGAGAGAGAGAGGACATCGGACCGACACATTCACCCAAACATCAAGAGAGAGAGAGGATATGACGACATCACACAGAACCATATAAAGGTAAGTACAATTTTCTTATTAATTTCAGTATGGGCAGTGAAGTGTAGTTATCACGAGTCGTTAGTCGATTATTACCGGGGTGAGTGGTTTGCCCATCTTTTATATTCCTTTCATTAAAGGAAACTGTGTTCACCTCCGAATTCTCATCTAGAATTTTTCTCTCTATGTGCTAATTCCGTTTTCTTTCATAAATTCTCGGGAAATGTGTTGGGATTAGTAGCATTGTTTTAGGGAATTTTGTTATAATCTTTATCATTGGGTACTTATGCGTTTACGCAGTGGACGTCTGTATTCATATAAATATTCTGATAGAATTGCAAGGGGTCGAAGAGATAGGAAAAGAAATACAGTAGTCATGACGCCCCCTTTAAGCCCCATCCCTGGACCTAGTGGCGTAGGACAGATTAATCCTCTCCCGATTGTGACGCTTGTAAATGCCAGGTCTGCAATCCTTCCTTTTCAGGGTCGGGTTAATGGGTTCTTGCCTCAAAATGTGGAGTCATGGATTTCATCCGCCGATGCCCATTTAAATGCCAAACAAATTGTAGACCCTTTTGTACAATTACAAGAAGCTAAAAGTTTTATAGATTAGTCCAAGGGGGATTCGAGTGCGTATTTAAGAGGTGTTTCATTTCAAGAAGCAGTTACCTGGGATGATTTCAAAGTTAGGTTACGCGCGGTCTATGGGGGTGAAGAAGCCTTGGATGTAGTATTAACGTTAAGAATTACTCTTAATCAAGCCACTATGAATCGGCTTAATGTTATTGAGAAAGCAGCTCTCATAGCTGATAGGGTTAATGAATATCAAGATATTTTAGGTAATTCCACTTGGGTTACTACAGATAACATCTCTGTGAAAGATTTTTTACAATTAATGTATTTAACTTGCATGACACTTATGTTGCCTGAAGCTTTAGTGCGGTGTTTTGATAAAAAGTTAACGCCTGCAAGTACGGAATTGGATGTATATAAACAGATAAAAAAAATACATGTCTAAGTGTCCTGACCTTGATCCCGTGTTAGCTCAAGTTTTTGCAAAGAATGAAACAAAGCCACAACAAGTAAATGTAGTTAATAATAGTCAAGTTGCGGGAATGACGTGTTATAATTGCAAACGTCAAGGTCACTTGATCGCGGACTGCAGAACGAAATTCTGTTCGATACATAATAGTTCGACTCATTCATATAGTCAGTGCTACTCGCGTAAGACACAACAGAATCCTAGAAATACACAGTCAATTCCACAGTCATTTCCATATGGAAATAAAAAGAAAAATCCTCATTTTAACAATAAGAAAAAACAGCCAAACGTCAATGTAGTTCAGAATCCGAAACAAACAAACACTTCTTCGAATAACGCTGAGCCTGGGTCGTCAAACCAGGCCTCACAAGGTCAGATTGATTTTCAGAATGTGCAGAGCAAAGCAAATACCACATAGTTAACTCTAGAGGGGAAGAGATTGATGTTGGGTCAAGGTCATTCATGTCAACATCAATAGTATTGAATAATCAATTTAATGTTTTATCAGATCATTGTGAGGCAATAGATTTTCCTATGAAACACACGGCCGAATTAAGTAAAACAGTGCATGCTCGCGTAGATTTGTAACGAATTCATACAATAATAAGCCAAAATGAGTTACGACCAACATTATATGCTGTAAATTTAGAACGCAAATCCTTTACATTATTTTTTGACTCTGGTAGTCCACGTAATATCATGGATTTGAGAACATTTCATTTGTTGTTTTCGAACTTTCCGATAGGAAAATCCGGAGTGAGACTCTCGGGTATAGGAAATAATGAATTAAATGTCATAGGCATAACTCATGTTCAATTCAAAGTCGGTAAACGCACGTTTGTCGATACATTTGTTGTTGTACAAAACATTGATATGTATCCAGTTGTAATTATAGGATACCCATCTATGAGAAATCAAAACATTATATTAGCCCCTGCTAAGCACGGCGTGTATATCAAAGGAAAATTCTATAAGTCTTCTAATACCTAAAAATCAGTTTTTGATAGAAAGGAGACGACAAATGTAACCGTAACGTACGTTGAAGAACCAATAACTTGTCTCACTAATAAAGAAATAATATAAGCGACCCAGCAGAATTCTCGTTCACCCGTAATATCATCTTGCACGCAATCTATCGAGCCAAACGTACCTTTGAATTTAATAGTGAAAATAAAGAAAACATTACCGGGATCTGAAATATTAATCCTTTCCGACACTTTGAAAACTAACGGATTGTTTGTCACACAAGCTATTTATACAGTAGGCTCACATCAACAATGTAATATTGAAGTCTGTAATCATTTAAATAACACTTAAGTAATTCACAAAAATCAACATATCTTGGATGTAGAAGTTTATAAACATCGTATTCTTACCGTTGCTGAAATCAATCACGCTCAATCAGTTGCGGATGAATCCCTTTTGCAATCTATTAAAAATAAAATCAATAAGGACATTCAAGACGAAGAAATTCAGCAGAAAACTTTTGGACTTTTAACTAATTATCATGATGTTTTTTCCACTACGGATGGATCCTTAGGAAAACAGATGTGATCGAGCATCAAATAAGGTTAAAGGACAAGCAGAAAATTATTTATGTACCCTCGTACAGACTCCCTATGAAATTCCAGAATGAAATAAATGATGAAGTAGGTAAAATGCTAGAAGAAGGAGTCATTAGGAAATCAAACAGCCCTTATAATTTTCCATTAATAGTTGTGCCGAAAAAAGATCGAACATGGCGTATCTGTGTAGACTTCCGTCGTCTAAACGAGGAGACAATCCCTGATCGATTCCCAGTGCCATGTACTGACGATATTTTGTCTTTGTTAGGTCAGAATAAATATTTTACCAGTTTGGACTTTCTTAAAGGCTTTCACCAGATATCATTAGAAGAAGATAGTATCCCATACACAGCCTTCAGCACAGCCAGGGGACATTATGAATTTTTACGGATGCCTTTTGGTTTACGTTGTGCTCCCATAACATTTACAAGAATGATTAACATAGTGTTTGGAGACTTGTTAGGGGATATATTGCATGCCTATATGGACGATCTTGTAATCTTTTCCAACACCTTAGAAGAACATCTACGTAAGTTAGAACTAGTACTACAGAGATTAAGACAACATAACTTAAGGGTAAAGATTAGTAAGTGTGAGTTTTTCAAAACAGAATTAATATATTTGGGTTTCATGGTGTCAAGCTAAGGTCATAAAGTAGTCCATGATAAGGTGTCGGCTATACGTAATTTTCCCATACCTACTAATGTCAAGGGAATACACCAATTTCTGGGTTGTAGTGGATATTACAGGCGTTTTATACGCAACTATTCAATAATAGCTGCTCCTTTAACTGATCTTACGAAGAAGGGCGTAGATTTCATATGGTCTAATCATCATCAACAGGCGTTTAATACCTTGAAAGATGAACTGTGTAGTTCTCCTATCTTAAAATTTCCTGACTTCGGTAGGGAATTCTTCATTGCAACAGACTTAGGAGTAGGAGGGGTATTGCTTCAGCAATATGATAAACAATTTTTCCCGATAGATTTTTATTCTCGAAAACTGAGAACTTCCGAAAGTAAGTATGCAGTAATAGACAAGGAAGGGGTAGCTATTGTTAATTCACTAGTGCATTTTAAGTTCATTCGCTAAAAGGAGTAAAATTGTCTGGGAATAGCGTGTGTAAGAAAAGCAGTTAGTACGCTAGTAATATGTAATTGAAGAGACTATAGAACATTTGCATTGTTAAAAATACATTTAAAAAACATCTAAAAAATAAATCATTTTTTTTCTCTCGGCGTCTAATAGAATACATAAGCCGGAATGTTAAAAGAAAAGAGAAAAAAAAATTAAAATAACAGAATGCATGGACATCTAATAAATTATATAAGCCCTATATATATATATATATATATATATATATATATATATATATATATATATATATATATATATATATATATATATATATATATATATATATATGTGTGTGTGTACGAAACTGTGGTACGTGTACGTACCAGGAATTCGTGTTTGTCCACTAAAATTGAATCTTTACCAAGGTAACAAATAGTTTTATTAATTACCTTATTGTGTTAATCTATGTTTCTGACAAAGGTAACAATTATTTTTTAACAAGTTACCGAATCATATGTATATCAGTAATTTTTTTTGGTACCATATAATCATTTGCTAGCAATGTACCATATGTGTGATATGTATTTATCATGCATTTTTTTCTTTGCTTTTGGTAATATCTTTTCATATGCATTATTGTTATTATTTTTTTTAATGTGCCTATTTGGAAATTCGTCCTCATTTGCTTATGGCTAAAGTTAAACAAAGAATAATACATATATCCAGTCACCATCCTAGTAAACATATTTTGGCGTGTTGTTAAATTTAAAAAAAAAAATGAGATAGCTGGCCGAGCTGATGTAATAGTTAGTTATTACATGTTTAAAACACATGACGTAATATGTCATTGTGGAAGAAGCTAGCGTGAGATTTGCTGTAGTCAGACAAAATCATAACAGCAGGATGCATTTTGCATCTCTCAGCAATGAAATATTTTTTTGAAGCATAAACACAAATGCACACCGTGTGAAAGATTCTGTCGCCACCGGATGCAGGTGTCTTCCTAGACTAATGAAAAGTTTACATATTGTGTTTAAATGCTGAGACAACTAAATATTCGATATCTGTGATATCGATATTTTAGGCAGTTCTTATCTATATTTCACCTGAATTGGTCATCCGACCAAACCAGCTATACTCCTGGGATGGAGATGTTAACACTGTTGTTATTAGAGAATAAACCATTTTAAAGTTAACATGCTTGACTTTATTTCAAGACTCAACATCTCAAACAACACATATTCAATGTGTGTTAATAACAGTAGCACACTAATATATATATATATATATATATATATATATATATATATATATATATATATATATATATATATATATATATATATATATATATATATTCATGTGTGTGCATGTGTGTATTTATTTTAATGACAGTGCTGTTGGTAACGTAGTTGCCCCATTCCATGGATAACGATCACTATAGGCTACATAACCTTTTAACAGGCACATGTAAAATAATGGAGATAAGAAAAAAAAATCGTAGCGTGTGTTCAAAAACAAATTTGGTCACTATGCCACTCTAGTCAATGGCATCTATTTCCCCATTTTATTCCTATATGAAATTAGGACAGGGAACCTCCATCGACTTCACTTGCTGCTTATCATAATGTGGCACCAACTTCATTGGTCTAAATCCTGTGAAAAATTTGGACGCGTATGGAACAACCTATATCTTCCAATAACAAACTAATTTCAGTCATATCACGGTGTAGGCTGGTAGAGAGCACAAAAAGTGTTCAGCAGATGTTTTTGCTTGAAGGGTTGCTCCTGATGGTAGATAGTATATGCCTTGATGTATCCCGTATTGTTTGCGTTCATTTGACCCGCAAAATATGCAAACATGTAGCCCCTTCGGGCTACTTGTTCTCCAAAGGGCTGTTTTTTTTTTTTTTTTTTTTTTTTTTTTTTTCCAGGAATGTATGATGCACCCTAATAGTCCACCGTTTAACCCACCATATTGGGAGTTTGGATGAATTAGGTAGAAAAGGACTATAAATCCTGACGAGGAGCATGAGGGCATGAACCCTTTTGAATCCGTTCCATTTTGTGAAAAAAAAAATTGCATTCTCCTACGACCCATTTATTCTTCTAGGATATGATAGTCCCTTCCATTATGCTTCTCTTGTTTATTCTGTATCTAGCTCGTGGATTAAAGCCGGAAGGATATTGCTGATATGGTTGGAAATGGTTCCCATAAATCTTCTAAAGCCAGGTCCTCCGGGAATGCGGCATTATCATACTTAATCCATGTAAGCGTAAGATCGATGTTCAGCATCTTAAAATAGACAAAAGAGATAATTTTTTTTCTTTATTTGTGTCTATTTATAGAACTGTTGAGTGGAAAACATTCAGTAATTCTATTTTTTAGTTATGATACATTAAGCTAAAGCCATGCTGAGTAATGGAACAAAACTCTATTTACATTACATTATCCATTATGTTAGGTAGTAGGTTTGTCAGGGCACCAACCACCCGTTGGGTCCTTTGAGTGGCCAGACATTATTATATTGGATCCCTCTCTCAAGTTATGGATCATTTTTCTTTTTGCCTACACATGCACCGAATAGTTTGGTCTATTCTTTACACATTCTCCTCTGTCCTCTTACACCTGACAACACTGAGATTACCAAACAGTTCTTCTTTACTTACGGGGTTAACTACTGCACTGTACTGATCCAGCGGCTACTTTGCTCTTGTTAAGACCAGAAGAAACTCTTTACCTATGGCACGCAGCTCTTTTAGGAGAACACTCTGTACCATGGTCTTCCACTGTCATGAGGTAGAGTTCTCTTCCTCTTGTTGTTGTTATTTTAAGTTTTTACTGTTGATAAATGAAAGATCTATTTTAATGTTACTGTTCTCAAAATATTTAATTTAATGGTGGTATGTTTATTTCCTTATTTCCTTTCCTCTCTGGGATAAATTTTTCCCTATTGGAGCCCTTGGGCTTATACATCCTGCTTTTCCAACTAGGGCTGATAATAATAATAATAATAATAATAATAATAATAATTCACTCATTATTGATTAGGAAGCATAAATGTTAATAGAAATGAACTATAAAGGAAGCCTAATTCATTGCCAGAGAGACAAAATCTGTTTTCCTATTTTAATTCAGCTTCTTATAATAGCGTAAGTCTACATTTGTTTTAGTCGAAGAGAAACTTCAGTTTACATTCTACTAAAATATGTGTAAAGAAATATGGAGCAACCAGCTCCTCTGGCTCTCAATAAACCACTCTTTCAAGAAAGCGTAGAACTGGAGTCATATATTTGATATAACTCTAAATGATGAATAACGTTTTAGTGATGCTTGGAGACCGAGACCCATTAGGTTTATTTCTCTTTGCTAGCCTTGTATTCATCAACCTCTCTCTCTCTCTCTCTCTCTCCTCTCTCTCTCTCTCTCTCTCTCTCCTCTCTCTCTCTCTCTCTCTCTCTCTCTCTCTCTCTCTCAGTAAATATTTTAATCCAAGTTCATAAACTACTCAAGAACCAGTGACTTTTGTTCTGACAATTAATTAACTTTCTAAAAGCAAGTTTGAAAGTAATTCTTCAAATTAAAAGAATATGGTATAATCCAATTTTCCTTTTTTTATTTCCTCTACTAATTCTGCTTCATCATCTTCATCGTCTTCCTCTTGAATCATGACGTCTTTCATAGGAGTGACTCGAGTTCACACTTGAACATAGGCATTAAGTCTGATGCATTGGAGAGCTTACGCTAATAGGATCAATTTTTTGTTTTCTTAATTTTGCTTTTTGTTTTGCCAAATCCCCAGAGAGAGAGAGAGAGAGAGAGAGAGAGAGAGAGAGAGAGAGAGAGAGAGAGAGAGAGAGTTAATGTAATGATTGTTTGTTGTGAGAAAGACTGTTGATATAATTGAGGTTGTTTGTTTATTTTTTGGGAGCTAGTTTAGGAGCCTGATGAATGTCTTAAGCTAATGCCTTTTTTGATTGACTGCAGACAACGGCAGTTGTGCTTGTGGGCGTTGGATTTTATATCTACCCTACCAGCTTTGAAAGTGATTATTTATTTCATCAGTAAGTACAGTTTTGTTTATCTTTGCTAGGAGTGGTTGTGAATGATAGTCAAAAAGTTTAACTCTGGGTGTGTTTTGTGAAGTGGGGAAGGTTACCATGTGCCATCGAGTTGTGGCAGTGGGCCCTTAATCAAAAGACTTTTTGGTTTATTTGGACGATTGTCCATGTCAATATATATTTATTATACATATTTGGTTGTGGTCTATTGTAGTTTCAAATTTTGTGTTTTTTTGTTTGTTTTGAAAGTGGTTGGTTTTCTATTATGAATGTTACGTTTATGGGGTTTATTTGAGATTGTATGTTATAAGTGTAGTTTTAAGGATTATAGTTTAAGGATCAATTATAATAAGTATTAGGTTATCTATATGTTGTTGATTAGTGGATTAGGTGTTTTAGTTTGTAGGAAATTTTTTTATAAGGTTATGATTGGTTTTACCGTTCCTTCTGTTCAATAATCCAGTTAATGATAGCGTAAGGGGAAAGTTTGTATTGTTGAGAATTTTGTCGGTTGCAGAGATTCAAGGGTTTGTTGTTGCAACATCCTGCCACAGTGCCCATGTCTGAAGGCGTTAGAATTTTGGACATGAGGCTAGCAGCTCATCTATTTACCATGCTTTCTAATTCTAAAGACGTACCTAGAAGCAAGAGAATTCTACTCCACGACAGTGGAAGACCTTGGTACAGAGGTTATAGCACTATTCAAGACTAGAGAACATTGGTTTGATTTTGGAGTGTCCTTCTCCTAGAAGAGTTTCTTACCATAGCTAAAGAGTCTCTTCTACATCTACCAAGAGGAAATTTGCAACTGAACAATTACATTGCAGTAGTTAACCCCTTGAGCGAGGAAGAAACGTTTGGTAATCTCAGTGTTTTCAGGTGCATGACAGAGGAAAATATGTAAAGATTAAGCCAGACTATAGTCTGGCCAGTCAAAGGAACCAATAACTCTATAGCGGTAGTATCTCAACGGGTGGCTGGTGCCCTTACCAACCTACTATCTACTAATGACATATTAGTCATTAACCGCAAATTTCAGCAGAAGTAATAATCCTGTTCTAATTACTAGAAAAGTTATTATCTGAAACGCTTAAAATGGAACAGTTATTGTTTCATCTTCGAAATAAGAAAGGAAAGATAAAAAAGACCATGGTACTGGGGTAAATTGGGTTTCTTAGGGGAACCATAAGATGGTCAGGTAACATTGTACAGAAGTTTCTCTGCTGATCACGAAAAAGAAAAGTTAATGTTTCTAGTTTTAGCTTAACATTGTATTCCGTAGGAGTTTCTTATATCCTAGTGATCGTGTGACTTTACTTCTTATAAATAATAATAATAATAATAATAATAATAATAATAATAATAATAATAATAATAATAATAATAATAATAATATTATTATTAATAATAATAATAATAATAATAATAATAATAATAATAATAATAATAATAATAATAATAATAATTTGAGCAATCTTATTTTTCTGATAATGAATGATGTAATTGGTTTTCGTAGGTGACCAGAAGTGGTGTCATTCTGGATGGAGTTGCGTGGATTTATGGTGCATGACTTGCAAGGATTTTCGATTTCATTTTATGTATCAGCTGCGTACAAGAATAGGTCTCTTACTTGGATAAATCCCTCTTGAGAAAAACGACCGATTTATAAAGAAAAAACATAATGAATGAAGTCTGAATATGCTGTGTACATATTCTACTTTTAAAAAGCTTGATATTTCAAGTTCACTTATGTACAGCAGACGAAGAAGCGTTTTTGGGGTTATCAAATATTACAATAGTGGCTCGAACAGGTTCACACAAGATCAGTATCCAGGCCTCTTCCCCTCTCTGCAACACCCCCCCCCCCCTCCCCCACCCCCCTTCCCACACCCCCTTCCCAGCTTCACGACACCTTACTCCTAGCCAACAGAGACGGTAATACTGTGTTGCCTAATGAAAATCATCAAGCAGTGTGTCTTTGAATTTGCCATCAAGGAAACAGGTCATTTTTGTCATTACGGGTGTTTTCTCTGATAGAATTATAGCCAGATTTAATTTTCATAATAAAATCTGTTCTAATTTAGTTTAGTTATGTGTGTGAAAAACTACATGGCATTGTCATATTGGAGAACATAATTGAAATAGCTGGAAGAGTAGCAAATGTAATGTTTTCTATTCATTTCGTTTTCTTAACTTTTGGTTCTTTCCTTTTCATATCAACATTTCATATATGTCGGGTATCTCTATTCTGTTCAAATGAATCTAATAACTATTATTAATGATGTCTGTAGATTATTAGTAAACTAATAGATTTACTATGTAAAGTTGAAGAATATTAATATACCAGACATTTTCCTCTCTAGTGTTTGCTGGTTTAGCATCTTTTTGTTTGTTTTATCAAAATGTGTATTGCAAAAATAATCCCTTGAACACTATTTTGAGATGCCTCAAATTTAAGACCAAGGGCAAAAGACATCCAATCCTAAACGTTCTTAATCTTACGAGTTCTTAGGAAAAGTCAGCTTTAAACAAAAGATGAATTATTCTATTATTATATTTAAGTAAGAAAATATAAAAGATAATCTGTCTGAATTATGAGGTAAAATTATGTCACATAAGACAACCAAATTTCTAAATTCGCCTGGACTTAGACATCGCCTTTTCTAAGAAATCTAGTCATAGCAAAATGAGATAGCATCGTTAGTTATGTGACTGTCAAAGTCAAAAGCTATCAGTCATCAGCTACACTGTTGTAAGGCTAACTGAAGCCTTGTAATATTAGATAAATAGACGAATAATTATTCCTTTTATGCACAAATAGAAACTACTTGCGATGAAATAAAACAAATGCAAAGGTCTGTTTGGTAAACCTCATAGAAGTGAAATTGATCTAAATAAAATCTATAGGAATAATAATGATTTATGTAATCTAGATTTAATCACATGCCGGCTTCTCGATTTCCATTACTACCAAGATTACATATTTCACACGAAATCCTTTTTCAAATATTACCAACCATGCTTTTAATTCAACGTTTACGTTAGTATGTTTCACGGAAGCAACATATACATGAATTTTGACTCTGATCCTTAGACCAAATTATGAAATTTTTCTGGATATTTATAAGACCATAAAAAAAGTTCTTGAATAAAAGTCGCGACTCCTGTTGTGAAATTTGTCTGATTCCCGAAAGGGAATGTTTAAGTTTAAAAAATGAGATAAACACGTCAACGTTTGAATTCAAGTAGATTTTATGCAAATGTGTTTGGAGGGAACGATATTATGTCTAAGATTAAGTTGCTTTAATTACATCATAAATGAGAGAGAGAGAGAGAGAGAGAGAGAGAGAGAGAGAGAGAGAGAGAGAGAGAGAGAGAGAGAGAGATTGTATTAAGCAAGAGAATTAGGACTTTTTTTTTTTTTTTTTTTTTTACAGTTGGGAATGTCCAATATCTTTATTCCATAATGATTTATAGATGGTAAGACCAGAAATTATTGGAAATTTTACAAGTTTTTCAGATTGGAAATATAGACTGTATACATAGCCAACTGAGCACCAACACCTCCCTGAATGATTTGATATTTAAGCCCCAAATCTTAACTTTAGACATTTTACTGAACTCACCTCACCTCAAAATACATACAAAATAGGAATTTATGTTTTTTTTTTATATATATATAATATAACTTAATATTTAATGCTATCCATATAGTGTTACATTGTCATATATATTTAAAACAAACTAAATGAGAAAAAATAATATGTTAATTACTGGACGTTCAATAGTCCCATGACGGCCAAAAGCATATATATATATATATATATATATATATATATATATATATATATATATATATATATATATATATATATATATATATATATATATATATATATATATATATATTTGTGTGTATATATATATAAATATATCTTTTTATCTATATATATATATATATATATATATATATATATATATATATATATATATATATATATATATATATATATATATATATATATATATATATATATATATATATATATATATACACATATATATATATATATATATATATATATATATATATATATATATATATATACTGTATATATATATATATATATATATATATATATATATATATATATATATATATATATATATATATATATATATATATATATATATATATATATGTATATATATATATATTGGTGTGCTACTGTCTTAAGCACACATTTGAGTATGAGTTGTTTTCAGATGTATTTAAATGGTTTACTGAATACATCTTAATGGTTTTTAAGTTTTATTGTGAATAAACAACTAAGTTAAACATCTCCATCACTGGAGGAAGCTGTGTTGGTCCACATGACCAATTCTGGTGAAGTTTAGATATGAAATGAATAAATTACCGATATCACAAATATCGTATGCTTGCTTTTACTTAACCAAGTGACGGAATCGGAAGACACCTGCATCCGGTGACGTCACAAACTTTCACACGAAGAGACAATGTGTTGACATTAAGAAAGAATGGCAACTTAGCATTTTACATCCTGCTTACAATTTGAATGACTACAGCAAATCTCACGGTTAGCTCTTCCAACCAACATGACATATTACGTCATTTGTTTTAAACATGTAATATTACTATTCTAACTATAACATTAGCTCGGCCAGCTATCTCAATTTTTTTTTACAAAAATTTAACAACAAGCCGAAACATGGTTATTAGGTGTGACTGGACATACGTATTATTCATTGTTTAACATTAGCTATATCCAACTGAGGACGAATGTCCAAATAGGCACATCAAAAAATAATAACAATAATGCATACAAAAAAGATATTACCAAAGCAAAAAGAAAAATGCATGATAAAACCGAGATCATATATATGGTACATTGCTAGCAAATGATTACATGGTACCAAAAAACAAAACAAATTCTGACTTACAAATGATTCGGTAACTTGATAAAGAATAATTGTTACCTTTGTCAGAAACAAGATACTCAATTTTTAGTGCACAAATACGAATTCCTGGTACGTACACGTACCACGGTTTCGTACATATATATATATATTTATATATAGGGCTGATACATTTTATTAGATGCCCATAGATTCTGTTATATATCTTATTATATTTTTTTTTTTCTCTTTTCTTTTTTAACATTCCGGCTTATATATTTTTATTAGATGCCGAGAGAAAAAAATGATTTATATCCTTTTTTATTTTATTTATTTTTTAAATGTTATTTTCAATGTATTTTTAACAATGCAAATGTAGAGAATTTCTTTAATTACATATTACTAGGGTACTAATCAGCTTTTCATACAAACATCATCCTGACAAATTACTCCCTTAGCGAATGAGGTGGCCACTCATACAGCTTTGAATTGGATCAGGTAGGGGGTATTGTCAGGGCTATTCAACTCGTTCCTTTGTAGCTGCTTGCTGTGCCGTAACCTACGCCAAACAAGGATGTTCACGGCGATAAAAATTAACACCGTGACACACAAACTAGCCAGTAATATAGGGTGAAGAATCTCTTTGTAAGTCGGTGACAGGTGGTCCTTTTCGGTAAGTTTCATCAACCGCTTTGCCACACTTCCGTTGTAGGGGAGAGGAAGTGCGGGCATTGTAGAGGTCCACGTGAAGTTCGCGAAGTAAGCTCGTTCTCTGATGATTGTCCGTAGACCAGTCACCATGGAATTCGGGGAAGTCCCGATACAGCCATCTGATGCGACGAAGATGTGGTTGAAGGATGTGGATCCGTCAGGGCATGATACATTGAAGCCGTCCTTGTCGTATCGTATCCACGAGCCATTATTTAGTCTGCAATTGAATTCTTTATTGTCAAAGGGATAAAGCCTATCCAGACAATTTTCACTTGTATGGGAGAGAGCACCGTCTAGCACTATACCTAACTCGCATGAATCCATCAAGTTTTTACGGAATTCAAATGAGTCAGCTGTACATATTTTTCTATCCATTGCGTCTGAACAGTGAGTTAATTGATTTAAGTCTTTAATGACCGTATATGTTTCCTTGTCTGGGGAAATCAATACGTGTCCTGTCAAACTGGATATTACTGGATTTGAGTGATTCGTCATGAAAGTCGGAAATGGTGATATCCTGTAAGATTGCCAGGCATCAGAAGAATCAAAGGGAATTGTAATCCTAATCTTGTTATTATCTACGTTTACTGTAATTAGGCTGTAATAAAATTCTAACCTATGTTCGTCTAACAAAGGAACATAGCCTAGTTTATCCCTTCCGTTCTCCAGAACTAATTTTAAGTAACGTATAGGCAACAAATGGGGCGACAATACACCTTTAGTTGCTAACGTGATAGCTTCTACATAATCCTTGGATTTCTCAATGAAATGTGCAATTCTGTTATGTATGTGATCTATCTTTGAATCATAATACGTTAATGTTGCCAACAAATCCTGTACTTCCATAATTTGAACGATATTATCTGAATGTTCATTTAACAAATCCATAATTTTATTGATTGAAGCTAACTGATCTCTTAGTTCTGACATAATCAATTCATCTTTATGAGTCAAGAACTCAATTTTCTTATTTTGATTACTAATTTTAAGACGATTGGAAAGTCCTAAACCTAAACTTGCAACAGACCCAAAGATGCTTAATGCAGCATAAATGAACGGATTCCGTCTTTCTTTTTGTTCGTGTCCTACAGTCCACATCAAAAGGTCATAAGCCAAAGATCCTGTCTCTCCAGTCTTATTTTTCAAGTCATCAGATAGCATCTCTGCAACTTTTAATGTTGATCCAAGCAAACTCTTAGTAGTCAAATGAAAATGTCTCCTATGCAACTCATCCAATGATGCAGAAAACCTTGAAATGGCGGTTCTTAAGCTAGTGACATCATTCTCTTGAAGAAAAATTGCTTGGATATGCACTTCGACAATTACGTTGGTTGATGTAATAAAAATGTCTTCTTGTCTTTCAACTATATTGCCATATTTAAAATATATATTCTTAGTCTTAGAACTCATCCCATACGAAAAAAATGTCTGAGCGAACAATATCACTCCCAACAACAAAAAAATCATCTTGGAAACCTGTAACGAGAAAAAATATATGTAATTACTCCTGTATTAAAAAGAAAACTTTTAGTCACAAAATGAAATTTTTCCTCACTTTTCTTTTTAATTTCTTATGTGAGACAATGGTACTATTCTCTCATCCGTGGGTTGGGCTACGTTTTGAATTCTAAACCTATTGGCCGTTAATGTTTCCAAAATGTTAAATGGGCCTTCAAACTTAGGTGTTAGTTTATAGTTGAGCCCTTTTTTGACATTGATTTGAATATAGATGTTATCACCCACGGTATATGTTTTAGTTGGTTTCGCTATTTTATCATGATTCCTTTTTATTATGATTTGTGATTCTTCTAAATTCTTTCGAAGGATATCATATCGACTTATACTTGCATTTATACATTCTTTTAAAGGATTTGATAGATTAGTTGTAGGCGTTAATACATGGAAAGGTGTTCTAACTGGGGTACCATACAATGCTTCATGCGGTGACATTTTAATTGATATATGATATGAATGATTCAGAGTACTCAGTGCCGCCGGTATTGCAATATCCCAGTTGGGGTCTGATCCCCCTAGTGTTACCCTTAATATATTTAATATCTTCCTATTTGCTCTTTCCACTAGCCCATTCGACTCTGGGTGATATATCATGGTATTAACCTTCTTTATGTTGAGGAATTCACACAATGAGGTAAGAAAGTGATTATTAAATTCACCACCCGAGTCTGAGATTATCATGTGTGGAATTCCATGTTTACAAATGTAACACTCGTAAAACTTCCTAGCGCATTCAATCGCAGTTTTAGTTTTAAGCGCTATTAGTTCTGTATATCGAGTTAAAGCATCTATAATTACTAAGAGGTGCTTATTTCCTCTGTCTGACTCGTAAAATCCTGTTAACAAATCTAAATGTATTCTTTCAAAGGGTTGATTGGGAACAGGATAAGCTCCTAAGCTGACAGGTGTTTTCGTATGCCCTTTGTTTTCCTGACATGTGCGACAATTAGCTATGTGTCTTTTTATATCTGTAAGCATTGTATGCCAATAAAACAATGATTTGGCTTTCTTTGACATTAATGAGAACCCAGGGTGTCCATGTAATGGATTTGAATGCAACCAATTCAGGACAGTGGAAACAAGTGAGTTTGGTACTACTACCTGGTCGTTAGTTACATGTGGTGTATTGCGGGTTTTCCTTGTCACAGTCCTACACAGAATATTATCTTTGATTACATAATTCTGCTGCTTATACTTTATATATTCTTTTTCTTTATGATTGCCTTTCAAAGCATTTATAATTGTTTCTATTTTCTGATCTTTTCTTTGCTCAGTCTGTAACAATTCAGCACTCCAGCCTAAATCTTCTTGTTCAGATATTGTTTTTACAATAGGCATGGATGTTGATATATCTATTAATTCAGCTAAAGACTCCGTACAAGATGACACGGGGTTGCGTGATAATGCATCCGCAATGATATTTGCTTTCCCAGGTAAATACCCGATTCTTGCGCCAAAATCTTGAATGATTAAATGCCACCGAGTTCATTTAGGGCTGTGATTGAAGCCTTTAAAGAACTCTGTTAGTGGTTTATGGTCAGTAAGAACCTTAACGGGATAACCGTAAATTATGAACTTAAAATGCACTAGCGAATTAACAATAGCTAGTCCTTCCTTGTCTATTACTGCATACTTACTTTCGGAAGTTCTCAATTTTCGAGAATAGAAAGCTATCGGGAAAAACTGTTTATCATATTGCTGAAGCAATACCCCTCCTACTCCTAAGTCTGAGGCGTCTGTTGCAATGAAGAATTCCTTACCGAAGTCAGGAAATTTTAAGATAGGAGAACTACACAGTTCATCTTTCAAAGTATTAAACGCCTGTTGATGTTGCTCAGACCATATGAAATCTACGCCCTTCTTCGTAAGATCAGTTAAAGGAGCGGCTATTATTGAATAGTTGCGTATAAAACGCCTGTAATATCCACTACAACCCAGAAATTGGTGTATTCCCTTGACATTAGTAGGTATGGGAAAATTACGTATAGCCGACACCTTATCATGGACTACTTTAAGACCTTGGCTTGACACCATGAAACCCAAATATATTAATTCTGTTTTGAAAAATTCACACTTACTAATCTTTACCCTTAAGTTATGTTGTCTTAATCTCTGTAGTACTAGTTCTAACTTACGTAGATGTTCTTCTAAGGTGTTGGAAAAGATTACAAGATCATCCATATAGGCATGCAATATATCCCCTAACAAGTCTCCAAACACTATGTTAATCATTCTTGTAAATGTTATAGGAGCACAACGTAAACCAAAAGGCATCCGTAAAAATTCATAATGTCCCCTGGCTGTGCTGAAGGCTGTGTATGGGATACTATCTTCTTCTAATGATATCTGGTGAAAGCCTTTAAGTAAGTCCAAACTGGTAAAATATTTGTTCTGACCTAACAAAGACAAAATATCGTCAGTACATGGCACTGGGAATCGATCAGGGATCGTTTCCTCGTTTAGACGACGAAAGTCGACGCAGATACGCCATGTTCGATCTTTTTTCGGTACAACTATTAAAGGAAAATTATAAGGGCTATTTGAATTTCTAATGACTCCTTCCTCTAACATTTTACCTACTTCATCATTTATTTCATTCTGGAATTTCATAGGGAGTCTGTACGAGGGTACATATATAATTTTCTGCTTGTCTTTTAACCTAATTTGATGCTCGATCACATCTGTTTTTCCTAAGGATCCATCCGTAGTGGAAAAGACATCTGTATATTTAGTTAAAAGTTCAAAAATTTTATGCTGAATTTCTTCGTCTTGAATGTCCTTACTGATTTTATTTTTAATAGATCGTAAAAGGGATTCATCCGCAACTGATTGAGCGTGATTGATTTCAGCAACGGTAAGAATACGATGTTTATAAACTTCTACATCCAAGATATGTTGATTTTTGTGAATTACTAAAGTGTTATTTAAATGGTTACAGACTTCGATATTACATTGCTGATGTGAGCCTACTGTATAAATAGCTTGTGTGACAGACAATCCGTTAGTTTTCAAAGTATCGGAAAGGATTAATATTTCAGATCCCGGTAGTGTTTTCTTTATTTGCACTATTAAATTCGAAGGTATGTTTGGTTCGATATATTGCGTGCAAGATGATATTACGGGTGAACGAGAATTCTGCTGGGTCGCGTATATTATTTCTTTATTAGTGAGACAAGTTATTGGTTCTTCAACGTACGTTACGGTTACATTTGTCGTCTCCTTTTTATCCAAAACTGACTTTAAAGTATTAGAAGACTTATAGAATTTCCCTTTGATATACACGCCGTGCTTTGCAGGAGCTAAGATAATGTTTTGATTTCCCATAGATGGGTATCCTATAATTACAGCTGGATACATATTAATGTTTTTCACAACAACAAATGTATCGGCAAACGTGCGATTACCGACTCTGAACTGAATATGAGTTATGCCTATGACGTTCAATTCATTATTTCCTATACCTGAAAGTCTGATTCCTGATTTTTCAATCGGAAAGTTCGAAAACAACAAATGATGCGTCTTCAAATCCATAATATTACGTGGACTACCAGAGTCAAAAAATAACGTAAAGGATTTGTGTTCTAAATTTACAGCATATAAGGTTGGCCGTAACTCATTTTGGCTTATTATTGTATGAATTCGTTGCAAATCTACGGGAGCATGCACTGTTTTACTTAATTCGGCCGTGTGTTTCATAGGAAAATCTATTGTCTCACAATTATCTGATAAAACATTAAATTGATTATTCAATACTATTGATGTTGACATAAATGACCTTGACCCAACATCACTCTCTTCCCCTCTAGAGTTAACTATGTGGTATTTGCTTTGCTCTGCACATTCTGAAAATTAGGCTGACTTTGCGAGGTCTGGTTTGACGGCCCAGGCTCAGCGATATTTGAAGAAGTGTTTGTTTGTTTCGGACTCTGAACTGCATTGACATTTTGTTGTTTCTTCTTATTGTTAAAATGAGGATTTTTCTTTTTATTTCCATATGGAACTGACAGTGGAATTGACTGTGCATTTCTAGGATATTGTTGTGTCTTACGCGCGTAACATTGACTATAAGAATGTGATCCTGTGTTGTGAACTGAACAAAATTTCGTTCTACAGTCTGCGCTTATGTGACCTTGACGTTTGCAGTTGTAACACGTCACTCCCGCTACTGGATTATTAATTACGTTCACTGTTTGTGGTTTTGTTTCATTCTTAGCAAAAACTTGAGTTAACACGGGATCGAGATCTGGACACTTGGACATGTGTTTCTTTATCTGTTTATAGACATCCAATTCCGTACTTGCAGGCATTAACTTCTCATCAAAGCACCGCACTAAAGCTTCAGGCAACATAAGTGTCATGCAAGTTAAATACATTAATCGTAAAAAATCTTTCACGGAGATATTATCGTTAGTAACCCAAGTGGAATTACCTAAAATGTCCTGATATTCGTTAAGCCTATCAGCTATGAGAGCTGCTCTCTCAACAACATTAAGCCGATTCATAGTGGCTTGATTAAGTGTATTTCGTAACGTTAACACTACATCCAAAGCTTCCTCGCCCCCATAAATCGCACGTAACCTAACTTTGAAATCATCCCAAGTAACTGCTTCCTGAAATGAAACACCTCTTAAATACGCACTCGCATCCCCCTTAGAAAAATCTATAAAACTTTTAGCTTCTTGTAATTGTACAAAATGATCTACGATTTGTTTGGCATTTAAATGGGCATCAACGGATGAAATCCATGACTCCACATTTTGTGGCAAGAACCCGTTGACACGGCCTTGAAAAGGAAGGATTGCTGACCTGGCATTTACAAGCGTCACAATTGGAGGAGGATTAGCCTGGCCTACACCACTAGGTCCAGGGGTAGGGCTGACAGGAGGAGCCATGACTGCTATATTCTTTTTTTTTCTATCTCTTTGACCCCTTTCAATCCTATCAAAATATCTATATGAGTACAGACGCCCACTGCGTAAACTCATATGTATAATAAAATTCCCCCAACAATGTTACTAACCCCAATACATTTCCCCCCAAGAGTTTATGAAAGAAAAAGGAATTAGCCCAAAGAAAGAAAAATTCTAAATGAGAATTCGGAGTTTCTTATAACAAAGTTTAGGAATTCACTCACCCCAGTAATAATTGACTAACGACTTGTGATAACTACACTTCACTGCCCAAACTGAAATGAATACAAAATCTCTGTACTTAGCTTTATATGAAGTCGACACGTCCTCTCTCTCTCTCTCTCTCTCTCTTGATGTTTTGTTAGCGATGTCTCGTTCTAGTTTCTTGTTGAATGTAGTTCTTCCTGGATATGTCTTGCAATTGTTGAACGCCAGTCCTTGGGTTTCCTAGGATGTTGATTGTAGATTCAATTTGTATACTAACATATGTTGGTGTTAGCTTGTCCGTTGGACTTAGTCAAAATTGTAGATTCTTGTAGATAGTTTTGAGTTCTTGAAGATCCTTATCAGGTATTACAGCTTTTATTTTGAAGTCTTGAAGATCATTCTCTGGTTTTACAGCTTTTATGTTGAAGTCTTGAAGATATTTCTCTGGTTTTACAGCTATTTATTTTGAAGTCTTGAAGATATTTCTCTAATTCTTAGAGTTTAATCGCTGTCTTTGAGTTTAATCGCTGCCACCATTTATTGGTGTGCTACTGTCTTAAGCACACATTTGAGTATGAGTTGTTTTCAGATGTATTTAAATGGTTTACTGAATACATCTTAATGGTTTTTAAGTTTTATTGTGAATAAACAACTGAGTTAAACATCTCCATCACTGGAGGAAGCTGTGTTGGTCCACATGACCAATTCTGGTGAAGTTTAGATATGAACTGAATAAATTACCGATATCACAAATATCGTATGCTTGCTTTTACCAGTCTCTTTGGAGGCGTGGGTTCGAATCCCACCGCTGCCACCATTTATTGGTGTGCTACTGTCTTAAGCACACATTTGAGTATGAGTTGTTTTCAGATGTATTTAAATGGTTTACTGAATACATCTTAATGGTTTTTAAGTTTTATTGTGAATAAACAACTGAGTTAAACATCTCCATCACTGGAGGAAGCTGTGTTGGTCCACATGACCAATTCTGGTGAAGTTTAGATATGAAATGAATAAATTACCGATATCACAAATATCGTATGCTTGCTTTTACTTAACCAAGTGACGGAATCGGAAGACACCTGCATCCGGTGACGTCACAAACTTTCACACGAAGAGACAATGTGTTGACATTAAGAAAGAATGGCAACTTAGCATTTTACATCCTGCTTACAATTTGAATGACTACAGCAAATCTCACGGTTAGCTCTTCCAACCAACATGACATATTACGTCATTTGTTTTAAACATGTAATATTACTATTCTAACTATTACATATATATATATATATATATATATATATATATATATATATATATATATATATATATATATATATATATATATATATATATATATAGATATAGATATAGATATAGATATATATGTATATATATGTATATATATATATATGTATATGTATATATATGTATATATATATATATATATATATATATATATATATATATATATATATATATATATATATATATATGTATATATATATATATATATATATATATATATATATATATATATATATATATATATATATATATATATATATATATATATATATATATATATATATATTGTAAGGGTTCGCCGTACTAGAGCAGACCAAGAAATCTGCCAAGATGCGCCAAAATGAGACCCTATGAACAAAAAAGCTCTTCATAACTTGCATGCGAGGAAACTGCCTTAGACTGTTGGGGATAATAAGCGAAAGGAATTATTATTTTTAGAATTACAGAAGAGAAAACACTTGGAAAGTTTTCTCCTTCCCAACAACGGCGTTAATGATGATAAACACGGAATTACGTGAGGAAAATCAAGTGTGTAAGACAGATCAAGCGTGACTTTCTTACATAAAAAGAAATAGGAAAAAGCTTGTGATAAGGGTCATATAGAATGGATAAAATAATAAAGATAACAAATGTTATGTAACGTAAAAAGAAAAAGATAGAATGCAGACATACAATGAAGAGAAAAAGCAGATGGGTATTTTTTGAAATCTAAAAAGAAGGAAGTTTAAATTTAATTTTTTTCTGAAATGAAAAGCGACCGCTAAATAGGAAAAAGATAAAGAAAAGAAAATTATTTAATTGAAAACATCACAAAACAAAATTAATTTGCTTCATTTTGCACTTTTAGAAGACATCAATTGTGAAAGAATAATCAATAGTGAAGGATTCTGTAAAATTAGTTATGCAAAGAAAAAAAAAATTATAACCATAGGTTTCCCGACGAATTAAAATTTTCCGGTAAAAAACTTTATGGGACCTCTTGTAACTTCTCGCTAGATATAGTAAAACTCGATTTAATTTCAAACTCGATGCATTTTTTTTCTTCTTTTTGGTAATACAATAATTTCAAAAGGTCTTAGCTTGGTAATTTTGTCCAAATCTTTCTTGGTCAGCAGGCTCACCTAACCACAGCATAATGTTCAGTAACCTCAAAGTTAGAGAAATTTGAAGGCAGACTTGCTCATGAAGTAGCACATTTAAAACTGTTGAGTCCTCTCGTGAAGATGATCATAAAGTCATATTTGCTCACCTAGTAATGACCTCGAAGTCAACCAATAATACTTAAGAACACAATTCATAAGATTCATCAATACGGAGAAAAGATTTTAAATTTTACTCGAATAGGATGTAAAGTTAATAACATTCGTCGCAGCTGTTTAACCCTATTGAACGCAATATTTAGCTGTACTGAAATGGATCCATGTAATAGATCATAAAACTGACTATATATATATATATATATATATATATATATATATATATATATATATATATATATATATATATATATATATATATATATATATATATATATATATATATATATATATATATATATTATCTCAATTGGTATCAAAGATTTTCTCCTGCTAAACTGAGGACTGCCAATAAAAAGAAAATGCATTTATCCAAGTTTTTGAACCAGAAAACTGTCAACCTCCCTTATTAAGGAAGTGACAGACCTAAACGAGGCATGAATGAGGGATAAGCTCTTAATCTCCTAACTTTATTTAGCAACAATGCAAGTATTTATAGATCCCCAAAGGATTGAATAAGGATGTCAGTTGCATACGTACATTCAATGGCTTTTGCCAATAAGGTTTGTTTGGTATAAAAATTGTCAATATAATCAATTACTGGAAATAGAGTTAAAACTAGAACGGACACTCTGTTGAATGCATACCTTTGCCAGCGACACTTTTGTTACAATAGTTATGCAAACAAATCGGATAACAATGGCCGCGTAATGACAAAACCTGCACTTTTTGCAAGTTCATTGACCTTGGTGACCTTTGAACCTCAACTGTAAATAGGGGTAATGACATCAATGTATTGAATTTTGTTGTATATCACAAGCAAGGCAATTGAATTACGCATATTTTTTACCTTATTTTCATGAAAGTTGGATGAAAATCTACCACGATATAGCAAAAAGACTTTTCTGACCTTAATATTTGACCCCGTCACTTTCAAATCTCAAAATACGTAATTGAATTATACACATTTGGCCACTAGTTTCATGAAAATTTGATAAAATTGACTACAATAGAGCAAAAAGATGTTTTTGTCCTTTTTGTTACCTTGACTTTGTCTTTTGACCCAATCACTCCCAAAATCTAATCAAACATATACTTTTGTTCAGGCTAACTATTTTATTTTCTTTGTGTGCTTTCGTGATGCAAGTCTCTTGTATAGATACGATATTTTTTTATATCTATTCTCATTGCGATTCCGTCGATGTCACTAATAAGAGGAAAACACTAAATCCTATCAAGTTTTATAATTTTTCCTTTTCCTTTCGTAGCTATAATACACAAACACACACACACACTATATATATATATATATATATATATATATATATATATATATATATATATATATATATATATATATATATATATATATATATATATATATATATATATATATATATATATATATATATATATATATATATATATATATATATATATATATTCAGGGCATATGTATCTGTGCATAAATGTAGATATGATTATTTATGTATATATAATTGTAATTTTACTTCCTGAAATTGACATTAATTATCATTGAAATCTGATTACAATAAAGAAAGTTCAGGTCTTGCCACTAAAGACCATTTTACATAAACATAAAATACTTTACTTTATTACTCGGGACAAAAATGTTAAACTAGAGAAAACTATAGATCTACTATATTAACTTTGGTACTTACTCCTTCCTCCACAGGATGCAACGCACTGCACATCACTGACTTGGATGTGCCCAAGGTCATCCAGAATGGGTCAAGGTCATTTGTGATCCTGGACTGCATTCACTGCTACGAGTACAACGACCAAGACAGCCTCGTCGTCAAATGGTTCTGGAACCATGAGCCAGAGGCCGTCTACCAGTGGATTCCTGGAAAGAAACCCGAAGCTATTGGAATACTCAGAGTAAGTCATTAAAAGATTCCCGTATGCAAAATACATTGAATTGATCATCAATTCGATTACAGAAGACTCAGTATGAAAAGTTTGGTCTCGTAAAATTAGGTCTCAAACTGCTGTGTTTGCATCTTAAAGACATTCATGTTTTCTTTACCTTATGTTTATAGGGTACTAAATAGATAATTATTTAATACCACAACATTTATTTGCCAAAAATATTTAAATGAAACTTAAAAAAAATGTATAGTAATCAGGAGAAAATTAAGTATCTATCGTACTAATTTAATAGAAGATCAGTCTCTTAAAACACTTTAATACGTGTTTAATTTATAAGCAAAAGCTCTTAAAACTTCCATGTTGTTACTTCCATCGTACTCTTCGGCTAACGTTTCGTTTCAGTACGACTGTCAAGTTTTTCATATTATTTTTCATTTTAACTGGCTTTTCCCCTAGCTGCAAATCTTTGTTTGTGTTTGTGCCTCTTCATTTTCCAGGACATCAATAAATTTTCAGATATTAGGGTCTTTGCATGGTATGGATTGTTTTAAGGCTGAGTGAAATCCTTCTGCATTGTTTGTTTGAGTTCATTCATCCATGACACGTTTCTGATTTCCCAAAACCCTTTAGGGTATAAAGGAGCTTTACTTCCACGGATTTTTCAATGTATATTATCTCAAAGAAACTAATGAATTCCATCTGTAATAATTTGTCTTCACAAAGTTACTCAAAAGCATCAGTAACTGGTTCAGTTCGCGAGAATTATATGTGATACCAACCTTATTTTATATCTTGTTTATTTCAAAGGTATAGCAGTTTTTCGGCATTTATATTATATTTGTATGTGGGTATCTATTTATCATTCTTACATTTGCACCCATTAATGTGTTAGATGCACAGAACGGAAGAAGGTGGATAAAACAGATGAAACTAAAATAGTTCACTTACAGTTAGTTGACTGTGGATTAGAAAGGATTCACGGGACTCTCTTGCCAGTGGACTTTATTTGACTAATTTAATGAATCGTATTAGTAACGTGGAAAGTGGACGCTGACGGCATTGTTTGTGGTAAGAATCATTAGTTTTCTTCTTTCCCGGCGTTAAGAGAGAGCTTGATTGTAATGGAGACTGTGCTTTTAGCTAAGTGCTGATTGTTTTGTAGTTAATAGTTTGCTGTAATTATTAAATGTCTTTAGTTAAACGTTTATAGCAGACACTGTACTGTATTTTGTCTTAGGTTACATTTTATCGGTGACTTAGTTTTATTATTGATTGAAGCAAGAACATATTGGCGTGTGTTTCATGAATTTGTATCAATTTAATATTCATCCCAAATTAACTGAATGTGAAATATGAATAGGCTTTGAATAAATATCTTAGTTATGAATTCAATAACAAAATCTCATCAGGGCTGTTATAGATGAAATGTTTCAAGTGAATTAACATAAACCACGTAGCTCCAATTTGCTATTTGCTAGAACCATTCAAATGAAAGTAGAAATGTGTTTATACCATAACCAGTTGTTGCTCCAATGCCCTTTAATATTTTGATGGGTCCGTACACATTGTGGTTAGTATTACGGACATTGCACATTGATATTCATATTGATAATAATGATGAACTGAATATTGAAATTAGGATTGAAAAAAAAGTAGCCTATATAGCTAGTTATTGAATTGAAAGTATACTTTTTGCAAAATTACGTAAATTGTATATATGTAATGAAAACCAAATTCTTGATTAAAAATGTTAGATAAGTTAACATTTTACATCGAATTTCTTTTTTCTTTCGATTTGGTTCTCGTAGATCATTGTAAAAGTTTTCTAATTGTTGGGAAAACTATATGAGCACTCACTCGTCAGCGAGGTCAAATGATAAATGAATTATCGAAAACTAATGTAGGACGATACTTCGACTGTACATAATACACACTATCATTAAAATGCATTTAGTGATTATTGTAGCAATCAAGTAAAGCAAATAATAACCACAGTTCTGTGCAAGAAGGTCAGAACTGTTTCCCGTGTTTCAATGATAGCTATTGATGTCACTCACTCTCCTGACATCTGTGTGAGGGAGGTTTTTCTTGTCAGGATATCTGTTAGTGAGTCATTCGGACATCTCGGTGGAGGAATTCAGCTCCTTAATTGAGATCTCATGTTGGGGAGCATACACTTACCTCAGACAAGTGATTCTCTGCGTCATGTTGACGAAGGATCTCATCCAATATTCTCTTGTTTATTTGTTTTTTAGTCCTTCTTCAGTTATTCTTCCTTTTTTCTTCTCGTCGATTCTTCATTTTTTTTTTTTTTCATTTTCCCGTTCTTCTCATGGCATTTCCACATTGAAGTTTTTCATTTGACATTGATTTTCTCTAAGCCTCATCTCTTTGCCATTAAAAATCGCCATTTCTTTGTGGCATCTCGCATTGCTTTTCCCAATTTTCCTTCTTTTTTGCTGTATCTCACACCATTCTCCGACTGCTCTTCTTCTCTACTATGTCTAATTTCCGTTTCCCATTGCCATATTGCCTTTCTTTGTGAATTTCCCGTAACCCTCTCATCAGAGGCATGGAGGCATAAAATTTCCTTGGATGATATACTCGAGGGTCAGAGTCTTATGCGACCCTTAATTATCTTGCTGTTGATCAACGGAATTATTCTGAATGCACGACTCTTTCCTCTCGCCATCTTCTTCTTCAATGAAGTTTAAAATTGCTGATGGCTGCTTGATGATGGAATGTGCTCATGTATCGTAAATTTACAAGGGGAATACTAATCTTTGTTCTGTGGATCATAATTATTTATTTCATTTGAATTTTTCTTTTAAGATTGCTGTGTAGGTTTCGGGACCTTATTCAAATATTTTTTTCTGATGATGGATAAGAGAGGATAGACGCTTTAAAAGACCTAACTATTGTCATACTTTATCATTTTTTTATCATTTCATTTTGTTGTTTATTTTATGAAAATCAATTATTGACTTCCCTGATTTACAATTATAAGAACTGGGGAGCTATCACATTATCATAAGAAAATTCAAGATTTAGAAAAACAAAAGGTTCCGATATTTTTGTGCTAGAAAATAGAAATATTCATGAAATAAATGAAAGTTTATGATGAAATATAGATCCTAAAAACCGTCATACAAATATATATATCGTTTTTTGTCTCCTTTTGCAGTCCTGCATTTATGATATCTCGCGGATATCGATTTATTTCTTTGAATAGGAGACAAATAATGCCGAAAGAACTGAAATATAGAGGCACGAATGTGCTCTTGTTACTGTACAAAGAAATGCGATGAAATAGAACAACGTTTAAAACAAAACCCATCTCCCAAATATATTTGCATTTCGCCTATAGTCTAGAACTTCACAAAATGTTCAACTGTTATGGAGCGGTCAGGCTCACGACCTTTTGATCTGGAAGACAGTAGTGTGTTCTTATTGACAGTGGCCTCTCTCTCTCTCTCTCTCTCTCTCTCTCTCTCTCTCTCTCTCTCTCTCTCTCTCTCTCTCTCTCTCTCTCTCTCTCTGTGGGTGCGTAACGCAAATATATATATTTTTTTTTGTATATTGTCGACTATAATACGAAAGTAAAAATGTAAGAATGTCGTAGTCTATATCTTAAACGCCAAGAAACACTAGATTTCTTAACCACCTCTTCACATGGAAGTTACATAACCTCTCTCATTTCTTTCCAATTTCAAAATGAGAAAAGTATTCAGAATTACCAATGTCCCTACGCTTAAAAAAAACAGCTTTCACGGTTTTCCCACGTTTTTAAAGGATAAAACTTGTCAATTAGACAGTAGTTGTTTTAATTACCTATTACAGAGATCTTTCGTGTGTCTGAAAAGGCTGAAAACATTGGGAAATTATTTATATACAGAATATTTATGTTATAAATAATAAAAGACAAACTCATTGACGAGCATTTTCAAAAGGAAAGGTATGACGTGAAAATGTGATCATTCATTCCTCAGTCCTACAGAGTTTATATTTTCCTATGTATAAATTAATAATGTAACTTGAGTGATTTGTTATTTATATACTTAATAGAACATAACGTACACCGATTTAAAAATAAAATAGAATTAAGACCTAAAAGAAGTAGAATTGAGTAAAGAAAATTTTTAAAAAGTAAACAATGTTAAATTGTAAACTAATTTCATAAACGAGGGTAAAATTTCGGTAGACTCCACCCAGCCATTGATTTATGTATTTATTTATTTATTTATTTAATTTATCTATCTTATTTTTTTTTTTTTTGGGGGGGGGGGCATGAAAAAAATGCGTTATTGTGTTGTGATGTTATATTCCGTAAAACCATCCTTTTCCCATCACCACCACCCCACATACCCCAACAGTAATGCGGGTTCCCCAGGTGGGATTCGGCCTTTTAGGTGGGATAAAATAAAAACTAATTATTTGTGGAAGATACTGATAGCAGAACTCGACAAAATAACATGAAAACTGAAAGAAAAATTCTTTTTTATGCAAAAACAATAGTGAAACAACACTATCGGAGTAACTGCAGCAGAGGTACCTCTCTTGAGCACTGATTTTTTTTTTCTGAGTACCGTTTTCTACCGAGCACCGTGTTCTAAAATTTTAACATGGTCAAATCCCAAGCATCGTTATTTGGTGTCGTTCTAATGGTTTATTCTTCGCCGTTCATGGATGTGCTGCATGTGTCAGCCACGTGGGTCACTATTTAAGGTACCATAATATGTTTTAAAATTACTGTCGTCAGTAACTTAAGAGACAAACCGAGTCTCGAGGAAATTCCGTTTATGGAAAAGACCTTACGGGTGTTTTCATGAACTCTTTTTGTTATGGCGCAAAATCAGGTGCAGACTGTTTCAGGAAATTCATTCTAGAAGCTTCTGTGTCGTGACCAGAACTGACGTCTTTAAGGAAACCAATTAGGATGCAGAACATAAGCAACTCCTTATATGGAAATGACGATTATCCATCGTCATTACCTCTGCCCATACATGGATATAAAAGCATGCAGAAGATACTGTCCAAAGGAGACAGGAACTACGTCCAGACAAGGTTAGAACAGGATGAGTAGACTAGAAGTCGGAAAGAGACAGGTTCGGACCTACCCCTCAGATAGCAAATACCTATCTCAAAAATCTTGTCATGTTCGAAACGAAGAGAAGAATTGAAGCAGTTACCCCTTGCTGTTTGTGATGAGAAGTGGCCAACGCTGTCCGAGGTCTGCCCTCCTTTTTTCACTATCACCGAATTTAGGGGGAAAACAGTTGATGCCCAATCTTGAAGCCACCCCTCCTGTGACATAAAGACTAAAATCATTGTGGCAGCTTTCTGCTACGTGCTCAAGTCTAAAGCAGTTACAGAAAACTCTGCAACGTTCCATTAAAGTACAGTATTTTGCTGGACTTTCTTGCCTGTTCCCCGCTATCAAATAACATTTGACATCTGTCACTAAAAAAAACGGAAGAACCCACATGATTATTTTTTTGAATAAGTTTGTGAATAAACGTGGTGCTTTTATTGTGGGTTTATTTTTATATAAATTTCCCGTATTTCAGTTATTGTCGAAATCTTTTTGTTTAGATTTTAAAAAAGAATCTGTAACAATTCTATTTTCGTAAGTCTTACCTGTGTTTCTTTTCTTCAGTATTATTTAAAGGACAATTTTCAACGACATTCCTCTCCAAACAAACAAATTGCCAGAAGTAAATAGGTCAGAGTAACAGTACAACATGTAAAAATTTATTATTTAAAACTTTTGGACTTTTGCAGCTCAAAACCTGGAGAGTTGATCATTACAAACTTTAAACCCCAGCTCTCCGGAATTCATAAAATATTGCTGCAAATAATTTCCATCCCCAGTTTTTATCGGGGAAAAAGAGAAATAAAGACAAACGAAATAACAAAAAATCCCATATTTTCCAAATAATGCTTACCCACCAAAATTTCGGTGCCCTTTTAAGAGCGAACTATATTTGCTAATTGGTGATATAAACGAGCAGTGCATCCATGTTCCATTTCTCTATAAATGCATAACCGTTGTATTTGCAAAGAATTTTGGAAACTGGACTAAAGATAAACAGACATTTACGAATTGTCGGATTTGTCTGGAACATTTATCAGTTTAGAACTCACATTTTTCGACTGCAATATCGGAATCTGACTTCATGTAAACTCAAATATGCCGTCGAGCCAATGTATTTTTCCTTTCGGCACATTCCCCGGCTTCTGCTTTTATTTACCTCCTGTGAATCAGCACTCTTTTTTGGGATGACGTTTTAACGCACCCATTTTCTGTTTAAGGTAGGGAAACGTTTTTTTTTTTTTTTTTTTTTTTTTTTAAACCTCATTAATTTATTATCAAAAGATGATAACCTCATTTATCTCATCATTTCAGAAGTGGAAATATCCGTTTCATCGGTTTCCAGTTTTAATGAAAGGTTGATCAATTAATTTTTCTCATCAATTCTTTCTTTCTCTCTTAATTACTTTTGTGTCAGAATTATCACCGTAGAATGTTTGCAGTGTTAACATGGCGCAATTTCTCTTAATAAGATTTCAATTATCCAAAAGGACTTAATATTTGTAAGTCTGTCGGTTTTGGACTTTAAAATGCCTAGATACTAGAGTTACTCGTTTCAACGGCTCCAAAACCTCTTTTAATGGCTAACAATCTATGATATATTTGTAATTTTCCAAGCATAATCATAACATTTCTTCCTATGAAGACACATAACCTTAATAAAATGGAAGGTAGAACCATAGATATATGAATATCTTATTTATTTCTTTTTGACGCCATTCTTTCATCATACTCACTATCCTTGTATCGAGATATATCTAACCAATAAATGATTTTATCTATATATTTTTCTCTCCGGTCATAGGCTTCCCTTTAGGCTTCTCTTAGCAACAATAAACAGTTGTAATCATTGGTCATTTTCGTCGTTCCTCT